>NC_056625.2:219934026-220246359 GCF_002870075.4 Lactuca sativa
ACCCAGTTTCAAAATGGATTGGGTTCCAAAGACCAACTAATCCCACACTCTGTGCTGGAGCTGCTATGGAGGAATATCATCAAACTTCAGTTTGTTGATAGTCGCTACTCCTGCACTTGATAGAGAATATCTCTCAACTGTATAACACTCAGAACTTTAAGTGAGAGTATGTGTCCTTTGCGGGAAAGGAAGGAAAGGAGAGGATCACCAATGAGGTTTGCACTTAATAATGTGATGAATTTTCGGAATTGTTCCGAGATTGAAACACAGCTAAGGCTGAATTCGTTGCTGCTTGTATCTTCAATTGCTGACTTTCGGTTTGAATTCTTTCGATAATCCTGAGTTTTTATTAAAATGATTCGTTTCAAAGACAAATTTCTTTTAATTTTTCACATTTATTTTATTTCTTTCCTATGCTCAATTTATGGGGGAGAAATCAAAATACAAAAAAAAAAAGAAAAATCAAATGTTACAAAAATATGTCTTTCTTTGGTAGGTATTATTTGGGAAATGATATGAGATTTAGTGATAAAGGGAAAGTTAAATTACTTGACGACTTTGATTCCAAAAGCATTTTGTATTTTTCTTTTGTTTTAGATTAAATTTAATTGTAAGTCCCAAATTTGCTTGATGTATCAATCAGATCCAATTGATGGTGTAGAATCCCAATCAATTGGATGTTGCAAGATCCAATGGAGAAGAAGGAGAAGAAGAATTTGATGAATCTCCATGTATTAATGAATAAACAATGATGCTCCTTACAAAATATTCACTCACACACAAGTTCTCTCACTTTCTCTCTAAAACACACACACTAGGCCGTGAACTCCCCTCTACGCCGCACACACTTATCTGACAAGACTGACACCTATTTTCTGGAAATAGTGAAACGAAAACGGTTCACGGCCGCACACACGTTAACGACCATGAACACCCATAAAACCTTAAACACCACCTTAGCCATAAACGCCAAGGCAGTTTCCGGTCCTAGACCAACAATCCCCCCCTTGGTTTATAACTTTCTTTTCTTTGACCCAACAAACCCCCTAAGAATGTACCTGGCTTTTCTTGTCAATCTTTATTTGGAGCTTGGCTTCAGATTTAATCTTCAATCACTTCACAACTTCAAGACTAACAACGGAATCTTCTAGCTGAATGACTTCATCTTTAATGGATGGGCATTTCTTCAGAATTTGGCTTTGAACAAACGTTGGGTGAGGAGGCTTCATGTAGAGATTCATGAAAAATGGCACTTTCTGCTTGAGAATCTTTAGAGAGAATAGAGAACGAACTTTTGGATCACCTCAACAGGTACATAGATAGCAACAAATTGATTGAGGAGGATTCAATGCAATTAGCCACATAATCTTCAATTCAGCTTCACCTTGCTTCTGGGGTTAAAAGATTGTATGTTGAAAAATGATCTTCACTTCTAGTTCCTTCGAATGCATGTTCTTGAATGATCTCCGTTGTGCCTTCTAAAGTAACTATGACTAAAAAGTCCTAGTGGATCATAGAAAGAATTATAAAGACCCTTCTCACCACAGTTGTTCAAGGATGAATCATTGGCTCAGAAAGAGACTTCTCGCAGTATCTGTGTGAACTCGGAGGAACACACTTTGATTTGTTGAGTATCAGAGAACTACTGGTGGCTAGTTTTGATGTTAACCCCTGTATATCCTTGATCATAGATCTCAATACAGTAATCAAGTTAACGAGTTAACTTGGCCCTTAGCGAGATGTTCAACGATACCTGTTTCCCTGTTGGGTGAATCACCCTGGTGTCGTGGCAGTTCTTAGGTAAAGAAAGCTGAAAAGACCAATCTGACAATTTGTACCGTTTCAGACTTTCAATTTCTTAGATGCGGCATTTCTTAGATAAGAAACTGCCTGACTGACATCTTTTTACAATGTCACACCAGGTATGAGCCATTATCCGTCAATTCATAGGTGATATCTAGAACATATAAAATGTTCACTGTCAATTCAGAAATAAATGGAGTTGGATTTTGGGTTTTGCTTAGAGCCATGGTGACAACAACATCTAAGATCATAAACACAAACTTTTTGGAAACCGTCAGTCGAGTTGTTTTATACTCGAACCTTAAGGGGTACCGGTACGTGGAAATGATTTGATGGAGAAGTAGTAGATATGGGTGAAAAATTGTTGGGTGTTTCACATTGGTCATGGTGAAAATGACCTTTGATTATTAAAATTTGATATGAAGACTCCTATTAAGTCTGGTATATGTCTCAATATGAAAGAGTCTTTCAGTCGCATTTCAATCATCCGTCAATTAATGACCGTCAATTCCTTTCTACTTTCAAGTTTTTTCTCCTTGCTTAGAATACTTCGATAAAGTCTCCGTGAGTTTCATCTTCTCCTGATTTTACTTTTCAAGACAAATGAAATTTTGTGATAAAAGTAAAGTTAGCACACTAAGAAAAAAATAAAAGTAAAATACGCTCAAAAACAAAATTTTTGGATTTTTGGATTTTTCTGAAAAAGAAATAAAAACAGAAAGAAACATATTTTTTTATTTTTGAAATTTTATAATTTTTTGTTTTGTTTTTTTAATTGTCCCCCTAAATTTGTGCATATAAGAAAATATGAACAAAGTTATTAAAAAACAAAAGAAAAATACAAAATGCTTTTGGGTTCAAAGTTGTCAAACAATTTAACTTGCCCTTTATCACTAAATCTCATATCATTTCCCAGATAATACCTACCAAAGAAATACATAGTTTTGTAATTTTTGTATTTTGATTTCTCCCCCATAAATTAAGCATAGGAAAGAAATAAAATAAATGTGAAAAATTAAAATAAAATTGTCTTTGAAATGAATCACTTTAAGAAAAACTCAGGAGTATCGAAAGAATTCAAACAGAAAGTCAACAATTGAAGACGCAAGCAACAACGAATTCAGCCTTAGCTGTGTCTCAATCACAGAACAATTCCGAAAATTCATCACATCATTACGCGCAAACCCCATTTGTGATCCTCTCCCTTTCTTCTTTTCCCGCAAAGGACACATACTCTCACTTAAAGTTCCTAGTGTTTTACAGATGAGAGATGTCTTCTATCAAGCGCATGGATCAGCCACTATCAACAAACTAAAGTATGATGATATTCCTCCATAGTTGCTACAACACAAAGTGTGGGATTATTGGTCTTTGGAACCCAGTCCATTTTGAAACTGGGATGATCGTTACCATCTATGCAAGGTACTCTCTCCCATGACATATCCCTCTTATCAAAAACAGAAGATGAAGAAATGTTAGAGTCATTAGGCGATTTGGGAGAGTGAACCTTTGGTACCCATCTGTAGTCGGGTTTAACCTATTTCTTGTTCGAGCGGTTGGGTGGCTCAGTACTTGCTTTTGAACTTGAAGTCGGCCGTCGAGATTGATTTGACCTAATCGGTCTTGGCTTTACTGGAGCATCTCTTGAGCATGGCTTCTTGGCCGACATTCCATTCTTATTGTTGGGAGCTGATTTCTGGGTATTTTGCACGTTCCAATCACCATTGCGCGCTTGTGACCTTGAAGGTGTTCTTTTAGGGTATCTTTCTCTTGACGTGTTCCACCATCCTTGTGTGTAGTAGCGAAGGTATGCAAGATATGGAAAATTTCTGGTAATGTGTCCAGGTGTGTGACAACCCCAAATCTATTTCCGTTATAAATCCCATCTTCACTAACGGAATGCGTCGATATATGTTATTTTTCCGTAATGTTTGGAGTCTTCAATAAACAAATATCTAGTTATTTATATGTCCTGATATTATCATAAGTAATTATAACTCGTAAGTGTTCACCCCGTTTAACTAAATAGAGTTATATTACTTTTCAACCACTTCACCCGGGTAAAAAGTTTTGACCCCGTTAAGCTTTAGCATCGGGTAGCCGTGTACCAGGTGCAATACCCGAGACATATATAAGCAAATGAACACCACTTCTAGACCCGAACCCGACTCCAAAATCGCGAATTCCGGCTTCCAAACGTAAGTATTTATTCCCTATCTTATTCTAAACATACTTCATTGTATTTAGAGGCCAAAAATCATAGGATTTAGGGGATTAAAGGGAGTTTACGGCCTAGGAAGCCCCTTAGGCCGTAAACACCTAAAACCTTGCCAAAACCCCATTTTTCCTTCTTTTAAGCTTGTGTACTAATTAAAGGATTTACCTAGGTGAGTTTGGACATGAAAACTTAAGAGTTTGAAGCCTAAAAAGGAGTTTACGGCCCAAGCTTACGCTTAGGCCGTAAACACCCAAAAACCCTTGATAAAAGTCCAAAAACTCATCTAGGGCATGTAGGAATTTAGCTATGACCCTAGGAAATGTTTAAGGCCACTAAGCATCTCATTTTGAAGCCAAAAGAAGAGTTTATGGCCAAGGCTATAGTTGGGCCGTAAACTCCCCAATTTCTATGCCAAAATGTCCCAAAAACCCACCTAAGGCCTTCTAGAATTTAACTAAGACTTAAGGAAGTGATTTGGACCATTTAAACATCCATTTTGAGGGACTAAATGGAGTTTACGGCCCAAGCAAAAGTTTGGACCATAAACTCCCCAAAATGTCACAAAATGAGGGTTTTAACCCTCCTAATTAGTCCAAGACACTTGCTAGAAAATTAGGGAAGTGAAATAAGGCCTTAAGTTGCAATTTTGGAGGAATACATGAGTTTACGGCCAAGCCTATGGGGCTTACGGCCATAAACTCCCAAGGAGTGGCCTTTGGGCCGTAAACTCCAAGGGAGTGAACTCATGGACTCCCCTGCAAACCCCTCTTGGCCTTGTACCACTCTCGGGAACCCCTTCTAGGCCCTAAAACCCCGAATCAATGCTAGAATGCCTAAATACTTTAATGAAAAACATAAAATGATTAATTTATTGTAAAATAAATATTTCATATGACATTAGGGTCCTAAAAGGTGCACAAGTCATTATTTGGTACCAAACGCTCAATCGACACTTTTACCCGATTTACCCGATTCACCCGATTTACGCGATTTCAGGTGAGTTCATACCCCTTCAATGAACCTTTCAAATGTTTTACATGTTTTAGGGGGGGGGGATACAAGTCAATTACACATGTTTATGGAAATTTATACAAGTAAATTATTCATGTTACAGGAATTAATCACATGTGATTCACTATCCATAGTTCAAATCACATGTGATTTAACACTATGTTTATAAAAAGGATTTTCGTTTTCAAAACTATTTTGGATAAAAGAACAATTTTCTAAATGTTCCCTTTTAACAAGATTTTCATTAAATAATTTCTTTATAAAATGTAACCACACCAATATATTTATATAAGTAAGACTTGAAGGACTTAGGACCGATAGCTCGCCTTATTTCCTGTTCTTGTTTGATTGTGGGCTTAGGGTAGTTGTTATCCGTCCGACTGTCATTGATTTCTTAGTTATATATTGTATATATTAGTGTTGGATACGAGTATTTTCATTTCATTCGATGTTTAAACTGCTAAACTGACAAGAATCATACGCACTAAGTTAACTATAATAGGTATAGTTAAGGCCACTGTTATTCGCTATAGCTACTACTCTACACACTATAATACTCTCTATTATGAAACTATACACTAATAAGAAAATACAATACTACACTATAATACAAGAGAAAGCACTAATCATGAGATAACACACTAATCCACTACGAGATACTCTATTCGCTACGCACTACGCCCAGAGTCTTCTGACATGAAGACGACGCTATATGTATAGATCTATACGGGGCAGACGCTATTGCATCCCGACTGTTAACTTCAGTCCGAACCGCATAGGTCCAGGGATGCCACTACTTCACTACACTGTGCATGACCGGGAAGTTCAGGGGGTCCTCTACTTCTCACACTACTGGTAACATACAAGAAATGCACTATAACCACACTAAATTACTAACTAGAAGTTAATTTAATATCCCGAAGTAATCAAGAATCTAACATTAAAGGAAGTTTGCACCACTATTATTGACTTCGGGCATAAACTATCATATTACATTACTTATTGGAGATTTAATATTATACTTTTACAATAAATGGATTACAAGGATGAAAGTTTCATGTTTCTTAAAGGTTTTCATTCACAATGTATTTCTGGAAAATATAGGATTTTCTAGGTTTTTCTACTACTTAAGTATGTACAATGCAACTTTTTATACTATCGGTTCTAATGCTTTTTATACAAAATCTCACACTAAACTCTTATGAACTCACCAGCTTTATGCTGATATTCGTTTTCAAAATAACTTGTATCCTCAGGTCAAAGATAGAAAATTGTAGGTGCAGCTTTTTGGAGAAGGTGGAGCTGACAGGATCCATCTCTTATTTTTGATTCACTTTTGATGTTTGTTGAACATTACAAAACACACTTGTAATTAAACTCTATGCAATGCAATGGTTGTATGTTTCTTGTTTTTACTATTATGCAATTGTGATGATACTGTACATGACGTCCTCCACCCCGAAACGTATTCCGCCGTTATCGGTTTTGGGGTGTGACAGATTGGTATCAGAGCATTGTTTATAGTACATCAAGTATATCAACCTATAAAAGATATACGAACTATAAACACTTCGGGACTAAAACACTCTGACCAAAAATATATACTGTTAAGTATCTAAAAGATTTAACTAAGTATATATATACACATCACTATAAAACACAGAAATCAGTATCACACTAGAGCAGAACAAAAGTATTAAGATTGTTGGGCAACGCAATTGGGCTTAGAGACATATAGTCACATTCGGGGTGATGTAGCCTGATCAACTACGTTTTCCTGAGAGTGACTAGCATGTGCCTAAGTTTAGTTGTGGTGTTGCAACAAGTCTAAAACTTACCAACACTACCACAATAACGTTACCATAAGAATACTATAGGAGTATTCTGTATCTCTAAAACATACATATGTGATAACAAAAAGGGTCGTTACTAGTAGGACAATAGTTGCTAAGTGGATACACCACGGTTACATGTGACTAGGGCGCTATAGACTCAGAATCTGAAGCCTTTGCTTCATTCCCTGTTCTTGTTTGATTGGGGGTCTGAAGTTAGGGTTGCTTATTCGAAGGACTATCTTGTTTCGGTTACATGTAATCGGTATGCACTACGCAAGTATTGGGTCAACTAATAACGATTCATCCTATAAGTATCTTAGAATAGTACGTCTATTAACCTTTCCTTTCCCCTTTCTCGCATAGATAGCATGGCTGGCTTCCACCATCCCGACGATCCGTACTATCAAAACGAGGGCAATGGAGGATGGCTCGACGAGGAGTCAGACGATGATCACCCGATCCCTTTGGATGATCATCATGCTGAAGGCTTCTCGGATAGCTCGAGCTCCGAACCAGAAGTTAACAACCAACCTCCTGAAGCCCCGGACCCTAACCCCCGTCCGACATTTCAGGGTCCCACTCCTATGTGGGCCATATCCTTGCACTGATGGAGTGAGGAGCAGGGTCAGCCCTTGCCTTACAATGGAGACTGAAGCTTCTACAACATAAGTGAAGGAGGATCAGCGGATCGGGTTCTGCCCATCATGATCCGAAGGATTGCCCGGAATGTCGAGCAGGGTCAAGCTGCTATAGGTCGAGTTGTAGAAGTGGATGCCAAATCGAATCTCAACACGGTTCGAATCCACCAACTCGAAGAAGCCATGGACAGGACAAGGAGGACCAACGAGGCTCTGCAGCATCAGCTGGCTGCATCCCGAGCTGAAGTTAGTGAACTCCAAGCACGCCAAAGGACTCATGATCGACACCTTCAAGAGGTTATGCGTCAGCTAGCGGATCTGAGGATTCGCCCAACTAGTAACCGTCGCCAGTAGAAGACGTCTAGTTACCTCACTCTTTTGTTTAAAGGACTAGCCTTTTTCTCCCTATGTTCCGTAGGTCTCTTGTCTGTAAACATTCCTAGCTTAAAAGTACTCTAGTTAAACCTCTAAACTGCCAACATTTTCTCTATGGTTTGATCTAAGACCTACTGTTAGGTCAATTTTCATGAACTTGTGTTACATCATTAATACCACTATATTGGCAGTTAACTACTCTATTGCTATGACTCTCATTCTGATCTTGAATTATGTGCTTCAATCCATGAGACACTCTATTCATGTTCGCAATAGGCTCTTACTATTGCTATCATTTCTATGATCTTCCAGTGAAGGATGCCTCCACGAAAGCGTCCAAGCAGAGGAAGACCAGCAACTCAAACCCCTCCTCCACTACCTCCTCCTCCGCAGTTCGACCCGATGTTGTTCCAAACAACGGTGACCGCGGCTGTGACAGCAGCCATGGCCCAAATGAACTCTGGGGACGCGAGCGGTGGTAACTCCAGGTTCGGTGAAGTCCATCAAAGGGTGCAGGGATGCACTTACAAGGATTTCATGAACTGCAAACCTACTTTATTCGATGGTACCGGAGGAATTCTGGCATTGTCCCAATGGTTCGAAAGAACCGAAGCTGTATTTGAGATGTGCTCTTGCCCCGAAGAGAGCAAAATCAAGTTTGCTACTGCTACCCTCACTAACAGGGCCTTGACATGGTGGAACGGCCATGTCAGTGCACTCTCCTTAGTCACAGCCAATGCCATGGGCTGGGACATCCTAAAAGATCTCATGAGAGGGGAGTACTGCCCTAGGGGCGAAGTTCAGAAACTTGAGGAAGAACTTTGGAACCTCAAGATGAAAGGAACTGACATAACAGCTTACACGACCAGGTTTTGCGACTTGGCAGCTATGTGTCCCGATATGATCCCGTCCGAAAGTAAGAAGATTGAATGGTACATCTACGGTTTAGTGCCCCCGTATCGGGGAAATGTTCTAGCCTCACGACCTACCACCTTCGACAGCGCCAAGGAATTGGCCCAGAGTCTAATCAACCATGAAATCTCCTCCACTCCAACAACAGCAACCCCCACTACCACTGCACCACCCGATTCATCTGATAGAAAGAGGAAGCGATGGGATAAGAAGAAGGGCAAGAAAACTCAAACCTCCTCCAAGGACCAGCAAATCGTGGCGGTCCATGCTGCCACCACCCCAGCCACTCCAGCCGCACCAGCCCCGCCAAAAGCTTATAGAGGGAATCTGCCCAAGTGTCCCAAGTGCCCTTTCCACCACAACGGCCCCTGCCGTGAATTGCAGTGTTCCAACTGCGGACGGAAGGACCATACGGTGCGATTCTGCAAGGCCCCTCCAAAACCTATTTCTCAAGTTCCGGGTTCGGGAGTGACCCCGACGTGTTATGGCTGCGGTGAAGCTGGCCATTTCAAGAAGAATTGTCCGAAGGCTACAAATGCTGGGGGAACTGGAAGGTACTCGCTATCGGTCACAATGAAGCGGTAGCGGATCCCACAGTAGTCAAGGGTACGTTTCTTCTCAACAACTCTTATGCCTGTGTCTTATTCGATAGTGGTGCAGAAAGAAGCTTCATAAACCAAAACTTTAAACACTTACTCAAACAAATCCCTCAACCACTAAAAGAAACATTCGTCGTAGAAATGGCTAATAGGAAGACCGAAAGCTCTAATGAAATCTATCCAGGTTGTGCTCTTACGTTAGACGATCGTTCATTTCCAATCGACCTTATACCAGTCTCAATCAAAAATTTCGATGTCATTGTTGGTATGGACTGGTTGAGCCTTCATCGCGCCGATATCCTATGCTCCGACAAAGCCATTCGCCTGCACCTTCCGAATCACGAAACCCTATTGATATATGGAGATAAACCAGGTACGAGTCTTCGTATCATCTCCAGTATTCAGGCTCAGAAATACTTGTGTAAGGAATACCGCACCTTCCTTGCTCACATCGTCGACACAAGCCAGAAATCGAAAGATCCAAAAGACATTCTCGTAGTATGCGATTTCCCTGATGTTTTCCCGGAGGATCTTCCAGGCCTACCTCCCAAACGTCAGGTTGAGTTCAGAATTGACCTAGTCCCAGGAGCTACTCCTGTAGCTAAGTCGCCCTATCGTCTAGCGCCTGCCGAAATGCAAGAACTATCCGGTCAACTCAACGAGCTGCTCAGCAAGGGTTTTATAAGACCGAGCTTCTCACCTTGGGGAGCTCCGTTCATGTTCGTAAAGAAGAAGGATGGATCGTTTCGGATGTGCATCGATTATAGGGAACTCAATAAACTCACGGTTAAAAATCGCTACCCTCTCCCTCGTATCGACGATCTATTCGACCAACTACAAGGAGCAAGTTACTTCTCCAAGATTGATCTTAGATCCGGGTATCATCAGTTACAGATGCTTGAGGAAGATGTTCCGAAGACAGCCTTCCGAACCCGCTACGGGCATTTTGAGTTCGTAGTGATGCCCTTTGGACTGACTAACGCCCTCGCAGTATTCATGGACTTGATGAATAGGGTGTGTCGTCCATACCTGGATCAGTTCGTCATCGTCTTCATTGACGATATCCTCGTCTACTCTCGGAGCGAGGAAGAACACAGGGATCATTTACGATGAGTCCTGGAAACGTTGCAATCTGAAAAGTTATATGCGAAGTCCTCTAAGTGCGAGTTTTGGATCCGAAAAGTTGAATTCTTGGGTCACGTGGTTAGTTGAGAAGGAATCCATGTGGATCCCTCCAAAATTAAAGCTATTGAGAACTGGTCAGCACCGAAGACGCCTACATAAATTCGTCAATTTCTAGGCCTCGCTGGCTACTACCGCAGATTCATCCAAAACTTCTCTCGGATTGCGAAGCCTCTCACTATGCTAACACAGAAGGGTGTACCATTCGACTGGGAAGAGAAACACGAGAAGGCATTCCAGACCCTGAAGCGAGCCCTATGCACCGCACCAGTATTATCCCTTCCCGAAGGGACAGAAGACTTTGTTGTATATTGTGATGCATCCAATCAGGGGCTCGGTTGTGTCTTGATGCAACGAGGTAAGGTTATCGCCTATGCCTCGAGGCAGCTAAACACCCACGAAGTGAACTACACTACTCACGACCTCGAGTTAGGAGCGGTCGTCTTCGCACTAAATATCTGGAGACACTACTTGTATGGGACGAAGAGCGTGGTGTACACTAATCATTAAATCCTCCAACACATACTGAACCAAAAAGAACTCAACATGAGGCAGCGTCGATGGGTCGAGCTACTTAACGATTACGACTGTGAAATTAGATATCACCCGGGGAAAGCCAACGTAGTAGCAGACGCCCTGAGTAGGAAGGAGTATTCTGGTCGAAGGACCAAGTCATTGACGATGACTATTCATTCACCTTTATCCACACAGATCAAAGAGGCTCACCTGGAAGCCTTAAAGCCTAAGAACGTGACGGGAGAATCCCTGCGCGGAATGGATATAAATTTGGAGGTTAAGGGTGACGGAGCCTAGTACTTCATGGACCGAATCTGGATTCCCCGCCATGGAGGTTTCAGAGACTTGGTCATGAGGGAAGCGCACAACACTCGCTACTCCGTTCACCCGGGTTCAGATAAGATGTATCTGGATCTCAAAAAGCTATACTGGTGGCCGAACATGAAAGCGGAGATCGCTACCTTTGTGAGTAAGTGTCTTACTTGCGCGAAGGTCAAGGTCGAATAACAAAAGCCATCAGGAATCCTCCAACAACCTGAGATACCGGAATGAAAGTGGGAGCGGATCATAATGGACTTTATAACCAAACTGCCCAAGACAGCGGGTGGATTAGATACCATTTGGGTCATCGTTGACAGGTTGACCAAGTCCGCACACTTCCTACCCATCAAAGAAACGGACAAGATGGAGAAACTCACAAGAACATACATAAAAGAAATAGTACGACTGCATGGCTTCCCTATATCTATTATCTCAGACAGAGATAGTAGATTCACCTCTAGGTTTTGGCAATCATTGCAAAAGGCACTAGGGACGAGGCTGGACATGAGTACAGCCTACCATCCGCAGACCGACGGACAAAGTGAGAGGACGATCCAAAGCTTAGAAGATATGTTGCAAGCTTGTGTGATCTACTTCGGGAAATCGTGGGATACACACTTGCCTCTTGTGGAGTTTTCCTACAACAATAGTTATCATACGAGCATCAAGGCAGCTCCATTCGAAGCCCTCTACGGCCGGAAGTGCAGATCCCCTCTGTGCTGGGCTGAGGTGGGTGACACTCAGTTAGCTAAAGGATGAGTTCCTGACAGTGCCCTCACTGGTCCGGAGATCATTCGAGAGACGACCGAGAAGATTGTACAGATACGTGAACGACTAAAAGCCGCTAGGGATCGACAGAAAAGCTACGCCGACAAACGAAGAAAACCCTTGGAATTCCAGGTGGGAGACCGAGTCCTTTTGAAGGTCTCGCCCTGGAAGGGCACGATATGCTTCGGAAAGCGTGGAAAGCTGAACCCAAGGTACATAGGGCCTTTCGAGATTCTCGCCAGAATCGGCCCTGTAGCTTATAAACTCAACTTACCCCACGAGCTAAGTAACATATATCCTACCTTCCACGTCTCAAACTTGAAGAAATGTCTGTCTGACGAGACTCTCGTGATCCCCCTCAACGAAATCGAGGTCAATGAGAGCCTTAACTTCGTGGAAGAGCCTGCGGAGATTATGGATCGGGAAATAAAACAAACGAAACAAAGCCGCATCCCAATTGTGAAAGTTTGGTGGAACGCCAAGCGGGGACCGGAATTCACTTGGGAGCGCGAAGACCAAATGAAACTCAAATATCCCCATCTCTTCGCTTAGTAGTATTGTAATTCTTATCTGTACGAATTCTAAATTTCGCGACGAAATTCCCCTAACGGGGGAATGATGTGACAACCCCAAATCTATTGCCGTTATAAATCCCATCTTCACTAACGGAATGCGTCGATATATGTTATTTTTCCGTAATGTTTGGAGTCGTCAATAAACAAATATCTAGTTATTTTTATGTCCTGATATTATCATATGTAATTATAACTCGTAAGTGTTAACCCTGTTTAACTAAATAGAGTTATATTACTTTTCAACCACTTCACCTGGGTAAAAAGTTTTGACCCCGTTAAACTTTAGCATCGGGTAGCCGTGTACCGGGTGCAATACCCGAGACATATATAAGCAAATGAACACCACTTTTAAACCCTTTTACCACTCATTCACTCTCTCTCACTACTTTCTCTCTCTAGACCCGAACCCGACTCCAAAACCGCAAATTCTGGCTTCCAAACGTAAGGATTTATTCCGTATCTTATTCTAAACATACTTCATTGTATTTAGAGGCCAAAAATCATAGGATTTAGGGGATTAAAGGGAGTTTACGACCTAGGAATCCCTTAGGCCGTATACACCTAAAACCTTTCCAAAAACCCCATTTTCCTTCCTTTAAGCTTGTGTACTAATTAAAGGATTTACCAAGGTGAGTTTGGACATGAAAACTTAAGAGTTTAAAGCCTAAAAAGGAGTTTACGACCCAAGCTTATGCTTAGGCCATAAACACCCAAAAACCCTTGATAAAAGTCCCAAAAACTCATCATCTAGGGCATGTAGGAATTTAGCTTTGACCCTAAGAAATGTTTAAGGCCATTAATGTAACAACCTGAAGTTGTTCATCGCCGAAAACCCGTTCTGCCCGAATAACTCGTCGGAAATCGAAATGTCTTGTTATCGTTTTTGGGCTTAGTTATCTAAAATTATATATTTATTTTCATTCAATGAGGGTCCAAATCATTTAGGAACTCATAAATTCAGCCCAAAACATCTATTTCTTAAGTTTTAGAAATATCCTCGTCGGGTGATGAAAACTCAATCGGGTGCGACCCAAAGCATCGTTTAAGGCCGGTATCGGGTAGAATTCCACCGTGTCCAAGTTTTAGGGACTATATAAAAATGTTTAAGCACTCATTTGAAGCTTTTTCCTTCTCTCTCTACTCTCTCTCTAACCTCTCTCCTAAATCCAAAGATTAAGTGTCCAAAACTCAAATTTAAGGCTTCAAATCCTTAAGGTACCTTCCTAGCCTTAATCTATAGCATGTTTAGCTTCCAAATTAGACACTTAATCATAAAATTGGACAATATATGTGAGTTTATGGCCCAGGAGGCTGCTTAGGCCGTAAACACCATTTTAGAGAGTTTTTAACCCTTAAACTCCTTCCTTGACTCATTTGGACTTTAGATATGGCTAAGGGACTTCAAGATATGGACTTAGAACATGTAAATCTTTGATTTTGAGGACTTTGAAGGAGTTTACGGCCAAGGCATAAGCTTAGGCCGTAAACTCATGTAAATGGGGTTTTTCATGCCCTTAAACCCTCCCAAATCACTTCTATGGCTTAGATATGAATTATAGGACCTTGGTTTTAGCATTTGGACACTTGAAACATGATTTTTGGAGGATTTAGATGAGTTTACGGCCAAGGCATATGCTTGGGCCGTAAACTCCCCAAAACTTGGCATAAATCCAATTCTAAGGTGTTAGAAAGCCATCCAACACCACCAAAAGCCTTGGAATAAATCAAGGGACCAACCAAAAATACTTTAAAGGCCTTAAACACATCTTTTGTGGGATTTCTAAGAGTTTACGGCCAAGACCTGTTCTTGGGCCGTAAACTCCAAAATTTTTGGTGTTAGAATGCAAACTAAACACCCCTAAGGCCCTTAGATGAATTTTAGAAGTCCTTTCATGCAAGTTTTAGACCTTGAAACACCTTGTAGCACCATATATTAGAGTTTACGGCCATGAAGGGGGTTTCATGGGCCGTAAACTCCATAAATCCCTCATATGTCACTTGCAAACTCATTTCTAGGCTTGTGGGAATTTTTAGAATCACAGGTGATTGATTTTAACAACTTAAAAACACTAAATCTTGAAGAAATGAGAGTTTACGGCCAAAGAACCCATTCCTAGGCCGTAAACTCCCTTATGTAGTGTAAATGATGTTTTTAATTCAATCCAAGCCTTAAGAAAAATTAATCCAAGCATTTCCAAGTGTCCATATCCATTTATGACCCAAATTTGCACCATAAACCACCCTACCATGAGTTTACGGCCGTAAACTCATGGGGAATGGGTGTTTTGGACCTAACACTCTTGTATAAGTTTACTCATGGGGAGTAAACTCAAGTCCCAAGTCCCTAGTGTCATTTCACATCCTTAAACGCCACCCGGGTCCCTCCAAACACTCGTATCGGAGTGTTTTCGCGACTTGAAGCAATTGTCCCCATCCAACAATCAATCTAAGTCCTAATTAGATACAAATGTGTATCTTTACATTATAATTAGGAACCTCGTGTATTTACAAGCCCCGGATCAACTCTTAGCATCCAAATCGTCATACTTCTCGTCCGGTGAGTTCATACCCCTACGCCTTTTTCACTGTTTTTAACTGTTTTCAGGGGGGGAATACAAGCAAACCAAAACTGTTTTCAAATCATAACAATTATGTGTTTCAGATAATATCTGGCAATCTTATAATTTCTTTTACTCCTTATGTATTATGTTGAGCATAAGGAATGATTTATCAATTACAACTAAAGGGATTTTAGTTAAGAAGATAACCAAACAAATCAAATTATTATGGGAATAATTTGGGGTTCTATGTTTCTCTTTATATCATGTACTGATATCTATATAAAGTTATTTGATAAACTATGTCTGATTCAGTTTATCTCCGTATCATTTGAATGTATTGCCAGATAGTTTCCTGTATGTAACTATTTTCACTGTATCATGTCTTGAAATCTTTGTATGTTTCGTATCGTATGAGAATCCTGTGAATAGTTTAATACTAACTTGTGAGATAGTCACTACCCTTTATGGATGATCAAGTAAATCCTCTCCGGAAGTGTAACCAGAGTCTCCTGGAGGGAGATCGAGGAATTTGTGAATAGATCTATTCGGGACTGACAATCCCACACCTTAACGGCTAGCTACAGTTAGGCGGGCACGCCTAGGGTGACAAATTCTGGATATCATTCGACGTCTGACTAACGTCAAGGAGGTCTCGTTGTCGTATCAGTATGGTTACCCGACTCACAATACGTATTAATATAAACTTATTCACAGATAGGATCTGTTTAGAATCTATATCTTGTTCGGGATGGTAATCCCATGGTCTTGTAATCTATATCTCGTTCGGGATGGTAATCCCATGGTTTTATGTCTATATCTCGTTCGGGATGATAATCCCATGATCTTGTGTCTATATTTCGTTCGGGATGGCAATCCCATGGTTTTGAAACTAAATCTTATACGGGATGATAATCCCATGATTTTATCAAGCTATCTTATATCTAGTTTCGGGATAGTGATCCCATGGTTTATCAAACTATTTATATCTACTTTCGGGATAGTGATCCCATGGTTTTTATCGAATTATCTTATAACTGGTTCGGGATGTTAGTCCCAAGATTTTCAAAATACTTTCTACTCAATTCGTCTAAATTATAGTTTTGTATATTAAACTATACTATGTGTTATTCAATTAATCTTGCAATTAGGAAAATATGGGATTTTCCTGGGGTTAACTTATATCTTGTAATAGAACTGTAACGAAAGATAACTTAACCACTTTACATACGAAAATATGGGATTTTCTTGGATATCAAACCTTTTCGGAAAACTAAAGGAAATCGATACATTTTCACAAAACAAAACCGCTTATGAACTCACCAGCTTTATGCTGATTTTCAAACTGCTTGTATTCTCAGGTCCAAGTTAGACAGGTACCCGACGATAACTTTTGGTGATGATGGAGTGCTCTGAAGACTCGTCTCGTTTTGTTCATATGATAGATGTATAACTTTTGTACAATTTACTTTTGAACCAAATGTAAACTTTCACATATATGTAATGTAATGGTTGTTTACTGTGATTACTATGTACATTGGATTTGATACACAACATGGAGTCAACCCCGGGAACGTTTCCGCCTTTGGTTTTCGGGGTGTGACAGATTGGTATCAGAGCCCTTGTTTATAGTGAACAGAGTATACCAAACCTTACATGGTATAAGACTATAAACATTAAGGGGCCTAAGTGCTCTGAACTAAAAGTATCCTACAATATATAAGTATTTTCAAAAGTATTTAAGTATGCCGAGCCGTCGAAATCCGTAACTCTAAGTAGAACAAAACATAAGTAAATGGGTGTTGTACGTTGCGGTTAAACCTGGGCAGTTATGTAGTCGTGTCTAGGGTCAATATAGCCTGGCCAACTATATTCATTCGAGACACGGCCAACATGTGCTTGGGAGTGACTGTGGCATGCGGCATACCTAAAACTTACCCAATATCCCAAACAACAAATCGTCGCTGCAGCGAACCATGAAATACTATGGGAGTATTTCTCGAGCCGATCCTTTGTAGAATTTCTTGTATACGCGTTATTCTTTGATCATTCCTCTAGCGATAAAATGTTCTATCTTTATAACTCCTTTCTGCTTTATCGCTTTGTATGATGCTATATTTTCCATGATGAGATATCTCCTGTCCCATATCTGTTGATTCAATTTAGAGGACTTATGATCCTCTCTTTCCTGATCTTGTTAGATCACGATGCCTCCAAGAAAGAGACCCATCTCAACGAACAACAGCAATCCTCCTCCGCCACCACCTCCTATTCAAATCGATTTGGAAACACTTCAAGCAACCATTTCTGCTACCATATCAGCTCTCTTACCTCAACTGAACTCGAGGGGTTCAGGAGGTGGAACCCAGAACCCAGATGATAATCAGGGATACCAAAAAGGGGGTTCCTATAAGGACTTCATGAACGCAAAACCGACATTCTTCGATGGCACAGGGGGTGTCATTACCTTAACCCGATGGTTCGAGAGAATCGAATCAATCTTTGAAATATGTTGCTGTTCGGAGTCTGATAGAGTCAAGTTTGCCGCCTGTACCTTCCTAGACAAAGCCCTGACTTGGTGGAATAGCCGAGTCAAATCCTTAACTTTACCTGTAGCCAATGCTATGGGTTGGGAAGCTATGAAGGAGCTTCTTCTCGCTGAGTATTGCCCTCGGGGCGAACTTCAGAAACTAGAACATGAACTTTGGAACCTTAAGATGAAGGGTTCCGACATAGCTGCTTATACCTCAAGATTCGACGATCTGGCCCTACTTTGTCCGGGAATGGTTACCCCGGAAAGTAAAAAGATAGAGAGATTCATCTGGGGGTTGACCCAGCCAACAAAGGGAAATGTCTTGGCTGCGAAGCCAGACACTTATGACAGTGCCAAATGTCTTGCGAAAATCCTGATAGATCACGAAGACAACTCTGATGAAGAAGCTACTACCCCCGAGCCAGTCACTAGTGGAGGCGGAAGTAAAAGGAAATCCTGGAACAAGCGTAAGGCCCAGAGTACGCAAGGGTCTTCTAAGAAACAGCAAATGGTAGCAGTCCATGCTGCTACTGCCCCTGTTGCTGTTTCAGTTGTAGGTTCCACAGCCCAAACTCCCGCCAGTGGATATACTGGTACCCTTCCTTGGTGTGGTAAGTGTAACTACCACCACCGCATTCCTGGACCATGTCGCGAAAGGATCTGCGACAACTGTGGCAATAAGGGCCATCTTGCGCGAACCTGCAGAAAACCAGCCAAGCCAACAAACCAATCATCCGAAGCGGGAATCAGTCCAGCCTGCTACAACTGTGGGGAAGCTGGGCACTTCAAAAGGAATTGTCCCAAGACAGCTACAACCACAAATCCCTCTGTTGCCGCAGGTATATCTCTCTTTGATAATTCTTATGCTTGCAACTCTTTTCAATTTTGGGTACAAAAAGGGAAACCTGTTATCTATCTATTCGAACGTATTCTAAACTCAATCTTTCGCATGTAATCGAAATGTATACCGTCGAGACGACTAACTAGTGAGATAGAGAACACTAACTTCGTATCTATAGATTGAATCCTCAGTCCGGAGGACTATTCTATTCCATTCGATCTATAAAGGAGGAAACTTTCCATGAAAATACTTTGGTGCCATGTTTAACCAGAAATGACCGAGTTTTCGTTCGCGTTGTTATCTTTACTTTCGAAAGGGCCGCTCGTTAGATCTTTTTCTCGACCCGGTTCTCGTGATCTTTGGCATCAAACTTCCGTATCATTTTATGCTTTAGAACTCAAAAGTTTTCCCAATGTAAATTATCACGCATCCCTCGTTTCTGTGATTATTGAGAAACGGGAAGTTAGCAACTATTCCCTCTAAATGTCTATCACGAAGGATTCCCGGGAGTTTCTTTCGAGCATCTAGTTTAGTCTCACATCAAACCTTTCGAGATCTTCGTAGAGATCGATTCAGCAACCTTCAGGTTTCGAATACCCTTAGAGCTTGGTAATATCTATCTAGACCATCACATCTCAAATCGTTAGAAGCGTCTGCCCAACGAAACCCTAATGATTCCTTTGAGGAAACCTAAGTCATTCAGGGTAGGAGCTTCCACGAGAAAGCAGATTGATATCTTAGATTGAGAGAGAGTCAAGAAGCGAAACCAAGGCATGTTTCGATAATGAGAATTCGTTAGAACGCCCAATAGAGACTTGATTCCACTTGAGAAAGTGATGATCCGAAGCAACAAATCCATCCGTATCTCATTCCAATCCATAACCTATATCTTATTCTTTGAATTTCGGGACGAAATTCCCTCTAACGGGGGGATAATGTAACAACCCGAAGTTGTTCATCGCCGAAAACCCGTTCTGCCCGAATAACTCGTCGGAAATCGAAATGTCTTGTTATCGTTTTTGGGCTTAGTTATCTAAAATTATATATTTATTTTCATTCAATGAGGGTCCAAATCATTTAGGAACTCATAAATTCAGCCCAAAACATCTATTTCTTAAGTTTTAGAAATATCCTCGTCGGGTGATGAAAACTCAATCGGGTGCGACCCAAAGCATCGTTTAAGGCCGGTATCGGGTAGAATTCCACCGTGTCCAAGTTTTAGGGACTATATAAAAATGTTTAAGCACTCATTTGAAGCTTTTTCCTTCTCTCTCTACTCTCTCTCTAACCTCTCTCCTAAATCCAAAGATTAAGTGTCCAAAACTCAAATTTAAGGCTTCAAATCCTTAAGGTACCTTCCTAGCCTTAATCTATAGCATGTTTAGCTTCCAAATTAGACACTTAATCATAAAATTGGACAATATATGTGAGTTTATGGCCCAGGAGGCTGCTTAGGCCGTAAACACCATTTTAGAGAGTTTTTAACCCTTAAACTCCTTCCTTGACTCATTTGGACTTTAGATATGGCTAAGGGACTTCAAGATATGGACTTAGAACATGTAAATCTTTGATTTTGAGGACTTTGAAGGAGTTTACGGCCAAGGCATAAGCTTAGGCCGTAAACTCATGTAAATGGGGTTTTTCATGCCCTTAAACCCTCCCAAATCACTTCTATGGCTTAGATATGAATTATAGGACCTTGGTTTTAGCATTTGGACACTTGAAACATGATTTTTGGAGGATTTAGATGAGTTTACGGCCAAGGCATATGCTTGGGCCGTAAACTCCCCAAAACTTGGCATAAATCCAATTCTAAGGTGTTAGAAAGCCATCCAACACCACCAAAAGCCTTGGAATAAATCAAGGGACCAACCAAAAATACTTTAAAGGCCTTAAACACATCTTTTGTGGGATTTCTAAGAGTTTACGGCCAAGACCTGTTCTTGGGCCGTAAACTCCAAAATTTTTGGTGTTAGAATGCAAACTAAACACCCCTAAGGCCCTTAGATGAATTTTAGAAGTCCTTTCATGCAAGTTTTAGACCTTGAAACACCTTGTAGCACCATATATTAGAGTTTACGGCCATGAAGGGGGTTTCATGGGCCGTAAACTCCATAAATCCCTCATATGTCACTTGCAAACTCATTTCTAGGCTTGTGGGAATTTTTAGAATCACAGGTGATTGATTTTAACAACTTAAAAACACTAAATCTTGAAGAAATGAGAGTTTACGGCCAAAGAACCCATTCCTAGGCCGTAAACTCCCTTATGTAGTGTAAATGATGTTTTTAATTCAATCCAAGCCTTAAGAAAAATTAATCCAAGCATTTCCAAGTGTCCATATCCATTTATGACCCAAATTTGCACCATAAACCACCCTACCATGAGTTTACGGCCGTAAACTCATGGGGAATGGGTGTTTTGGACCTAACACTCTTGTATAAGTTTACTCATGGGGAGTAAACTCAAGTCCCAAGTCCCTAGTGTCATTTCACATCCTTAAACGCCACCCGGGTCCCTCCAAACACTCGTATCGGAGTGTTTTCGCGACTTGAAGCAATTGTCCCCATCCAACAATCAATCTAAGTCCTAATTAGATACAAATGTGTATCTTTACATTATAATTAGGAACCTCGTGTATTTACAAGCCCCGGATCAACTCTTAGCATCCAAATCGTCATACTTCTCATCCGGTGAGTTCATACCCCTACGCCTTTTTCACTGTTTTTAACTGTTTTCAGGGGGGGAATACAAGCAAACCAAAACTGTTTTCAAATCATAACAATTATGTGTTTCAGATAATATCTGGCAATCTTATAATTTCTTTTACTCCTTATGTATTATGTTGAGCATAAGGAATGATTTATCAATTACAACTAAAGGGATTTTAGTTAAGAAGATAACCAAACAAATCAAATTATTATGGGAATAATTTGGGGTTCTATGTTTCTCTTTATATCATGTACTGATATCTATATAAAGTTATTTGATAAACTATGTCTGATTCAGTTTATCTCCGTATCATTTGAATGTATTGCCAGATAGTTTCCTGTATGTAACTATTTTCACTGTATCATGTCTTGAAATCTTTGTATGTTTCGTATCGTATGAGAATCCTGTGAATAGTTTAATACTAACTTGTGAGATAGTCACTACCCTTTATGGATGATCAAGTAAATCCTCTCCGGAAGTGTAACCAGAGTCTCCTGGAGGGAGATCGAGGAATTTGTGAATAGATCTATTCGGGACTGACAATCCCACACCTTAACGGCTAGCTACAGTTAGGCGGGCACGCCTAGGGTGACAAATTCTGGATATCATTCGACGTCTGACTAACGTCAAGGAGGTCTCGTTGTCGTATCAGTATGGTTACCCGACTCACAATACGTATTAATATAAACTTATTCACAGATAGGATCTGTTTAGAATCTATATCTTGTTCGGGATGGTAATCCCATGGTCTTGTAATCTATATCTCGTTCGGGATGGTAATCCCATGGTTTTATGTCTATATCTCGTTCGGGATGATAATCCCATGATCTTGTGTCTATATTTCGTTCGGGATGGCAATCCCATGGTTTTGAAACTAAATCTTATACGGGATGATAATCCCATGATTTTATCAAGCTATCTTATATCTAGTTTCGGGATAGTGATCCCATGGTTTATCAAACTATTTATATCTACTTTCGGGATAGTGATCCCATGGTTTTTATCGAATTATCTTATAACTGGTTCGGGATGTTAGTCCCAAGATTTTCAAAATACTTTCTACTCAGTTCGTCTAAATTATAGTTTTGTATATTAAACTATACTATGTGTTATTCAATTAATCTTGCAATTAGGAAAATATGGGATTTTCCTGGGGTTAACTTATATCTTGTAATAGAACTGTAACGAAAGATAACTTAACTACTTTACATAAGAAAATATGGGATTTTCTTGGATATCAAACCTTTTCGGAAAACTAAAGGAAATCGATACATTTTCACAAAACAAAACCGCTTATGAACTCACCAGCTTTATGCTGATTTTCAAACTGCTTGTATTCTCAGGTCCAAGTTAGACAGGTACCCGACGATAACTTTTGGTGATGATGGAGTGCTCCGAAGACTCGTCTCGTTTTGTTCATATGATAGATGTATAACTTTTGTACAATTTACTTTTGAACCAAATGTAAACTTTCACATATATGTAATGTAATGGTTGTTTACTGTGATTACTATGTACATTGGATTTGATACACAACATGGAGTCAACCCCGGGAACGTTTCCGCCTTTGGTTTTCGGGGTGTGACAATTAAGCATCTCATTTTGAAGCAAAAATATGAGTTTACGTCCAAGGCTATACTTGGGCCGTAAACTCCCCAATTTCTATGCCAAAATGTCCCAAAAACCCACCTAAGGCCTTCTAGAATTTAACTAAGACTTAAGGAAGTGCTTTGGACCATTTAAACGTCCATTTTGAGGGACTAAATGGAGTTTACGGCCCAAGCACAAGTTTGGACCGTAAACTTCCCAAAATGTCGCAAAATGTGGGTTTTAACCCTCCAAATTAGTCCAAGACACTTGCTAGAAAATTTGGGAAGTGAAATAAGGCCTTAACTTGCAATTTTGGAGGAATACATGAGTTTACGGCCAAGCCTAGGGGGCTTACGTCCGTCAAATCCCAAGGAGTGGCCTTTGGGCCGTAAACTCCAAGGGAGTGAACTCATGGACTCCCCTGCAAACCCCTCCTGGCCTTGTACCACTCCCGGGAACCCCTTCTAGGCCCTAAAACCCCGAATCAATGCTAGAATGCCTAAATACTTTAATGAAAAGCATAAAATGATTAATTTATTATAAAATACATATTTCATATGACATTAGGGTCCTAAAAGGTGCACAAGTCGTTATTTGGTACAAAACACTCAATCGACACTTTTACCCGATTTACCCGATTCACCCGATTTACGCGATTTCAGGTGAGTTCATACCCCTTCAATGAACCTTTCAAATGTTTTACATGTTTTAGGGGGGGGGGGAATACAAGTCAATTACACATGTTTATGGAAATTTATACAAGTAAATTATTCATGTTACAGGAATTAATCACATGTGATTCACTATCCATAGTTCAAATCACATGTGATTTACCACTATGTTTATAAAAAGGATTTTCGTTTTCAAAACTATTTTGGATAAAAGAACAATTTTCTAAATGTTCCCTTTTGACAAGATTTTCATTAAATAAATTCTTTATAAAATGTAACCAGACCAATATATTTATATAAGTAAGACTTGAAGGACTTAGGACCGATAGCTCGCCTTATTTCCTGTTCTTGTTTGATTGTGGGCTTAGGGTAGTTGTTATCCGTCCGACTGTCGTTGATTTCTTCGTTATATATCATATATATTAGTGTTGGATACGAGTATTTTTGTTTCATTCGATGTTCAAACTGCTAAACTGACAAGAATCATACGCACTAAGTTAACTATAATAGGTATAGTTAAGGCCACTATTATTCACTATAGCTACTACTCTACACACTATAATACTCTCTATTATGAAACTATACACTAATAAGAAAATACCATGCGAGTTATACAAAAAGACTACTACACTATAATACAAGAGAAAGCACTAATCATGAGATAACACACTAATCCACTACGAGATACTCTATTCGCTACGCACTACGCCCATAGTCTTCTGACATGAAGACGACGCTATATGTATAGATCTATACGGGGCAGACGCTATTGCATCCCGACTGTTAACTTCAGTCCGAACCGCACAGGTCCAGGGTTGCCACTACTTCACTACACTATGCATGACCGGGAAGTTCAGGGGGTCCTCTACTTCCCACACTACTGGTAACGTACAAGAAATGCACTATAACCACACTAAATTACTAACTAAAAGTTAATTTAATATCCCGAAGTAATCAAGAATCTAACACTAAAGGAAGTTTGCACCACTATTATTGACTTCGGGCATAAACTATCATATTGCATTACTTATTGGAGATTTAATATTATACTTTTACAATAAATGGATTACAAGGATGAAAGTTTCATGTTTCTTAAAGGTTTTCATTCACAATGTATTTCTGGAAAATATAGGATTTTCTAGGTTTTTCTACTACTTAAGTATGTACGATGCAACTTTTTATACTATCGGTTCTAATGCTTTTTATACAAAATCTCACACTAAACTCTTATGAACTCACGAGCTTTATGCTGATATTCGTTTTCAAAATAACTTGTATCCTCAGGTCAAAGATAGACAATTGCAGGTGCAGCTTTTTGTTGAAGGTGGAGCTTACAAGATCCATCTCTTATTTTTGATTCACTTTTGATGTTTGTTGAACATTACAAAACACACTTGTAATTAAACTCTATCCAATGCAATGGATGTATGTTTCTTGTTTTTACTATTATGCAATTGTGATGATACTGTACATGACGTCCTCCACCCCGAAACGTATTCCGCCGTTATCGGTTTTGGGGTGTGACAAGGGGTTCCACAGTGAAAGCAAGTCTTTTTCTTCACTTAGGAATTTTTTCTTCCTACCCTTGGTGGCATGCCCTAGCCTTGTCTCTGATTGTTCCCACAATCACACTTGCAGCAAGCAGGCTGTTTCACTTGTTTTGGTGGCCTGTATTTATCAATAGTAGGTTCATCAGAAGTAATTGAGTTAGAAGCAACCGATTTAGAGTTCAAGGAGTCATTGGTTTGTTCAATAGTGTTCTACTTGTTCTCATCTTCCACCACTTTTCCTACACAAGAACTAGAATCATCAGTATCTTTCATCTCAAACCCTCCGTTGGCCCTGATTGTTCAGTCTTGACTTAAGTTGGTGCAGGATTTTAGCTAAACTAAGTAGGTATTTCTTCCTCGTTGATCTCAAGGGATGGGTTATAGTTGTCATGAAAGGGAGGTGGAACACTATTATACCCTAGACCCTTACTTTGATTATCTTTGAACTTCAGTTGTTTTTCTATCACAGATGCAACTACCTCACTTGACACATCAAATTTCTTATATTTCAATTCAACATCATTATATTTAACTTTCAATGCATCAAGCTCGGTAGTTAATTTGACCATTTCCCTTTTAACATAGTTGTAATTTTCACATTTATTACTATATTCTTCTTGAAGTTTTCGGAAGTCCTTGGTTTTAACCTCTAGTTGTTCTTTTAAGGGTTTTTGACCTTTCCTAAGTGTATATCCTTCATATGTAAGGTCTTCATTTTCCCTTATTAGCAAATTGATTTATTCATGAAGAAAGTTAATTGTAGCTTCACAAGATTTAGAAAATGAAACTTCATTGACTGGAATGTTTGAGGAACTCATTGTTTAAAACAAATTGCCACGTGACTTAAAAACTCAAAAGTCAACCTTAAAAGTCAAACTTAGAAGTCAAACCGAAAAGCTAAAAGTAAGAATTTGAAGGTTAAACACGAAAGTCAAAGTTTAAAGTCAAAGGTCCATCTTGAAAGTGAAAGTCAATTTTTAAGGTCAATAGTCAATTTAGGAAGTAAAAAATTAAAACTCAACACTTTTGGTTGAAAATGAAACTTTAAAACTAAAAAAATAGATTTTTTTTGGGCTAATAGTGTTAAAATTTCGAAACTGGAACCGAAATAACAATTCCTTTTGAATTAAATCGGGAAGGAAAATAACACGAGGGTTGGTAGAAGAGTTGCTAAGGCGCTTGTTGATGATTCGTGTGACCCCGGTTCGAAACCTTGCACCCCCAATTTCTTTTGAATATTCGCTGCTTCTACTGATCGCGAGGGAACCGACAACCTGCGAGCCAAACACGTCTGCTGACAGCAAAAGACGAGGACCGTACACGTACGAAGGACCACACACGAGGGCCATACACCTACTGGGCCGTGAACTATCCAAGGACCGCAAACTCCTGTGGCCCGTAAACGAGCTTCGGACCGCAAAAGCTTCTTCGGGAAGTTAACGCTTCTTTTTGTCCGTGAAAGCTTTTTTGGCCGTGAACCCTTCTTCAGTACGGCCGTAAACGCTTCTTCTGGCCGCAAACCCCTCGCAGATTACATCAGAAAACATCGTTTTCACCCTTTTTAAGCCCAAAACTTGATCCAAAACTCGTTTTTATGAGAAACTTGAAGAAAAACCCCTAATATTTCTTCAAAAACTATCAAAAAACACAAAATGCTTCAAGAAAAAGTGCAAAAATGCTCCAGATCTTGCAAAAATGATTGATACAATCGAAGTTCTTATAAAAATTGTAAGTCCCAAATTTGTTTGATGTATCAGTCAGATCCAATTGATGGTGTGGAATTCCAATCAATTGGATGATGCAAGATCAAACGGAGAAGAAGGAGAAGAAAAATTTGATGAATCTCTATTTATTGATGAATAAGCAATGATGCTACTTGCAAAAGGTTCATACACACACACAAGTTCTCTCACTTTCTCATTCTAAAACACACACACTTGGCAGTGAACTCTCCTCTATGTCGCACACACTTATCTGACAAGACTGACACCTATATATAGGAAACAATGAACTGTAAACGGTTGACGGCCTCACACACGTTCTGTTGGGTTTTGAGCAATCTAACACTTCGTAAGTGTGCATGCAACCCTAATAAACCTTGGATCTATGTTTGTCAAAATACATGAAAAATAATAATTTCCAAGGTTCATAACCTATCTAACATGGCATGGGGTAATTTTAAACATAAAAGAACTAGATGAGATTACATACCTTTTTATGATGAGTTTGATTCCTAAGGAGTTTGAGGGCCAAGCACCAATAGTGTGAATGCCTCAAATGGAATTACAAATCACCACAAACTCTTGGAAAACTTTGAGAGAGTGTATACACACTTATAAAATCGGCCACACACAAAGTCTCACATAACTAGTGCCACTAGTGGCTATTTCATGCAACATAAGCATGCTTACATAGTGTACATGATTAGGGTGAAACCCTAATAACCCATGACCTTTCCTTTTCCAAGGATCCATGGGTTAAAAGCTCCATGGATCATCCATGGACTTCCATACAAGCCTAGCCCATTAACAAATGAGTGTTAGCCCACACTATATAAAACCAATAGCCCACAATCTAATTAGTCTTCCTTTTAATCTCTAAATTAATTCATAATTAATTTAAGACTAAGACTAATTAAATAACATGACTTCATATTAATATATTATAACTTATAATATATTAATAATCATATGTGTATAACTCTCATAAAATTATCCATAAATAGTTTGGATGAAATGTACCCAAATGGACCATGCCGGGTCGGGTCAAGTATATACCAAATAAGTTATGGACTTAGACACCTTATCCAACAGACTCCCACTTGGATAAGTCTAATAACTATATTTGCGTATGTTACTTCAGGAACCAACCAACAATCGTAGCTCTCGAAAACTCTGTTGAACTATGAAGCGCCATTTTAGATAAGTGATCGTATAATCCTCTGTTCTCATGATATCAGCCGGACAAATACATGGAACAACGTCGTACTTATTGTCCAGAAGTTTGTTTCCCGATTTTTCCGATTTGTTTGACAAAGAACTTAATCAAACACACCAATTTAGTTCTAACCGGCCGGTACATAGGTCACAACAAAATCATCGAGGGGCCCAGATATCGCTTCTATTTCTAGAAGGAACAGATAAACTTCGACTCATATGCTTGTTCTATTACTTGTTGAATTGTACACAAAGGCACGTTTTATAACATCAAGTTACTGATGCGTTTACGTGCAATCAATGCACACACAACTCATAGGTAACAACTCATATCTCTAGGTTTGAAGATTTATATGATATTACCGTCTCACGATCACTCGAGATAAATTCCATGAAGTGATACAAGTGAGTGTGGGTTTATTCCAATACTCATAACTTATGAGCACTCATGAATGTTGTAGCAACCATTTCTATGACTAAACCCATTTAGCCATCTACAAACTCGATTCATGACAGTCTTGATTCATACCTACTTCCAACATATGAACGACTGTGGAGTGTTTAAATAACTTAGTCATTCGGAAAGAATAACCTAGCTATTTTGGAAGTCACAACATGAAAAGTGAAACACAATAATAATCGAATCCAATATGGTCTCAGAACCCTTTTGAATATAAATAGAACCACCTTTTATTTATCACCATATTGATTACACATTATTCATTGAATAATGTTTCAAACAATCAACTTAAGACTTGACTAAAAACAACAGTCGTCCCATGCTCCTAGCATGTACACTTTGTTTTTCTAAACAATAGTTATGCCATACTCCAAGTATGCACACTATGTTTGTCTATGATCCTTACATTGTGATGTAGATCAATTGAACATGATTCCATTGATACTCATTTCACAATCCCAAATCCTTATTGTAAATGTGAGAATCCCCAATTCCTATCATTTACCAAAAAATCTGTTAGATTTTAAACTTTTATGCAGTGTTCCTCTTGTAATGATTATGCACAAAGTCACCAAAACCTTGTTTCCAGTCATTACAGAGTATTCCAAAGAAGGTCAACTTATATGGAACGGAAGTCTCATATTCAAAGTACATTGCTTTGAACATCCTTCTTGCATTAAGGTTTTCTAATCTTACATAGATTGAATAACTTCCACCTATGGAGACATTTCCATAGTCCCATTTTGACTATCACTTCCGAACAAGAGTTACATCTTTTCAGAATATGTCAATATGGTCCTTTCCGACAACTTACATTATACTTCCAACTTTCCCTGAGCAACCAATCTTTGGCGAACCTTAGATTGTCCTTGACAATTGCTTAATCACTTTTGTCATATCCAGTTCTAGACTTTTCCCTTCTCAATGCCTTAAGCATTTGGAAAATTTAGAAAAGATGAATATTATAGCACATGCAATCGATCCTATATCCAAAGCATATGGGACACGATTCATGATGTTTGACATAAAGACATGATACTAGACCAGTCTTTTGCTACAATATTTTTTTATTTGCCATGTTTTCAAAATTTAACTATGAAGAGGGATGCCGTAGTCATAATTGAATTTTGAGAACGCAATATATATAGAATTTCCTTAAGTCGAACCATTCAGACATAAAATTCATATATATGTCCTTGACTAAAGATGATTAAAATCTCAATCTAAGCTTTAGAATTGAAATGAAGTATAATTCCTCTCCCTTAATTATAGCAAAACAACTTTTCAACCCCTACAACTTCACGAATTGAAACTTTGTTTTCGATAATTAACATTGCTAGCTTGCAATACTAATCATAATTATCATGCTCCCACTAACATGATGATTATTAGCATAACACTTATGCTCCCACTAGCTCTGACATATTTCCAGAAATCTGCTGGATTTCTGAAATTTAGATTCATATACCCTTTCTTAGATAGCTCACATGTGTGTCTAAACAATTTTCAGAACTATGAAAAGGGATACCGTAATCATAGTCTTAATTGCTTAGGCATTTTCCATTTCTCATAAGTCCATGTTTGTGTGCCGGTTAACCAGACGCGCTCCACTAACGACTTTTGAAAATGCAAATAACACAATTGATATCTACGTAAAATCTACTTAGTGAAAGCGTTTCCTCACCATCATTTTCATGAATCGGAGAGAAACCTTATGACACTTAGATTTTATAGTGTATGAGTTCCTATCCATGTGAATTTGTCAAAACTATAATCACAAGATAAGGTTAGTGACAAATTCAGCCTTACATGGATTAAACTTGTTCAATCTTAGTTTCTTGTCACCTTGGTAGCACAAGGCTCACCAATGCTTCCAAGTTGAACTCTGATAACTTACATGCAAATTCAACTTATTTGAAGTAGGTACAGAAATAAGAATTATGTCAACACGATAGGTTGCAAACCTTAAGTCGTGTGCTAGTGATAAATTACATGTTTTACTCTTGATTAAATCTTGAAACTCTTTCAGGATCTTTAAGGCTCCCACTGTCCCCTAGACATATAAGTTTCCCCAGTCAAGAACCATTCCTTGACAAAACAAATATTGAAGGGATAGTGTGGATTCTTATCAAGACTAACACTTCACACAATTGGTCTTAGTTGGTCTTTGTCTCATCCAAGACATCACAACTTACCAATCTCAAATGTACAAGAGTAGAAAACATTTTACTCTTACATTTGACTAGTGTTAATAAATCTTCCTTTATGTCACTCAAGGTTACAATCTTGGAGTATGACTCTAAGAATTGTTTTGGAACGAAGTATGACTCATCTTCTTGATTTTAACCAATCCAACAATTCATGACCTCTCTTCTTAGCCATAACAATGCATTAAGACATCCTTAGAGTATGAATTTGTGATATGGTTCCATAATCATTAAAATGATCATGAAATACGATACTGAAGTACTCTCCCATCCTTTCAGATTTGAGAAACTTTTATCTTTCTGCCTAATTTGATTCTTCTCATTTGTTTTGTCAAACATTGTAACCATTCCAATGTTACAGAATTATACTTAACCTCATAAGTATAATCATTTTTACTAATCTTTAGTAAATCATGACAAATCAATCTTTGTGGTGGACCTTGACCAGCGCACACCCAATGTACCTAATTCCTTAGTCCTTCAACTGACTCACATATACATGTGATCAAAGAATTAGTCTTAATTTTCAAAGATGAAAATTCTCATTCATCATACAATACAACTTGTATGATTCCAAATTTCTGTCCAATTGAAACTTGGGTGATGAAAAACTTTCTTCATTTGGTAAATTCAGACACTACCACAAATGAAAGAATCAAATCCACTTTCCAATATTGCTATTACTGGAAACATATAAGCAACAATTTTCCACATATGCCATTGTAAGGATATTTTTAAAATAAATAAAATTAAAACCCTTTTTTTCTTTTATTTTAAAACTTTGCGGAAAACTTATCCTTACAATCCACATGAAAACCTTCTTGTTATCTATTCATAAGCAATATATTATAACTCTTAAGCAACAACTCAAAATTCTGATTGTCGAACCATGCAATCGAAACCCACCTTTGCAATCAGAATCAACATATACATACTTGAAGCTTCCTATCTTTTCTTTGATTCTTAAAAAACATCAGCATGTGACCCATTCACATTATGTAATAAGAATCTCCAAATAGGAAGTTAATAGAGTTAAACAGTGGACTTTACCCGAAGTAGAGTCAAACCTCTTGACTTGATCAACCTTATGCCCTTTCAGGTGAATAGGGCAGCTTCGCAACCAATGCCCCTTCCTTTGGCAACAAAACACATGGACCCTTTGGTAATGGCACATGAGACTATCTCAGACTTAGCCTTTCTCTTTACCATTTGGTCAACCAAGTTGACTATGGCCGATCCTTTTCCATTGGGAAGAGAAATGCTTTTCTAGATATCCAATGCTATCATTGTCAATGTCCATTTAAGACTTAGGAAGTTGTTCTTTTAATCAAATTTGCTTTACTGGTGTTCCAAATCATTGCTGATTCCACAACACTAAGCAAATAGATAACATTATTAAGGGTCATGTCATAGTCTGACTCACAGTAGTCCCAAAGAGACTCACTATGTTATTAAGAAAGTGATTGAACATCCAACTTTCACGAGACTTTGACACCTAACTCTCCTGACTTGTCAATATGTGACTTTATCTCCAAGATGTGAGCACACATAGACTATGCTTGCCAACAGGGATTGAGTGACTTTAAACTTTTCAAGAATTTGTGGGTGAGGGAGAATAATTGGAGGAGGTGGAGGAAGTGAAGCATGATGTTGAGGGACACCATCTTCAAGAGATTTGGGAAGATCATAGTTGTCTGAATCAGACATCTATAATGGGAGAAAATCAAGTTAGTTGATTCAAAGTCCTTAATATAACACCCAATATGAAATATTAAGGCTAGGACCCAACACAATATTTTATAATTTGGAAGAGGGATGCCGTAATCCATGCTATAAAATATTTGAAGGTAGGCGAATGACGATTCACCAATTTCCACCATGAAAAACGAAATAATTTATTAGGTTTTAATTGGATTTGAAATTCCTAGATCTTTTGAAATTCATTGAACTTTTCAATGGCATGTTTCAATCTTGAGTGTGCCCTCTCAAATTTTATGACTGGGATGCCGAGGATCACAAAACAAGGTGTGAATAACCATACCAATTCACTTGGTACCCTTAATATTATCACCCAATCAATGTGCCGGTTAACCACACACGCTCCATTGATCTATGACAAACATTAAGTCACCCTTCGTGATCCTTACTAGTCCAAGTTTGTGTGCCGGTTAACCACACACGCTCCACCAACGACTTGGTAAGGTACAAAGTATGAATTCCATGGGCTAGCACCAAATTCACATTTTTCCTAAAGTAACTAAGATTGGGAATTAAATAAAACATTTAGTTACTTTATAATAATCATTATACTTTTAATGAGAATTTAAAGTCATTGTCCTACCCGTTCGGCTAACGACCCTCCACCAGTCAAGCAAGCGGTGGGTGAGAGTGGACACACATTAAGTCGCCATTTTATAGGCAACAACCTTATACCCACCTTATAGACCGGCTTCGTGAATGAGGCCTACTAACGGTAAAACGACTTGTTCTTATACATATATATAATAATTAACCATTAAACTTATAATAGTATAATGGTAGAATTTTAACTTTTAAAACTTCTAGGGTATGAAATTAAAGTTTGTGTGAGACTTTACAAATACCAAAACTTGAGGGCAAGTTTTGAACAATTCATAAACTTTTGGATATACATAACTTATGAGTTTTAATTAAGTGTTTTAAAGCTTTTGATGAAGAGTCTCTTGGAAATCCATAACTTGAGGACAAGTTATGGAGTCCATAAAAGCATTTATGGGAAAAACTCTTCAAGAAAATGTAACCTACAACTTCTTAAAAAAACATTTAAAAGAAAACCTCTTGGAATTCCATAACTTGAGGACAAATTAAGAATTCCATTAAAACACATTAAGATCAAGAATTAACTAACAACCAATTTGCAAATAATTCCTATGATCTAACAAAACTCATATGAACATGAACATCCACATCAACAATTTCAAGAATCATATGAACACATATAAAATTGAAATTTTGATTATAACTTTGAAATTGGTCCACCATCATCATTACCACATCAAAAACAGGTTTTATAAGTCCCAAACAGTTTAAGGTAATGATTCTAGACCAATTCCAGCACCAAAACTCGAAGATATGCTGTCTGGGGGTCCAACTCGTCGAGTGCATGAACCAACTCGCCGAGTTGGATGAGTGTTGACTTGGACTCGTCGAGTCCCTTCATGGACTCGGTGAGTCAGCTATGCAGACAGCATAAAATCTTCGATTTTCAGCAATTTGCATCAAGTATTCAAACAAGCAAACCTAGGCTCTGACACCATTGTTGGGTTTTGAGCAATCTAACACTTCCTAAGTGTGCATGCAACCCTAATAAACCTTGGATCTATGTTTGTCTAAATACATGCAAAATAATAATTTCCAAGGTTCATAACCTATCTAACATGGCATGGGGTACTTTTAAACATAAAAGAATTAGATGAGATTACATACCTTCTGATGATGAGTTTGATTCCTAAGGAGTTTGAGGGCCAAGCACCAATAGTGTGAATGCCTCAAATGGAATCACAAATCACCACAAACTCTTGGAAAACTTTGAGAGAGTGTATACACACTTATAAAATCGGCCACACACAAAGTCTCACATAACTAGTGCCACTAGTGGCTATTTCATGCAACATAAGCATGCTTATATAGTGTACATGATTAGGGTGAAACCCTAATAACCCATGACCTTTCCTTTTCCAAGGATCCATGCATTAAAAGCTCCATGGATCATCCATGGACTTCCATACAAGCCTAGCCCTTTAACAAATGAGCGTTAGCCCACACTATATAAAACCAATAGCCCACAATCTAATTAGTCTTCCTTTTAATCTCTAAATTAATTCATAATTAATCTAAGACTAAGACTAATTAAATAACATGACTTCATATTAATATATTATAACTTATAATATATTAATAATCATATGTGTATAACTCTCATAAAATTATCCATAAATAGTTTGGATGAAATGTAACCCAAATGGACCATGCCGGGTCGGGTCAAGTATATACCAAATAAGTTATGGACTTAGACACCTTATCCAACACGTTCACGGCCGTGAACACCCATACAACAGTAAACACCACCTTAGCCGTAAACGCCAAGGTTGTTTCCAGTCCTAGACCAAAAACTATAATTGTTTAGAAAAGTAAAGTATAAACAATATTTTTGACACAACAAACTCCCCTATGAATGTAGTTGGCTTTTCTCGTCAATCTTTATTTGGAGCATGTCTTCAACTTTAATCTTCAATTTCTTCACAACTTCAAGACTAACAACATAATCTTCTAGCTGAATGACTTCAACTTGAATGGATGGGCATTTCTTCAGAATTTATCTTTGAACAAACATTAGGTGAGGAGGCTTCATGTAGAGATTCTTGAAAAAAGGCACTTTCAGCTTGAGAATATTCAGAGAGAATAGAGAACGAACTTTTGGATCACCTCAACAGGTACATAGATAGCAACAAATTGATTGAGGAGGCTTCAATGCAATTAGCCACATAATCTTCAAGTCAGCTTCGCCTTGCTTCTGGGGTTAAAAGATTGTATGTTGAAAAATGATCTTCACTTCTAGTTCCTTCGAATGCATGTTCTTGAATGATCTCCATTGTGCCTTCTAAAGTAACTATGACTAAAAAGTCCCAGTGGATCATAGAAAGAATTATAAAGACCCTTCTCACCACAGTTGTTCAAGGATGAATCATTCGCTCAGAAAGAGACTTCTTGCAGTATCTGTGTGAACTCGGAGGAACGAACTGTGATTTGTTGAGTACTGGAGAACTACTTGTGGCTAGTTTTGATGTTAGCCCCTGTATATCCTTGATCATAGATCTGAATATAGTAATCAAGTTAACGAGTTAACTTGGCTCTTGGCGAGACGTTCAGCAATACATGTTTCCCTGTTGGGTGAATCGCCCTGGTGTCATGACAGTTCTTAGGTAAAAAAGTTGAAAAGACCAATCTGAAAATTTGTACCGTTTCAGACTTTCAATTCCTTAGATGAGACAGTTCTTAGATAAGAATTTGCTTGACTAGCATTTTTTACAATGTCACACCAGGTATGAGCCATTATTCGTCAATTCATGAGTGAAATCTAGAACATATAAAATGTTCACTGTCAATTCAGAAATAAATGGAGTTGGATTTAGGGTTTCACTTAGAGCCATGGTGACAACGACATCTAAGATCATAAACACAAACTTTTTGTAAACCGTCAGTCAAGTTGTGTTGTACTCGAACCTTAAGGGGTACCGGTATGTGAAGAATGGTTGGGTGTTTCACATTGGTCATGGTGAAAATGACCTTTGATTATTAACATTTGATGCGAAGACTCCTATTAAGATTGGTATATGTCTCAATATGAAAGAGTCTATCATTGGCATTTGAATCATCAGTCAATTAATGACCATCAATTTCTTTCTACTTTTAGGTTTCTTCTCCTTGCTCAACATATTTCGATAAAGTTTCCTTGAGTTTCATCTTCTCCTGAATTTACTTTTCAAGACAAATGAAATTTTGAGATAAACAAAAAAAATAAAAGTAAACTTAGCACACTAAGAAAAAAATAAAAGTAAAATACGCTCAAAAACAAAAGTTTTGGTTTTTTGGATTTTTGTGAAGAAGAAATAAAAACAGAAAGAAGCATATTTTTGTATTTTTGAAATTTTTGAAATTTTTGTTTTGTTTTTTTTAATTGTCCCCCTAAATTTGTGCATATAAGAAAATATGAACAAAGTTAATAAAAAACAAAAGAAAAATACAAAATGCTTTTGCGTTCAAAGTTGTCAAGCAATTTAACTTTCCATTTATCACTAAATCTCATATCATTTCCTAAATAATACCCACCAAAGAAAGACATATTTTTTTAATTTTTGATTTTTGTAATTTTTTGTATTTTGATTTCTCCCCCATAAATTGAGCATAGGAAAGAAATAAAATAAATGTGCAAAATTAAAAGAAATTTTCCTTTGAAACGAATAATTTTAAGAAAAACTCAGGAGTATCGAAAGAATTTAAACAAAAAGTCGGCAATTGAAGACGCTAGCAGCAACGAATTCAACCTTAGCTGTGTCTCAATCTCGGAACAATTCCGAAAATTCATCACATCATTAAGCGCAAACCCCATTTGTGATCGTCTCCCTGTCTTCCTTTCCTGCAAAGGACACATACTCTCACTTAAAGTTCTGAGTGTTATATAGTTGAGAGATGTTCCCTATCAAGTGCATGGAACAACCACTATCAACAAACTGAAGTCCGATGATATTCCTCCATAGTTGCTATAACACAAAGTGTGGGATTAGTTGGTCTTTGGAACCCAGTCCATTTTGAAACTGGGTTGACCGTTACCGTCTATGCAAGGTACTCTCTCCCATGACATATCCCTCTTATCACAAAGAGAAGATGAAGAAATGTTAGAATCATTAGGTGATTTAGGAGAGTGAACTTTGGCTACCCATCTGTAGTCGGGTTTAACCCATTTCTAGTTCGATTGGTTGGGTGGCTCAGTACTTGCTTTTGAACTTGAAGTCAGCCGTCGAGATGGATTTTACCTAACCGGTCTTGGCTTCACTAGAGCATCTCTTGAGCAAGGCTTCTTTACCGACATTCCATTCTTATTGTTGGGAGCTGATTTCTTGGTGTTTTGCACGTTCCAATCACTGTTGCGCGCTTGTGACCTTGAAGGGCTTTTTTGGGGTATCTTCCTCTTGACACGTTCCACCATCCTTGTGTTGGATTAGTGTCTAAGTCCATAACTATTTTGGTATGTACTTGACCCGATGGTGGATGGTCCTTTTGGGTTGCCTTCACCAAAGCAACTTGATAGGATGAATTATGAAGAGAAAGGATTAAATATGATTTATTAATATATTATGAGGATAATATATTAAAGGAGAAATGATATAGTTTAATTAATATTAGTCAAGAATTAATAAGAATTAAGTTTGTGGCTAAAAGAGATTAAATAAACTTAAGGGACTGGAATTGTAATTATAAGATAATTACAATTGGGCCATGGATTACCTTATATTATAAGGTTGGACGAATTCTATGGGGAAACCCATTAGAAATCGTCCAAGGCTTGTTAAGGAAGGAGTCCATGGGTTGCTTAGGGCTTAAGCATCCAAATTCGGGTTTCCTTGTTAGATAACCCTAATAGCCTCACTATTTAAAGAACCCTTATGCCCAAAAAACGGGATGAACTTGTTGATTAGGGCTTCCACACGTTTTGGGCAGCGTCCTTCTCTTCTCCTCTTCATCCTCTTGCTCTTGGTGTTTGTGAACCATTATAGGAGCGCGACATTTGTGACTCTAAGCTTTCTAAAGTCATTACAAGGAGGATTTGAGATTGTTATTGCTACATAACAATCAAGGTATGATCCACACCCTAATTTATATGTTATATTGATTATCATATACTAGATCTAGGGTTTATAGTGTTGGATAACTTGCATGTACAATAGAGAAACCTAGATCCAAGCATTAGGGTTTGTATGAGCACATACGATGTTCTTATGGCTAAAACCCATCAGTGGTATCAGAGCCTTGATTGGTGCCTATTATATTGATGCATTGTGTGTTTATTCAAGTTGCAAAATCGTTTTTGGACATTCTGCCTGATGAACTTGGCGAGTACCACAGTGTACTCAGCGAGTAGGCCTCAACTCCGCAAGTCCAGTGTGGTACTCGGCGAGTTCGAGCGTCAGGAAGAGGGGATTTCGGGATTTCTTGCTGTTTTACTCATGGATAATTGCCTTATCTGTTTTAGATCATTAAAATCCGATTTTATACATATTTGTGAGTATATCCTTGATTAAACAAAAGATAATTACCAATTGATTAGATAATAACTTCCTTATATGATAAAGTTTGATTATTTGTATTAATTGGGTAACTTATTTTGCAAGAAATTGAAATTTGGTCAAATATAGATAATGATAAGATTAATTGTTTAATTTATATTATTTGTTATTTGATCCTTGTGTTATGAAAAGTTTCAATGTTCCCTTTTAGGTTTTACAGTTTAAATTTGAACTCAAAAGTTTTGTTATGAAATTTAAATAATTGAAACCCTAATGTTTTGAAAAGGTTTCAAAACTTCACCTCAAGTTTTGGAATTTAAATTTTGATTAAAAGTTTAATTTTGATGTATATTTAAATTCTAAACCCTAATGTTTTGAAATGTTTCAAAACTTGCCCTCGAGTTTTGGAATTTGAAAGTTGATTAAAAGTTTAATTTAGGAATGTTAAATTCTAAAACCCTAACATTGTTTTGAAAAGTTCAAATCACACCCTTATGGTCTTATTAATTAATTAAGGTGTATAATTATAAGAGGTTTAATAAATCCATAAAGTTTTGATTTGCAATTTAATTGAATTAAAAGTATAATTGTTAAATTTGACCACTAAGTATTTTAAAAGTGTAAAATACACCCTATAATATATATAACATTAAAAGTCTAACATTATATATAAATATGTATGAGTAAATTCAGTCTTACCGTTAGAAGGCCTCATTCACGAAGCTGGTCTATAAGGGGTGTTTAAGGAAATTGCCTATAAAATGGCGATTGAATGGGTATCCACTCTTACCCACCACACTCTTGACTAGTGGAGGGTCGTTAGCCGAACGGGTAGGATGGGACAGAACCTTCCATTATAAGTATAATGAAGTACAAAAGTAACTAAATGTTTTTTACAAATTCCCAATCTTAGTTACTTTAGGCAAAAGTGAATTGATGCAATTCCATGAAATTACACTTTGTGCCCTTGCGAAGACGTTAGTGGAGCGTGTGTGGTTAACCGGCACACTAAATGGTTCTAAGCAAAGGTAGCAAAGGGTGACTCAATGTTTGTCATAGTTCGGTGGAGCGTGTGTGGTTTACCGGCACATCGAATAGGTAACTGTAACATGTGGCGGCACCATGTAGATTTGCATGGTTATTCACACCCACTTTGTGATCCTCGGCATCCCAGTCACAAACTAGAGGGGCATATCAAGATTTAAACATGCCATTGCAATGTTCAATGAATCTCAAAGGATCTAGGAGTTTTCATAGATTTAAAAACTTAAATTTCTTTTTTGTTTTTCATGGTGGAAATTAGTGAATCGTCATTCACTTACCTTAAAATGTTCTGCAATTTGGGTTACGACATCCCTCTCCTGAATTGTAGAATATTGTGTTGGGTCCTAGCCTTGGTATCTCATTTGGGTTATTTACTAAGGACTCAATCAATCAACTAACTTGAATTTGTTTTCTCCCATTTTGTAGATGTCAAAGTACGACAATTATGGTCTTCCCAAATCCCATGGAACAAGCATTCCACATGAAGATGATATTCTACGATTCGATCGAGGAACAAGAGATAATGCTTCACTTCCTTCTCCTCCTCCCGTTTTTCTCCCTAACCCACAAGATCGAAGAATTGAAAGGTTCAATGTCACTAAAGCCCTGTTGGAAATGAAACATGAAGATGGTAAACCCGTGTGTGCTCACATTCTAGGAATGAAATCCCACATCGATAGGTTGATAATGTTGGGTGCGTCATTCCCTGATAAGTTGGCTGTGAACTGGGTTCTGCAGTCACTTACTGTATCATATAATGAGTTCAAAAGAAAGTATTATATGATGGATCATGACGATAACCTCATTGACCTAACTTACATGCTCATTGATGTTGAATCAGAAATGATTTGGTAAAGCAATGGAGCGTTTTTGTTGGGAAAGTCAACCAACCATGCTTCCGAGGACGTTCTAGGAGAACCGAACTATGTTTGCTGCCAAGAGAAAGGGCGTTGGATACAAGTTTGCCCTAAGAGCCTAAAGAGTCCAGAAGATGGGAGAGTCAAAGAGTATGACTGTGCTTTAGGTAATCACAAAGAAATGGATCTCGATCGTATGGACTTGAAGATTAGATTTTGAGCTTAGAAAGTTATGATAATGTTGTTAGGAATATTAGACTACATAGTTTTTCAGTTAATTTTGCAGGATCAGTGAAAAGAGAGGAAGCTTGATGAAAAATCAAAATGAGTCTAATCACAGAGAAATGGATCTCGATCGCATGGACTTGAAGATTAGATTTTGAGCTTAGAAAGTTATGATAATGTTGTTAGGAATATTAGACTACATAGTTTTTTAGTTAATTTTGCATTGTAAGGACAAATGTTTTCGCTGCTTTTATGAATAAAATAAATTTTTGTTTAACATATTTATTTATTTATTTATTTATTTCCTTGCAATGAAATCATTATGAAAAATTGATGTTTGCATATTTCTACAACGAATGGATGTGATTCTTAATTATGTTAATAGTGGAAATGTCATGAATTTACCAAATAGGGAGAGTTTCTCATCGCCCGAGTTTCAATTGGACAGAAACTTGGAATCATGCAACTTGGTTGCATGATGAATGGGAAATTTCATATTTGTAAATTAGACTAATTCATTGACCAAGTTTCAAGTGAAGGACTAAGAGATCGAGTACACAAAGTTGTGTGTTGATTAAGTCCACCACAAGAGTAACAAAGATATTTGTCACGATTTACTAAAAGTTTAGTAAATGTGATTATACTTAAAAGATTAAGTGTAATTCTGAATTGATTGAAAAAGTTTAAATCAATAGCAGAACGAATAAGAAGAATCAAGTAGGTAGAAAGATAAAAGTTTCTCTATTCTAAGACGAAGGGAGAGTACTTTTATGCTTTATGATATGTCTTAATGATTAAGAACCATATCTCAATTGATCCTCTAAGTGAGTCTTAGTACAATGGTATGTCTAAAAAGAGGAATCGAGAATTGAAGAAATGGTTTAAATCAAGAAGTCAATCATACTTCGTTCCAAAACAAGTCTTAAAGTTAAGATTGTGATATTGAGTGACAAGTCTTAAGAAGGTTTATAACATTCATCAAATGTAGAATTTGGAAAAAGGTTTTCTTATTCATGCACATAAAAAATTGGAAAGTTGTGATGTCTTGGATAAGACAAAGACCAACTAGGACCAATTTTATGAAGTGTTAAAAGCTACGCTAACCCTTGTATAATTGCTTGTGAAGAAATGTTTGTTGACAAAAGAATCTTATATGTCAAGGAGTCAGTGGGAGTCTTAATGGTCTTGAAAGGTTTCGAGAACAAATCAAAATAAACCTTATCGAACATCACTAGCACACGGCTTCAGGTTTACAACGTATCGCATTGACAATATCTTGTTTTTGTGCCGTTCCAATCGAGTTAATCATGCATGTGAGTTCTATGAGTTCTCATTTGAACGCATAAAAGGCAAGCACCTTGATCAATGAAAAGTACATTGATAGGAAAGGGTGAGCTGCTTAACTACTTGGAAGACATGGTGGGCAGCTGTGTTACCATAAGGCAAGAAATTAAGATTAAGAGTTCGGTCCATATGAGTTTGAATTTGTCATAAACTTTGGTTTTAACAAATTCACATGGATAGGAACACATACACCATTAAAATCTAAGTGTCATAAGATTCTCTCCTTCGTGAAAATGAATGTGAGGAAATGCTTTCACTAAGGAAGATTTTGAGAAGTTAGTGATTGTGAAATTGTATTCTCGAATTTGATTATGGTTACGGTATCCCTTTCCATGATTCAAATTGTGAGATTTGGAAATTTGTCTTAATTGTTTAAGACACACATATAAACTATCTATGGCAAAGGTGTATAAGTTCAAGAAGCCTTGATAAAAGATTATCAAAGCATTGGGTATTAGAAATATGAACTTAAAGAAATCCAATAGGCATTGTTTTTCTAATAGTTAAGCTATTTCTGAATACACGTCAAAGCTAGTGAGAGCATAAGTGTTATGTTTATAATAATCATCGTGATAGTGGGAGCATAAAAGTCATGCTTGTATGATTATTAAGGCAAGTATTGCAAGATGGCAATATTAATTATAGAAAACAAGAGTTATGCCCTGCAAAGTCGTAAGGGTTGTAAAGTTGTTTTGCTATAATTAAGGGAGAGAATATTATGCTTCATTTCAAATCTAAAGGCTTAGGTTGTGGAATGTTAATAAATTAGTCAAGGATACATAGTATGTTCTCAAACTTCGTTTATGATTACGACATTCCTCTTCATAGTTCGAATTGTGAGAACGTAGCACATAAAATATTATGGCAGAAGATTGATAAAGTATCAGATCTTTATGTAAGACATTATGCATCGTGTCCCATACGCTTCGGGTATAGGATCGATTGCAAATGCTATAATATTTGACCATTCTAAAATTTTTCAAATGTCTAGCGCATTTAGAGGGAAAAAGGACAAGAATCGGTTTTGACTAAGATAATTAAACAACTATCAAAGGACGATCCAAAGTTCGCCGAGGATTTGTCGCTTGTGAGTAGTTGAAAGTATAGTATGATGGGTTTCAAGCATTCTAACACTTCCTAAGTGTACATGAAACCCTAATAAACCTTGGATCTATGTTTGTCTAAGATACATGCAAATAATTGTTTTTCCTAGGTTTATATCCTAACTAGCATGGCATGGGGAACTTGAATCAAATAAAGCTAGTAGAAACACTTACCTTGTAGTTGTAGTTTATTCCTTGGAGTTTTAGAGCCTAGCACCAATAGTGTGGATGCCTCAAATGGAAATCACAAATCACTACAAACTTGGAACTTTGAGAGAATAGTCACTACTATCTTGAAATCGGCCCTCACCTCAACAAGTGTCAACTAGTATGATTTCAAGAACCAAAGCCATCCTTTATATAGTGTGGTGGATTAGGGTTACATCCATGTAAACCCTAATACCCATGTCTCTTCATTTCCATGAGATCCATGGCTTAAAGCTCCATGGAGTATCCATGGACTTTTCCATGCAAGCCTAGCCCATTCCAAATAAGCCTTAGCCCACACTATATAAATATAGAAGCCCATATTTAATTAGTAATATCTTTGATCTCTAAATTAATCCTAGATTAATTATAGATCAATACTAATTAAATAATATGATCTTATATTAATATATTAGAAGTTATAATATATTAATAAATCATAACTTGTACTATTCTCAAAAGATTATCCATAAATTGTTCGGGTGAAGTGCAACCCAAATGGACCATGCCGGGTCGGGTCAAGTACATACCAAATATAGTTATGGACTTAGACACTATATCCAACAGTCTCCCACTTGGATAAGTCTAATAACTATAGTTGCAAGTATGACTTCAGGAACCGATCAACAATCATAGCTCTTTAAACTCTGTTGAACTAGAATGCGCCATTTAGATAAGTGATCATATAATCCTCTGTTCTAGATATCAGCCGGACAAATACATGGAACAATGTCTTGCTTATTGTCCAGCAGTTTGTTTCCCGATTTCCGATTTGTTTGACAAAGAACTTAATTGAACACATCAACTTAGTTCTGACCGGGCCCGGTATATAGGTCAAAACACAATCATCGAGGGGCCCAGATATCAGCTTCTAATCCAAGAAGGAACATATAAACTTTGACTCATATGTTTGTTCCACCACTCATTGAATTATACACAAAGGCACGTTTTATAACATCGAGTTACCAATGTGTTTTCGTACAATCAATGCATAATCAACTCATAAGTAACAAATCATATCTCTAGGTTTGAAGACTTATATGATATTACCGTCTCACGATCACTCGAGATAAAATTCCATGAAGTGATTCCAATGAGCGTAGGTTGAGTCCAATGCTCAGAACTTATGAGCACTCATGATTGTTGTAGCCATGTCCAACTCCGTAGACCTCTGCAACCAATCATGACAGTCTTGATTCATACCTACTTCCAACATATGACCAACTGTGGAGGTTTGAATAATATGATCTACCAAACATAATTATTATGGAAGTCAAAACATGCAAAAGAAATATAGTAAACAATTGACAAGAGATAGCAACACTTTACTCATAAATAAAACACTTTTTATTCATCATCTAATGTCAATTACACTTTACAAATTTCATAATTTATCTAACTACTAAAACTCATATCATCCTTCAGCCCTATGCTCCGAGCATGCTGGAGATGCTTAACCCTACTCAGTCCCTTCGTGAGGGGATCTGCTGGGTTCTCATCCGATGATACCCTCATAGCCACGAGAACTCCTTCTTCTATTCGATGTCTGATGAAGTGATATTTTCTGTCAATGTGTCTAGATCTCCCATGATCTCTTGGTTCGTTGGCTAAGGCAACCGCACTATTGCTGTCACAGAAAATCTCCATTGGCTCTTTTATAGCTGGTACAACTCCAAGGTCTCCGATGAAGTTCTTTAGCCATATAGCCTCCTTTGCTGCCTTGCTTGCTGCTATATACTCTGATTCACAAGTGGAATCGGCCACTGTCTCCTGCTTGGAACTCTTCCAAGTGATTGCTCCTCCGTTTAAGGTAAAGACCCAGCCCGACTGAGAGCGGAAATTATCCGTATCAGTCTGGAAGCTAGCATCACTATACCCTACAACTCTCAAGTCATCATTGCCACCGAAGGTAAGGACCCAGTCCTTAGTCCTTCGTAAGTACTTGAGGATATTCTTTACCGCAGTCCAGTGTTCCTTGCCAGGGTTCCCCTGATACCTGCTAACCATGCTCAAAGCAAAGGCTACATCAGGTCGAGTACACCTCATAGCATACATGATTGATCCTACATCTGAAGCATAAGGAAGTCGACTCATTTCTGCTATCTCAGCCTCAGTACTAGGGCTTTGTGTCTTACTCAATCTGGCATTACTCTGAATGGGTAACTCACCTTTCTTGGAGTTATGCATGTTGAATCTTTTCAGCACTTTGTCCAAGTAGGTACTTTGACTAAGTCCAATTAGTCTTCTACTCCGGTCTCTCAAGATCCTTATCCCTAGAATATCGGCAGCTTCTCCTAGGTTCTTCATAGAGAAACACTTCCCAAGCCAGGACTTAACTTCCTACAAAGTTGGGATGTCATTTCCTATGAGTAGTATTTATCCACATACAATACCAAGAAGCTGACTATACTCCCACTAGCCTTGACATAAACACAAGATTCATCTTCACTCCTAGAAAAGCCAAATTCCCTGACATTTTCATCAAAGCAAAGATTCCATCTGCGAGGTGCTTGCTTCAATCCATAAATGAATTCCATCTTTGAGGTGCTTACTTCAATCCATAAAACCCTCTGGCTGACTCATGTAAACATCTTCAGCCAACTTTCCATTAAAGAAAGCGGTTTTGACATCCATTTTCCATATTTCATAGTCATGAAATGCAGCTATGGCTAACAGAACCCGAATAGACTTAATCTTGGCTACTGGAGAAAAGGTCTCATCATAGTCCACTCCACGAATTTGAGAGAAGCCCTTTGCAACCAGTCTAGCCTTATAAGTATGTACTTTACCATCCATGTCGGTCTTCTTCTTGAAGACCCATTTGCACCGTACAGTCTTACGACCTGGTACATTCTCAACCAAGTTCCAAACTTGATTGTCATACATGGATTGTATCTCGCTATCCATAGCCTCTTTCCATTTCGCAGACTCGGGGCCTGCCATGGCTTCCGCGTAATTGTTAGGTTCATCCATTCCTACTAGTGTCTCATAACTAATAAGTGTCTCACCTTCCGCAGTAATATGAAAACCATAGTAGTGCTCAGGTGCATTCCTAACTCTCGTGGAATGTCTCCGAGGTATAGAATCGCCAATTGGCTTAACAGGAGTTTCCTCCTCAAGTTGAGGGCTAGGGTTTGAAATTCCTTCACCACTTGACTCTTGAAGTTCTTCAAGGTCAATTTGCCTCCCACTGTCTCCTTGGCTTATAAATTCTCTCTCACGAAAGACTCATCTTCTTGCTACAAAGACCACATTATCACTAGGTCTGTAAAAGAGGTAACCAAAGGATTTTTGTGGGTAACCGATGAAAATACACCTCTCGCTTCGGGGTTCTAGCTTATCATGAGACTCGCGCCTCACAAAAGCTTCGCAACCCCAAATCTTGATGTGGTCTAGTTTGGGTACTTTACCCGTCCACATCTCGTGAGGAGTTTTGGCAACTTTATTTGTAGGGATTAGATTAAGGATATGGGCGGCATGGAACGAACCATACCCCAGAATGAGATTGGTAGCGAAGCACGACTCATCAGGGAACGAACCATATCCAACAAGGTTCGATTACGCCTCTCAGCTACACCATTCAACTGTGGTGTCCTGGGTGGTGTCAATTGTGAGACTATCCCACATTCCCTTAGATAGTCAAGGAAGTCTGAACTAAGATACTCACCACCACGATCGGATCGAAGCATCTTAATGATCCTTCCCAATTGATTCTCGACTTCCTGTTTAAATTCCATAAACTTTTCAAAAGTCTCTGACTTATGCTTGATTAAATAGATATATCCATATCTACTGTAATCATCAGTAAAAGTCAAATAACAACGATTAGCATCCCTTGTGGCATGTTTGAATGGTCCACACACATCCGTGTGTACTAGGTCCAACAAACCTTCACCCCTCTCACAAGAACCTGTGAAGGGTGACTTTGTCATTTTTCCAAGTAAGCACGATTCGCAACTATCATCTGACTTTAGGTCAAATGATCCCAAGAGTCCATCCTTTTGGAGTTGGCCTATGCGCTTCTTGCTTTTATGTCCAAGTCAACAGTGCCATAATGATGCTTTATCCAAGTTATTATTATTAATAGAATCAATACACATCACATTATTTCATAAGTTATCAACCACAAATACTTTTTCATACACGCCATCACAAGGTAATGCTTTAAAATAAAGAACATTATTAAAGAAAGCATCAATAGAACCAACTTCATTATTAAATGAAAAGGTAAAACCTTGTTTATACAATTCATGAAAGGAAATAATATTTGTTGCCATTTCTGGCGAATAACAACATTTATTCAAATCTAAACTAAACCCACTACTTAGCGACAAAGTATAAACTCCAATCTTGGTGACAGGTGTAACTTTCCTATTCCCCATGATTAAGTTTATTCTTCCTTGCTCCACATTCTCACTTCTTCTTAGTCCCTGCAAGTCACAACAAATATGAATACCACAACCGGTATCAAGGACCCAAGATTTAGAATGGGGTGAGTTATTAGAAATGATAGTGTAAATACCTGCATGGTTGGGTTTAACTTTCCCATCCTTTACATCTTGATGGTACTTTGGGCAGTTTCGCTTCCAATGTGCCTTTTCATGGCAATAGAAGCATTCAGCCTCTTTTGGGTCAGAAGAAGGGGTGATGAAACCTTTCTTGGTTCCACTTGAAGAAGAGCCATCAAGGGTCCTAACCTTGGTACCCTTCGAAGAACTCTTTCTCTTCTTCCCTCGTCCTTTCCCGATTGCCAAGACAGGGGCAGAGTTTGTAGAAGTAGGAGTAGTAACAACCGCCTTACCCTTAAGACCACTTTCCGCGGTCTTTAAGAGTCCTTGAAGTTTGCTGAGTGTGAGTTCTTCCTTGTTCATGTGGTATGTCATGCGGAATTGATCATAACATGAAGGTAAGGAGTGCAAAATGATATCTATTGCAAGCTCCTCGGGGAAGTTCACATTAAGCTTCAGCAAACGGTCCACAAATCTTTGCATTTTCTGCATGTGGGCCGTGATGGGTTCACCATCCTTCATGCGAGTTGTTATCATGGAGGAGATGATTTCATACCTCTCTTGTTGAGCACTCTGATGGTATCTTTCCATCAAGTCTTGGTGCATCCCATAGGGGTAGAAATCTTCATAGGATTTATGGAGATCCGCGGTCATTGTGGCCATCATGATGCATGCCACTTTAGTGGCATCTCTTTCATGTGCCCTAAACTCAGCGATCTCTTGAGGAGTAGAAACTGACTCATCAATCTCCTTAAGCTCCTTATCGAGGACATATTCCTTGTCCTCGTAGCGAGTAATCATTCTGATGTTTCTGATCCATTCATTAATGTTGGATCCATCAAAAGTGACTTTCCTACATAAGTTCATAAGAGTAAAGGAGCCATTGGGATTAGAGCCAGAAGCAGTTGTGTTTGCAGACATCTGAAAATGAAGAAAGAAGGTTTTAGTTTAGATATAGAGATAGTCCTTAATAAAACACCCAAATGTAGTATTAAGGCTAGGATCCAATCACAATATATTACAACTTAGAAGAGGTATGTCGTAGTCTAAGTAATTACATATTTGAAAGGTAGGTGAATGACGATTCACCAATTTCCACCAAAAAACGAAATAGTAAATAATAAGTTTTTGATTTGGTACTTAGAAATTCGTAGATTCTTTTGAGATTCAATGAACTTTTCAAAGGCATGTTTCAACTCGAGTGTGCCCTCCAAGTTTTGTGACTTGGATGCCGAGGATCACAAAACGAGATGTGAAGTAACCATGCAAATTACTTGGTACCCTTAATAAATTACCCCTCAATCGATGTGCCGGTTAACCACACACGCTCCATCGATACTATGATAAATATTAAGTCACCCTTTACCTACCTTGTTAAGTCCAAGTTAGTGTGCCGGTTAACCACACACGCTCTACTAACGACTTAGACAAAGTGTAAAGTCTAATTTCATGTATTAGCACCTTATTCACATTTTTCCTAAAGTAACTAAGATTGGGAATTTAATAAAACATTTAGTTACTTTGTAATATTCATCATACTTTTAATGAGAATTTATAAGTCCTTGTTTTACCTGTTCGGCTAACGACCCTCCACTAGTCAAGTAAGCGGTGGGTGAGAGTGGACACCCATTAAGTTACCATTTTATAGGCAACAACCTTATACCCACCTTATAGACCGGCTTCGTGAATGAGGCGTACTAGCGGTAAGACGACTTTGTTCTTATACATACATATATATATATATATATATATATATATATATATATATATATATATATATATATATAACTATTAAATCATAATACTATAAGTATAAGGGTTGAATTTTAACTTTTAAAATTGTAAGGGTTGGAACTAAAGTTTTTAATATGACTTTACTTGTTCCAAAACTTGAGGGCAAGTTTTGTAAACTTTCAAAACTTTTCATTTCTTGTAACTTATGAGTTAAATAGAGTAATAAAATGAAGACTCTTCATTTTTCTAACTCTTGTGTTCTTTTAATAGTTTTTAATTCAAGTGACTTTAAGTTTTCCATAACTTGAGGACAAGCTATGGACTTTATTAAAACACATTATGATCAAGAATTAAACTACCGCATAAGTTACAAATAATTTCTATGATCTTCTAAGCATCATAAGATCAAGAACATGAACATGAACACTTTCATGAATCAAAACTACACTAAAAACTTTGTAATTTTGATATCTTGTTGTTGTAAATGGATTAGCATGAACCTTACACCATCTAAAACAAGTTTTCAAGTACCAAAACAGTTTAGGATAATGTTCCTAGTCCATTTCCAGCAACTAAAGTCGAAAATCTGCACTCTATGGCTCCTACTCGCCGAGTGCATGAACCTACTCGGCGAGTAGGTTGAAGATTCACATGAACTCGGCGAGTCCCCCCATGGAATCGGCGAGTTCATCAGGCAGACAACAAGTTTTTCGACTTTTTCAACTATTTTTCATCAAGTATCAAATAAACAAGCCTAGGCTCTGATACCACTGATGGGTTTCGAGCATTCTAACACTTCCTAAGTGTACATGCAACCCTAATAAACCTTGGATCTATGTTTGTCTAAGATACATGCAAATAATTATTTTTCCAAGGTTTATATCCTAACTAGCATGGCATGGGGAACTTGAATCAAATAAAGCTAGTAGAAAGACTTACCTTGTAGTTGTAGTTGATTCCTTGGAGTTTTAGAGCCTCGCACCAATAGTGTGGATGCCTCAAATGGAAATCACAAATAACCACAAACTTGGAACTTTGAGAGAATAGTCACTACTATCTTGAAATCGGCCCTCACCTCAACAAGTGTCAACTAGTATGATTTCAAGAACCAAAGCCTCCTTTATATAGTGTGGTGGATTAAGGTTACATCCATGTAAACCCTAATACCCATGTCTCTTCATTTCCATGAGATCCATGGGTTAAAGCTCCATGGAGTATCCATGGACTTTTCCATGCAAGCCAAGCCCATTCCAAATAAGCCTTAACCCACACTATATAAATATAGAAGCCCATATTTAATTAGTAATATCTTTGATCTCTAAATTAATCCTAGATTAATTATAGATCAATACTAATTAAATAATATGATCTTACATTAATATATTAGAACTTATAATATATTAATAAATCATAACTTGTACTATTCTCAAAAGATTATCCATAAATTTTTCGGGTGAAGTGCAACCCAAATTGACCATGCGGGGTCGGGTCAAGTACATACCAAATATAGTTATGAACTTAGACACTATATCCAACATAGTATTGGGTGGACCATATCGACATTATTATGAATAGATAAGATTCTATTAAGAATGAGTTGTCATATGGCAAATATGGAAATGTTTCCATATTGGGAGTTAGATAATGAGAGTCTATGTCTAGATTAGAAACTTTTATGCAAAAGGATGTTCAAAGGAATGTACTTTGAGTAAGAGACATCACATATAAGGAATTGTCTTGTAACAATCTCCGATAGAGGATTTTGTAATTTCATTGGCAATAGTCATTGTGACTGTTGTGCTATGACATTACGAAAGGATCATTGCATAAAATGTTAGAATCTGACATATTCCATAAGAGGCAAGAATTTGATATTCTTTCACTTATGAAAAAGGATTAGGAGTTGTGAAACGAGTATGATTGGAAATGTGTTCATTTGATCTATTTCACAAAGTAAGAACCGTAGGAAAACATTGTGTGCATGCTAAGAGCATGGGACAAGTGTTGTAATAATTCAAGTAAGAAGTTGATTACCCGAAACAACAAATAATGTAATCGATATGGTGATAAATAAAAGGTGTTTTATTTATACTCAAAGGTTTGAGGTCATATGGGGTTAGTATTATTCTTGTGTTTCCCTTTGCATGTTTTGACTTCCTGAATAATTAATTATTTTAGAATAATCAAATTATTCGAACGGACCACAGTTGTTCATATGTTGGAAGTAGATATGAATGAAGATTGTCGTGAATTGGTGTGTGGATTGTCTAAAGAGAATTAGACATAAAAAAATGTTTGCTGCAACGTTCATGAGTGCTTATGAATATGATTTGAGCATTGGATTAAACCCACGCTCACTTGGATCACTTCATGGATTGTAACACGAGTGATTGGTGAGACAATAACATCTTATATTCTTGAAACCGAGATGTGTGAGTTGTATCTTGTGATTCGGTTGCATATTGATAATATGTAAACGCACCAGTAACTTGGTGTTATAAAACATATTGTTGTGTATGATTTGGTGAGTAAGTGCAAGCGACCATTGAGTCAAAGTTTATCCGTTCCTTTTATCCAAAGTAGGATAAAAGCGATATTTGTGGGCCCCTCAATGATTTAGTGATGGCACCTAAGTGCTTGGCCAAGTCGGGACTAAATTGATGTGTTTAATTGTAGTCTGTTGTCAGTCATCATAAATCTGAATTCGGGAAACAACACATAGACAGAGCGAATGATTTAGATCCATGTCTCAGTCTATACGATATCTAGAATGGAGGAATATATGATCCCTTATCCAAAGGACATGCGTATCTGATAAGATCAGAGTTGACAGCGGCTTTAGAAAGCTACGATTGCAGATCAGGATCTGAAGTTATACTCAGAATAGTTATTAGACTTATCCAAGTAGGAGACTGTTGGATTAGTGTCTAAGTCCATAACTATTTTGGTATGTACTTGACCCGATGGTGCATGGTCCTTTTGGGTTGCCTTCACCAAAGCAACTTGATAGGATGAATTATGAAGAGAAAGGATTAAATTAATATGATTTATTAATATATTATGAGGATAATATATTATAGGAGAAATCATATAGTTTAATTAATATTAGTCAAGAATTAATAAGAATTAAGTTTGTGGCTAAAAGAGATTAATTAAACTTAAGGGACAGGAATTGTAATTATAAGATAATCACAATTGGGCCATGGATTACCTTGTATTATAAGGTTGGACGAATTCTATGGGGAAACCCATTAGAAATTGTCCAAGGCTTGTTAAGGAAGGAGTCCATGGGTTGCTTAGGGCTTAAGCATCCAAATTAGGGTTTCCTTGTTAGATAACCCTAATAGCCTTACTATTTAAAGAACCCTTATGCCCCAAAAACGGGGTGAACTTGTTGATTTGGGTTTCCACACATTTTGGGCAGCCTCCTTCTCTTCTCCTCTTCATCCTCTTGCTCTTGGTGTTTGTGAACCATTAGAGGAGTGACATTTGTGACTCTAAGCTTTCTAAAGTCATTACAAGGAGGATTTGAGATTGTTATTGCTACATAACAATCAAGGTATGATCTAAAACCTAATTTATATGTTATATTTATTATCATATACTAGATCTAGGGTTTATAGTCTTGGATAACTTGCATGTACAATAGAGAAACCTAGATCCAAGCATTAGGGTTTGTATGAGCACATAGGATGTTCTTATGGCTAAAACCCATCACCTTGTGCGTAGTAAGGAAGGTATGCGAGATTTGGACAATTTCTGGTAATGTGTCTAGGTGTGCCACAGTCAAAGAAAGTCTTTTTCTTCACTTAGGAATTGTTTCTTCCTGCCCCTGGTGGCGTACCCTTTCCTTTTCTCTGATTGTTCCCACAATCACACTTGCAGCAAGCCAGCTGTTTCACTTGTTTTGGTGGCTTGTAATTATCAATAGCAGGTTCATTAGAAGTAACTGAGTTAGAAGCAACCGATTTAGAGTTCAAGGAGTCATTGGTTTGTTTAATAGTGTTCTCCTTGTTCTCATCTTCCACCACTTTTCCTACACAAGAAGTAGAATCATCAGTATCTTTCATCTCAACACCCTCAGTTGGCCCAGATTGTTCAGTCTTGACTGAAGTTGGTGCAGGAGTTTGGCCAAACTAAGAAGGTATTTCATCCTCGTTGGTTTCAAGGGGTGGGTTATAGTTGTCATTAAAGGGAGGTGGAACACTATTATACCCTAGACCCTTGCTTTGATTATCAAGCTCGGTAGTTAATTTGGCCATTTCCCTTTTAACATTGTTGTAATTTTCACATTTATTACTATATTCTTCTGGAAGTTTTCGAAAGTCCTTGGTTTTGGCCTCTAGTTTTTCTTTTAAGGGTTTTTGACCTTTCCTAAGTGTATATATCCTTCATATTTAAGGTCTTTATTTTCCCTTTTTAGCAAATCGATTTATTCACGAAGAAAGTTAATTGTAGCTTCACAAGATTTAGAAAATGAAACTTAATTGACTTGAATGTTTGAGGAACTCATCGTTTAAAAAAAATTGCCCTTTGACTTTAAAACTCAAAAGTCAAGCTTAAAAATTCAAACATAGAAGTCAAACCGAAAAGCTAAAAGTAAAAATTTGAAGGTTAAACGAGAAATTCAAAGTTTAAAGTCAAAGGTCCAACTTGAAAGTCAAAGTCAATTTTAAAGGTCAATAGTCAATTTAGGAAGTAAAAAATTAAAAGTCAAAACTTTTGGTTAAAAATGAAACTTTAAAATTAAACAAAAAATAGATTTTTTTGGGCTAACAGTGTTAAAATTTCGAAACTGGAACCGAAATATAAAGTCCTTTTGAATTAAATCAGGAAGGAAAATAACACGAGGGTTGGTAGAAGAGTTGCTAAGGCGCTTGGTTGATGATTCGTGTGACTCCGGTTCGAAACCTTGCACCCCCAATTTCTTTTGAATATTCGTTGCAGCTGCTGATCGCGAGGGAACCGACAACCTGCAAGCCGAACTCGACTGCTGAACGCAAAAGACGAAGACCGTACATATGCGAGGACCACACACGAGGGCCATACACCTGCTGGGCCATGAACTGTCCAAGGACCGCAAACTCTCGTGGCCCGTAAACGAGCTTCGTACCGCAAATGCTTCTTCGTGAAGTAAACGCTTCTTCGTCCGTGAAAGCTTCTTTGGTCATGAACCCTTCTTCAGTACGGCCATAAACGCTTCTTCTGGCCGTAAACCCCTTGCAGATTACGTCAGAAAACATCGTTTTCACCCTTTTTAAGCCCAAAACTCAATCAAAAACTCATTTTTATGAGAAACTTTAAGAAAAAACCCCTAATATTTCTTCAAAAACTATCCAAAAACACAAAATGCTTCGAGAAAAAGTGCAAAAATGCTCCAGATCTTGCAAAAATGATTGATACAATCAAAGCTCTGATACAAATTGTAAGTCCCAAATTTTCTTGATGTATCAATCAGATCCAATTGATGGTGTGGAATTCCAATCAATTGGATGATGCAAGATCAAATGGAGAAGAAGGAGAAGAAGAATTTGATGAATCTCTTTGTATTGATGAATAAGCATCCTTACAAAAGATTCACACACACACACACAAGTTCTCTCCCTTTCTCTTTCTAAAACACACATACACTCCACTCTATGTCGCACACACTTATCTGACAAGATTGAAACCAATTTATAGGAAACAATAAACTTTAACGATTGACGGTCGCACCCACGTTCACAGCCGTGAACATCCATACAACTGTAAACACCACCTTAGGCGTAAACGCCAAGGTTGTTTCCAGTCCTAGACCAAAAACTATAAATGTCGATAAAAGTAAAGTCTAAACCATATTTTTGACTCAATAATCCCCCCTGGTTTATAACTTTCTTTTCTTTGACCCAACAAACTCCCCCTAAGAATGTAGCTGGCTTTTCTTGTCAATCTTTATTTGGAGCTTAACTTCAGCTTTAATATTCAATTTCTTCACAACATCAAGGCTAATAATGGAATCTTCTAGATGAATGACTTCATCTTGAACGGGTGGGCATTTTTTCAGAATTTGGCTTTGAACAAACTTTGGGTGAGGAGGCTTCATGTAGAGATTCTTGAAAACTGGCACTTTCAGCTTGAGAATCTTCAGAGAGAATAGAGAACGAACTTTTGGATCACTTCAGCAGGTACATAGATAGCAACAAATTAATTGAGGAGGCTTCAATGCAATTCGCCACATAATCTTCAAGTCAGCTTCACCTTGTTTATGGGGTTAAAAGATTGTATGTTGAAAAATGATCTTCACTTCTAGTTCCTTCGAATGAATGTTCTTGAATGATCTCCATTGTGCCATCAAAAGTAACTGTGACTAAAAACACCCGGTGGATCACATAAAGAATCATGAAGACCCTTCTCACCACAATTGTTCAAGGATGAATCCTTGGCTCAAAAAGAGACTTCTCGCAGTATCTGTGTGAACTCGGAGGAACGCACTTCGATTTGTTGAGTATCAGAGCACTACTTGTGGCTAGTTTGGATGTTAGCCCTGTATATCCTTGATCATAGATCTCAATACAATAATCAAGTTAACAAGTTAACTTGGCCCTTCGTGAGATATTCAATGATACATGTTTCCCTATTGGGTGAATCGCCCTGGTACCGTGACAGTTCTTAGGTAAAGTAAGTTGAAAAGACCAATCTGACAATTTGTACCGTTTCAGACTTTCAATTCCTTCGATGTGACAGTTCTTAGATAAGAAACTGCCTGGCTGGCATTTTTTACAACGTTACACCAGGTATGAGCCATTATCCGTGAATTCATGGGTGAAATCTAAAACGTACAAAATGGTCACCGTCAATTCAGAAATAAATGGAGTTGGATTTTGGGTTTCACTTAGAGTCATGGTGACAACGACATTTATGATCATAAACACATACTTTTTGGTAACCATCAACCGAGTTGTTTTATACTCGAACCTCAAGGGGTACCGGTACGTGGAAATGATTTAATGGAGATAATTTTTAGATATGAGTGAAGAATTGTTGGGTGTTTCACATTGGTCTTGGTGAAAATGACCTCTGATCCTTAACATTTGATGTGAAGACTCCTATTAAGACTTGTATATGTCTGAATCTGGAAGAGTCTATCACTCACATTTGAATTTGATGGAGTGTAAAGTGAAATGGCCGTCAATTCCTATCACACCATAACTTTTTTCATATGATCTTAGATTTTAACGATCTTTATATCCATATGTTCGTATTTTAGTCTACTACAACTTTCATTTAGATTTCTCCCGTTAAAAAGTAATATATTTTTACTTATGATCTTTATATCCATATGTTTTTTATGAATGCATGTATGGATTTTTTTTTTAAATCGTAAGTAAACATATTTTAAATTTTAACGGGACTAATCTTAAGAAAGTCGTAGTAGAGTCAAAAAATGAATAGGTGGATATAAAGATCGTTAAAATTTGATATTGTATGAAAAAGTTACGACGTTCAGAACACAAGACCTATGCAACCAAGCAGTTGAGGTCGCGATGGACATAAGCATCAACAACCCAAAATACGTCATCAATGATTGTCCCATATAAGATGTTGTGAGAAAAAACCTAAATAGATCATTCTTAAGTATTGAATGAGTACAAAAGCAAAAATGACTGATTTTGAAACAAAAAATATTAAGGAATAAATGTGTACTAAAATATTAAGAACTGAACGTGTACAAAATGAGAAATATATTACCCTATTAAGTCATTTATCTCGACTAACCTGGAGTAGTAGGTCATAAGGACTGAATGTGTACAGTTTAATAAGTTGATAGGGGTAAATATGGACGAAAAAAAACTCAGCGACCTAATGTATACAAATCGAAAAATATATTACCATTTTAAGTGATTATCTCTATTTAAGTCCATACTCAAAATATTTTTAGTAAAAATATTTGCAAATGTCGAAAAATTGGACATTTCAGGTCAATTAGACGTGAAACTTTAAATGCGATTTCTTGGAGTTCTAAAACTCTAAAATTAATCCGTTCGGTTTTTTGTTGAATCATTGTACTCTACTGTATCATACGACACTTTCGAAAAAAATATTAGATGTTGGAATCTCAATACACAAAACTAGAATGGTTTTTGAGACTTTTTTAGAAAGTGTGACATCACTATTGCCCACATAGCTTGCAAGAGATGATAAAAATATGATTTTTGGCTCTTCTTTTCCATCCTTAACCCACGTGATCTCACCCCTTTCACTCCCCTCACATACTTGCTTGCGTACACTCTTCTATCAATGGACAAAGCATGGTGCATTCAAGTATTTGACTAGGTACAGGAATATGGCATGCAAAGGCTATAAATGATACGAATAAGACCAATATGGGCTCCAAAAGTGACGAATTGTTGCTTGTGTTGGGTTTTGAGCAATCTAACGCTTCCTAAGTGTGCATGCAACCCTAATAAACCTTGGATCTATGTTTGTCTAAATACATGCAAAATAATAATTTTCCAAGGTTCATAACCTATCTAACATGGCATGGGGAACATTTAAACATAAAAGAGTTAAATGAGATTACATACCTTTTTTGATGAGATTGATTTCTTTGGAGTTTGAGAGCCAAGCACCAATAATGTGAATGCCTCAAATGGAATCACAAATCACCACAAACACTTGGAAAACTTTGAGAGAGTGTACACACACTTATATTTTCGGCCACACACAAGCACACACACTAGTGGCTATTTCATGCAACATAAGCATGCTTATATAGTGTACATGGTGAGGGTGAAACCCTAATAACCCATGACCTTTCCTTTTCCAAGGATCCATGGGTTAAAAGCTCCATGGATCATCCATGGACTTCCATCCAAGCCTAGCCCATTAACAAATGAGTGTTAGCCCACACCATATAAAACCAATAGCCCATAATCTAATTAGTCTTCCTTTTAATCTCTAAGTTAATTCATAATTAATTTAAGACTAAGACTAATTAAATAAGATAACTTCATATTAATATATTATAACTTATAATATATTAATAAGCATATGTGTATAACTCTCATAAAATTATCCATAAATAGTTCGGGTGAAGTGCAACCCAAATGGACCATGCCGGGTCGGGTCAAGTATATACTAAATAAGTTATGGACTTAGACACCTTATCCAACAGACTCCCACTTGGATAAGTCTAATAACTGTATTTTCCTATATAACTTCAGGAACCAACCAGCAATCGTAGCTCTCGAAAACTCTGTTGAACTATGAAGCGCCATTTTAAGACAAGTGATCATATAATCCTCTGTTCTCATGATATCAGCCGGACAAACACATGGAACTATGTCTTGCTTATTGTCTGGCAGTTGTTTCTCGATTTCCGATTTGTTTGACAAAGAACTTTACTGAACACATCAGTTTAGTTCTGACCGGGCCCGGTGCATGGGTCAACACAAAATCGTCGAGGGGCCCATATATCGCTTCTATTTCTAGAAGGAACAGATAAACTTCGACTCATATGCTTGTTCTACTACTTGTTGAATTGTACACAAAGGCATGTTTTATAACATCAAATTACTGATGCGTTTACGTGCAATCAATGCACAACCAACTCATAGGTAACAACTCATATCTCTAGGTTTGAAGACTTATATGATATTATCGTCTCATGATCACTCGAGATAAATTCCATGAAGTGATACAAGTGAGCGTGGGTTTATACCAATACTCATAACTTATGAGTACTCATGAACGTTGCAGCAACCATTTCCATGTCTAAACACCTTTATCCATCTACAAACCCAATTCATGACAATCTTGATTCATACCTACTTCCGACGTATGACCGATTCTGGAGGTTTGAATAAATTAATTATTCTGGAAGTCAAAACATGCAAAACTGAAACAATAGTAAATAATTGACAATGACAGTAACACTTTACTCATAAATAAATCACAAATTTTATTCATCATCAAATGTCGATTACATTTTACAAGTTTCAGGAAAACTATCTAATCTGTAAAACTAATATCATCCCTCCGCCCGATGCGCCTCGCATGCTGAAAATGCTTAACCCTCGTCAGTCCCTTCGTAAGCGGATCTGCAGGATTCTCATATGACAATACCCTCTTTGCCACGAGGAGTCCTTCTTCAATCTTGTGTCTTATGAAGTGATATTTTCTGTCAATGTGTCGGGATCTGCCATGATCTCTTGGTTCCTTGGCTAAGGCAACCGCACTATTGTTGTCACAGAAAATCTCCATAGGTTCCTTAATAGCTGGTACAACTCCAAGGTCTCCGATGAAGTTCTTTAGCCATATCGCCTCCTTCGCTGCTTCACTCGCTGCTATATACATTGATTCACAAGTTGAATCAGCCACCGTCTCCTGCTTGGAACTCTTCCAAGAAATTGCCCCTCCATTTAAGGTAAAGACCCAACCCGACTGAGAGCGGAAGTTATCCCTATCAGTCTGAAAACTAGCATCACTATACCCTAATACTCTCAAGTCATCACTCCCACCAAGGGTAAGGATCCAATCCTTAGTCCTCCGTAGGTACTTGAGAATGTTCTTTACCGCGGTCCAATGAGCCTTGCCAGGGTTCCCGTGATACCTGCTGACCATGCTCAAAGCAAAGGCCACATCAGGGCGGGTACAAGTCATAGCATACCTGATCGAGCCAACAACGGAAGCATACGGTTATTGGCTCATCTTAGCTATCTCTGCCTCTGTACTCGGACTCTGAGTCTTACTCAGTTTAGCATTGCTTTGGATCGGTAAATCTCCTTTCTTGGAATTCTGCATGTTGAACCTTTTCAACACCTTATCCAAGTAGGTACTCTGACTAAGTCCAATTAGTCTTTTACTCCTTTCTCTTAATATCCTTATCCCTAGGATATAGGCAACCTCCCCTAGGTCCTTCATAGCAAAGTACTTCCCAAGCCAGGACTTAACCTCCTGCAAGGTTGGGATGTCATTTCCTATAAGTAGTATGTCATCCACATACAATACCAAGAAGCTAACTATACTCCCACTAGCTCTGACATACACGCAAGATTCATCTTCACTTCTCGAGAAGCCAAACTCTTTGACCTTCTCATCGAAACAAAGATTCAAGCTACGAGATGCTTGTTTTAATCCATAAATGGATTTCTCAAGCTTGCATACTCTATTAGGGTACTCTGCACTGACAAAACCCTCTGGCTGATTCATGTACACATCCTCAGCCAACTTTCCATTAAGGAAAGAGGTTTTGACATCCATTTGCCATATTTCATAATCATGAAATGCAGCAATGGCCAGCATTACCCTAATAGACTTAATCTTTGCTACCGGCAAGAAGGTTTCATCATAATCAATACCCTGAGTCTGAGTAAAACCCTTCGCAACCACTCGAGCCTTATAAGTATGCACTTTTCCTTTCATGTCGGTATTCTTCTTGAAGATCCATTTGCACCCAACTGTTTTACGGCCAGGTACATTGTCAACCAAGTTCCAAACTTGATTGTCATACATGGACTTTATCTCGCTGTCCATAGCCTCCTTCCATTTAGCAGACTCCGGGCCGGCCATGGTTTCCTTAACACTGCTAGGTTCATCCAAATTTACCAGTGTACTATCACTGATAAACATATCACCTTCTGTAGTAATATGAAAGCAATAATAAAATGAAGGTGTGTTCCTAACCCGTGTGGAACGCCTCGTAGGTACAGACATGTCAGCTTGCTCAACAGGAGTTTCCTCCTCAGGTTGATTGCTAGTGTCTGAGGTTCCTTCACCAATTGCTACTTGAATTTCTGCAAGATCAATTTGCCTCTCACTGTCTCCTTGGCTTATAAACTCTCTCTCACGAAAGACCCCTCTTCTTGCTACAAAGACCACATTCTCACTGGGTCTGTAGAAGAGGTAACCGAAGGATTTCTGTGGGTAGCCGATGAAAGTACACCTTTCACTTTGGGGTTTGAGCTTATCATGAGTTTCACGCCTCACGAAAGCCTCGCAACCCCAAATCTTGATGTGTTCTAAATTGGGAACCTTCCCAGTCCACATCTCATGAGGTGTTTTGGTAACCTTCTTTGTAGGGACTAGATTAAGGATATGGGCGGCAGTCTCTAAGGCATACCCCCAAAAAGAGATTGGTAGCGGAGCTCGACTCATCATAGAGCGAACCATGTCCAACAAGGTTCGATTATGCCTCTCAGCTACACCATTCAGCTGTGGTGTCCTGGGAGGAGTCAATTGTGAGACAATCCCACACTCCTTAAGATAGTCAAGGAACTCGGTACTAAGATACTCACCACCTCGATCGGATCGAAGCATCTTAATGTTCCTGCCCAATTGATTTTCTACTTCCTGTTTGATTTCCTTAAACCTTTCAAAGGTTTCTGACTTATGTTTGATTAAGTAGACATACCCATATCTACTAAAATCATCAATAAAAGTCACATAATACCGATTAGCATCCCTTGTGGCGGTTTTGAATGGCCCACATACATCAGTATGTATTAGGTCCAGCAAACCCTCACCCCTTTCACAAGTTCCAGTGATTTTGTCATCTTTCCAAGTAGACAAGATTCACAACTATCATCCGATTTAAGGTCGAATGATTCCAAGACTCCACTCTTTTGGAGTTGGCCTATGCGTTTCTTGTTTACTTGTCCAAGACGACAATGCCACAATGATGCTTTATCTAGGCCAGTAGAAGAATCAATATACAACACATTATTTCCTAAGTTGTCTACAATCGACACAGTTTCATACACACCATCACAAGGTAACGCTTTAAAATAAAACACATTTTTAAAGAAAGCATTAATACCACCACATTCATTATCAAACCAAAAGGTAAAACCTTGTTTGTACAAAACATGAAAAGAAATAATATTCCTCGCCATATCAGACGAGTACTCACATTTATTCAAATCTAATTTTAACCCATTATTAAGCAACAAAGTATAAACTCCAATCTTGGAAACAGGTGAAGCCTTCCTATTCCCCATGATCAAGTTTATCTTCCCGTGCTCCCCATCCTCACTTCTTCTTAGGCCCTGCAAATCAGAACATATGTGAATACCACATCCTGTATCAAGCACCCAAGAGTTAGAATATGTTGAGTAATTAAAGCAATATAGTGTAAATACCTGCATGGGTGGGTTTTACTTTCCCATCCTTTAGATCCTGCAAGTACTTAGGGCAGTTCGCTTCCAGTGTGCCTTTTCATGGCAATAAAAGCATTCAGCATCCTTGGGAATGGCAGAAGGAGTGACAGAACCGCTCTTGGTCTTCGATGAGGAGCCTTCAAGAGACTTTCCCTTGGTACCCTTCGAAGGGTGCTTCCTCTTTTTCCCTTTGCCTTGCCCGATAGCCAAAACAGGGGTAGATGTTGGAGTAGGAGTAGTAGAGGTAACAACCGCCTTGCCCTTAAGACCGGTTTTAGCGGTCTTCAAGAGTCCTTGAAGCTTGTTGATGGTAGCTTCCTCCTTGTTCAGATGATATGTCATACGAAAATTGTCATAACAAGAAGGTAAGGAGTGCAAAATGATGTCAATTGCCAACTCCTCAAGGATGTTCACATTCAACTTCAGCAAACGGTCCACATACCTTTGTATCTTTTGCATGTGAGCCGCGACGGAATCACCGTCGTTCATGCGGGTAGTTATTATGGAGGAGATTATTTCATACCGCTCCTGACGAGCACTTTGATGGTACCTTTCCATCAGGTCTTGGTGCATCTCGAAAGGGTAGAAATCTTCATATGACTTTTGGAGCTCGGTTGTCATCGTGGCCATCATGATACATGCCACCTTAGTAGCATCTCTCTCATGTGTCCTGAATTCAGCGATCTCCACAGGAGTAGCAGTAGACTCATCAAGCTCTTTTAACTCCTTATCGAGGACATATTCCTTGTCCTCATAACGACTAACCATCCTGATGTTCCTAATCCAATCCATGAAGTTGGAACCATCAAAGATGACCCTCCCACAAAGATTCATGAGAGAGAAAGAACCAATTGGGTTAGATCCTGAAGCATTAGTGTTGGAAGACATCTGAAAGAAGAAAGCAAGTTTAGATTAGATATATAGAATCCTTAATAAGACACCCAAATGTAATATTAAGGCTAGGACCCGATCACAATATATTATCCTTAGAAGAGGGATGCTGTAATCTAAGTAATAATATATTTGAAAGGTAGGTGAATGACGATTCACCAATTTCCACCATGAAAAACAAAATGAATTATTAGGTTTTAATTGGATTTGAAATTCCTAGATTCTTTTGAGATTCATTGAACTTTTCAATAGCATGTTTCAATCTTGATTGTGCCCTTCAAGTTTTGTGACTGGGATGCCGAGGATCACAAAACAAGGTGTGAATAACCATGCTAATTCACTTGGTACCCTTAATATTATCACCCAATCAATGTGTCGGTTAACCACACACGCTAGTGTTTAAATGTGTCTGTTAAAGAAAAGTGACCTTTGGATATCCATAACTTGAGGACAAATTATGGACTCCATTAAAACACATAAATGATCAAGAATTAATTCTAAACAATTCAGCAAATAATTCCTATCATCTTCTAAATTCATAAGAACATGAACATGATCATCAAAATTTCAAGAATTATATGAACACATAAAATCATGGAATTTTGATATATGATATTGTAAATGGATTAGAACAACCATTACACCAACTAAAACAAGTTTTAAAACACCAAAACAGTTTAGGGTAATGTTTCTAGTCCATTTCCAGCAGCAAAAGTCGAAATTCTGCATTCTGATCATTCTACTCGCCGAGTGCACGAGCCTACTCGGCGAGTAGGATGAATTTTGCCTTGTACTCGGCGAGTCCCCCCATGGACTTGGCGAGTCCATCAGCCAAACAGCAACAATTTCAACTTTTTTCACTATTTTGCATCAAGTATCAAACAAGCAAGCCTAGGCTCTGATACCACTGTTGGGTTTTGAGCAATCTAACACTTCCTAAGTGTGCATGCAACCCTAATAAACCTTGGATCTATGTTTGTCTAAATACATGCAAAATAATAATTTTCCAAGGTTCATAACCTATCTAACATGGCATGGGGAACATTTAAACATAAAAGAGTTAGATGAGATTACATACCTATTTTGATGAGATTGATTCTTTGGAGTTTGAGAGCCAAGCACCAATAATGTGAATGCCTCAAATGGAATCACAAATCACCACAAATACTTGGAAAACTTTGAGAGAGTGTACACACACTTATATTTTCGGCCACACACAAGCACACACGCTAGTGGCTATTTCATGCAACATAAGCATGCTTATATAGTGTACATGGTTAGGGTGAAACCCTAATAACCCATGACCTTTCCTTTTCCAAGGATCCATGGGTTAAAAGCTCCATGGATCATCCATGGACTTCCATCCAAGCCTAGCCCATTAATAAATGAGTGTTAGCCCACACCATATAAAACCAATAGCCCATAATCTAATTAGTCTTCCTTTTAATCTCTAAATTAATTCATAATTAATTTAAGACTAAGACTAATTAAATAATATAACTTCATATTAGTATATTATAACTTATAATATATTAATAAACATATGTGTATAACTCTCATAAAATTATCCGTAAATAGTTCGGGTGAAGTGCAACCCAAATGGACCATGCCGGGTCCGGTCAAGTATATACCAAATAAGTTATGGAATTAGACACCTTATCCAATAGCTTTCCCAGCGGGATGACATTTTTAAGACTTCATAAGTGCTCCAGCCGTTACTTTTTTGGCTTCAAAACTCATTCTAGCCGTTTTTTTTGTAACCTTGGTGGATTAATGTTAATTCTTTATGGCTCCTAAATAGAGTATGGACGTTTTTATTTGGGTCTTCAAGTTTTTAGACTTTTTTTTGTCTTTTGAAGATTTCCTTAATTTTCATTTACTAGCTTTAATGAATACTTGGTTGGTTGGCTTGTATCCACCAACTTTGTAATAAAGGCTTCAGATAAAGCCAAGTTTATGAAAGGAAAAAGTCATAGAAGAATTTTAATCAAAGAACCCTTGTGTTCACTTTGAATTATTTTCATAGTTCACAAATTATCATCTTTTGGACGTGATCCCTGAGTTGATCGGATTCAAACTAATATGTCTTAGTTTGTCTTCAGGTTTACAAGCTATAGGTCAAGTTTGTTTATCAAATCTATCATTTTATTGTTTTTGTCTCAAACACTATCCAATCTCAATTCAAAACAACCCATACACACATCAATAAATAGACGCCTTCCCCTCTCCATTTTCCTTACAACTCACCAACCTTCACTCCTCCCTTAGTCTCTCCTCTCAATTCCCTTCTTTTCTTAACTAGAAAACCCACACCAGAGCACAACAACACCATCATAAACCGTGAATAGCCACCCTATTTCCTAATTGTTTTCTGAATCAAACAACCCTTCCCTCCATCCTCCACCCGCTGCCACCTCTATTCCTTCCCCCAATCTCATTCTTATTGGCAGAACAACAGGAGGCAGCAAAGCTCTCAGATGCAGCCTCGCTGCCCACTGCCATCACCAAGCCACCCCACTGCCTATGTGATTTTACCTCCTTGCTACTGCTACTGTGAGTTTCGACCACCACCACCATATATCTCTTATTTTTCTCACTCATAATCAGACCATGACAAAGATACCTTTTTTGGTTGTTGTTCCCTACATACAGGCATAACTAGAAGAGGAGAAAGACCTCCAAAAACTTCAAGTCTTTTTATTTAAAACAACCCCTCCGTTGATGTTGTTGACAAAAACTCCCCTCCTAAAACATTGATTCATTTTGTATCAAAACAACCCTCCTTTGGTATTACCTTACAAAATTAATACCATTCAATTAATTATTTTAGCAAATAAGTCCCTATAGTTTTCTTATGTATAAAACAACCCCACACTTGTTAAATGATACCAAAACTTCCCCTTTGGTTAATTAGGTAACAAAAATAGTCTAGTTGGTTTGTTTTAAACTCGAAAAGCATCGAGTTGCAGTTTCTCATGTCAAGTTTCTCAAAATAAACCAACAATGACACATTAAGGTGAGTGTTACGGCCCCTATTTTAAGTTTGTATATGTTCTGGGGGAGAATACATGTGCTTACATATGATGGTTTATGCAAATCATACATAAAATGTTATCATTTTATGTAAAAAACACTTACAACTCTTATCTAGTTTATACAAAGTTATTTTCGCATATAGCATCTTATGTACACATAAACTAGCCATACATTTGATACACATATGTTATGTTGTTTTAAAAATGAACAATTAGTAAAATTAACATATTCCATTTTACTACAAAACCTTGCGATATTATGTGACAATGCCTTTCATAAAACTGTGTAGTATTTCAAAGATCAAACCATTACCATGAATGTGTGTGTGTGTGTATATATATATATATATATATATATATATATATATATATATATAGAGTTTATACATGTACTTATGATCATTACTTTGAAACGTACCCCTTTATAAATGCAAGTACATTATACTTTAGATACATACCAAACATACTCGGCTTTTATAAAATTTGTACAACGAAATTCATTATAATTGTGACATCTTGTTTTGAGGTACTTTCTTTTTGACCCTTATATTGAGATTTATTGCATTCTGGTCCTTAAAATGTAAGACTTGTGGATAGGAGGGGCTATTATGGCCATTTTAGAATTTTGAGGCGGAGCCACATACGCTGGGCGTACATTTGCGTTTGATGGGCATACATGGTGAAGTCCCAATCCCTAATATTTAGGTTCTGGACCCCATTTATTCATCATTAACTCTCAAACTTGGTTCCCTTCATCAGCCTCCATCCTCTGAAAACGTTTTTAAAAACCGTAGTCTACCTTGTGAGAGTTTTTCAGCTTGAGTGTGTATGTGTGTCTGTTTGCATTTAAAGAAGAAGGAGGGAAGTTGATAACATCTTGGAGGAGTGAAACACCTTAGCTCTAGAATCACACGGTCATTTGGCATCTCTTGGAGATATAAAGTTTTGAACTTGGTGAAGTTATACTTGGTTCTTGTTTAGGCTTGATTTTATGTTCTTTTGGTCCCCGATGCTTGGTATTATGAGTAGGGGTTAATCTAATCCATTTGAGTTGTCCTTTCAGAGGTTTTGGAGCCTCTTGAGTCATAAAAATGTAATCTTGGACACTAGTTTCTTATCATGCATGGTCTTAATGGAATAAGAGGTTAGGATCTTTAGTGTTGGACACTTAATAGACATGCAAAGTCATTAAGGTTGGTTGGATGTTCAATTTGACTTTGACTTTGACTTTGACTAAGGTTGACCAAGTTGAATTAAGGGTATTTTGGGTATTTTAGATTGTGTTTGAGAATTGGTCATTTGGATGGATAGGTGATGGTTAGAGCTGAGATTCGGAGTTGGGACCTCATTAACTATTGTTTAGTGAGTTTTGCTCACTGTACTTTTGGGTGGAACGCACCAAGGTCGGCCCATTGGATTGATATCCTAGTTTCCCTTATGTTGCTATGCTGTAGTGATCTATTAGATCTGTATCCTTGGTTATACGATCTTGCTATGTGGTAGTGATTTATAGACCTGCTTGTTTGACTAATTGACTGATTGTGTTTATCTGTTATGTATATGTTGACATATTGTGTTGGGTTGATGTTGTACTGCTTTGTGTTGCATTCAACAAATGCGGGAGCATTCCTGATATGACATGAGGGCCAATTGGCATGCCAAACTCATACTAAGGGCTCGGGAGCATTCCAGATACAAGATGAGGGCCCGTTTGGCATGCTAGACTCATACTAAGGGCCCAATGGTATTCGAGTCTGATGACTGAGTGGACCCGTTGTATATTGGCATTCTAGTCCGATGACTAATTGGGCTAGGGGTATTATAGTCTGATGACTGATTGGACCCATCATGCTTATTCATTTATGTTATGTATTTTTATGTGGTGGTACTTTGGGGGAAACTCACTAAGTGTTGGCTTACAATTTTTTGTTATGATTTTAGATACTTCTGAGGATCGTAGGAAGGCGAAGTCATGACTGTACACATCCTAATTTTATGTTACTAATCTTAGGGAACTCTGTTTTGAACAATATTTTGGAAGCAATGGTTTTGTAAACAACTTTTTAGTAAATTGGTTGATTTGAAAAGTTTAAATTGGTTGTGATTTCTAAGATGTTACAAGTTGGTATCAGAGCTTTAGTTTGAGCGAATTGGAGGAACACCCATATGAATCCAGTTTCAAACTAAGGAACTGCAATGGTTTTATAAAAATGATTTTCAAAATAAATAAATAAATAAATAAATAAATAAAATAATCAAGAAAGGATGTGATGTGTACAATCAGCCGAAGCCCGTAAGTAGACCCCAAATTATCACATTGTTATTTGATATTATGATATGTTAGAACAACATGCTAGTGATATGCTAGGGATCTTGAGGAATTGCATGACAGAATTTCCTGATTATATGATGCCTGGTAGCATAGGTTTTTTTTATATGGAATTGACATCATTACTATAGTTTCTTAGTGTATGCATCAAAATTGTACATAACTAAGATTTTATAGAGTGAGAATGTTTGATTTAGCCCTATTTCCTGTTCTTTGTTTGGTTGTGGGCTTAGGGTACAATCAAGTATTCGACTATCTATAGGATCCAATGTTATGTACGATTAGCATACACAAGTGTTGTAGTGTTGGTGGAAGTTTCATGTATGAGTTATATGGAGTTAGCCGGCCCGTTGATGGATGTTTAGCCTTTCTCTAGGAAGTGAGAATAAAGTGTATGCATATTTTGAAGTAAAAAATCTCCTCTCCTTTATTTATAACTTGTTCCACTTCCTTTTCGCTAGCCAAGATAGTCAAGCTTGATTTCTTGTTATTCATCAGTTGCACTTCTGTTGAGGACATGGGTGACAACATGATTTTCATCCCATTGTGTTTCAGCTCATACTCGTTACTCCTTCCTCTATGCACCACACCCCTTTCGAAATGACAAGGACATCCCAATAGAGTATGGCAAGCATTCATGGGAATCACAACACATACATCCCCATCGTTAAACCGATGAAGTGTGTATGGCTTAGGATGGGTTGTTGTGACTAAACCAAACTTCTTAACCATCTCACTACAAGCCACGTTCGTACAACTACCACCATCAATGATCTAACTACACAATCGATCATTTACATGGCATTTAGTATGAAAATGTTGATCCATATGATCGCTATCAACATGAACTACTTATGTTTGTGAAGTCCTAAGGAACAACATCGTTTCGTTCTTTGCTGCCTCATACTTCTCTTCCTCCTCTTTTCCTGTATAAACTTCCTTAGACACAAAAGTGTCGTCCAAAATTGATTCTTCTTCCAATAATTCATCCCGGATCACAACAACCTTTCTAAGCGTCACTACCCTTTTGTTTAGACACACGTTCTGATATTTTCCAAACCCTTAAGACTTGAAAAAACGAACCTTAGACATACTCATTTCTTTCTTCGCATTACCAGTGTTTGGATTCGCATCAAAGTTGTTCGCAATAGTAGCAGTAGCTGTTGCTTTCACATTCGCTTCTGTCTTCACCCAAGGTTTGGGTTTTTCCAACAATTTACTAGAACTTCCTACATACTTTGCCTTCTATTGCGATTATGCCTTCAAATAGAGACTACAAAGTGCATCAGAATCAAAACAAGGACAAAGATCCACAACATATGCTATATTTTAAGTCAACCCACTAGTAAAACGAGCCATCATTTGTTCTTTAGACTCTTCCACATCCCACAGTAATGTTAACTTCTTGAACTCATTGATGTATTCACCCACAGTTAGCTTTTGCTGCTCCAAATATGTCATCTTCTTATAGGTGGCTGATCTATAATGAGTAGAAACATATATATTTCAAAGTTTTTGCTTCAAAGTCTCCCAACAAGTAATCTTTTCTTTTCTCTCAAAAATATTTCTTCTATTCAAGCCTTCATACCACGGCGATGCTCTTACACTCAACTTGAGAGTTGTATATTTACAACACTTATCGTCATCCAACTCCTTAAACCCAAAAGATACAATCAATCTATCTTTCCCAAACTAAATAAACTTCGAGACAAGTAACACCAAAAAAAATTAGGCAACTCATTCACCTTGCCATTTTTAGCTACCCTAAACGGACCATACCTGGGTTGCTGCCTTTCTCCAACATCTTGCAAACCACGCAAGGCTTCATGCAAGATGTTGATGAAATTTAGATCATAAACATTCATGGTTTCTTGATGCGACTTCCAAACACCAATAATAAGATATGTGAATCGAACAAAAATCGAATACGCATGTTAGGAAAATCGAAATATGATGATCCGATACTACTTATAATGCGTGCATGGAGGGATTGATTTCAATAACTTAGAATGCAACGGAATATTCAAGATTAAAAGTAAGAACGAGAGAACGAACAAGTAACTTGCACAATAAGAAATTAAGAAAAGATAGTATGATAAACAATCTAGACCTATAGATTGAATATCGATGAAAACAAATCAATTCCTATTGATTTGATTTCTAACCAACCTAGAAAACACGATCTACAATTAATCAAGAATGAGTAAGCAACTCAAAAGAATAAGGTTCTTTATTCGATAATCAGTAAGCAAAGACATATCCCAAAAGGTTAAACTAAGGGATTTATATAGCTTTACTAACGTAATAAAATAAGGCAACAATAAAAATAAAGGAAGCCTCAAAAATAAAAAGAAACTGCCTTGAAAAGGCTTATTCACGCAAAAAATAAAAACATGCCCCTAGAACCTTCCAACTAAACCGATGTATGAGACAATCCAAACTCCATGTGCACGTGACTTTTCGCATTCCAAACTTTCACATCCAAACACCAAGACTACTCGTTCGCAGTCATCTTCCAAAGCTTTATGTATGCAACGATTCTTCCGGTCTCGCATCCACTACGCAACACTTGTGACAAGCTGTGATCGTTCGCATCCATTCACACACATTCACTTCCAACAACTGACTTAGACTGCGAAAGGTTGCGATTTGCATTTTCATAAGCAGGCTTCAACACCTGCAAATTTTAGGATAATCAATGGATGCTTGGGGAAAAGAGACACCACACCTACGAAAGGAGTTGTGTTGTTTCATATCAAAGAAGAATGAGTGTTGGAGCATGAAAATGCTCTACAATGAAGAGTTTTTATTAAGTTATAATATTCCCTTGTATGAAAAGCATATTCCCTCCACTAGTAAGTAAAGTGGAGGTGAGGGTCATTTGTTTGTAAGAGTTCACTTATGTAGACATTAGAGTAAAGAGAGTTTTGGGTGGGGATTCTCCCAATCCATGAGTGTTGTTCTTGTAATATTTTGTAAGTCTCTATCTATCCACTACAGTTTTACTCACATATTATGTTCTTCATTGTTCATATGACTAACTTCTTGATATTATATTTCCACACCAATCCAATCGATAAAATGGGAACCTACAATTGGCATCAGAGCTTGAGTGTTTGTCCTTTGAATCCATAAGAACATATTATAGTTTATTCGAGATTACCTTGGTATTTTGATCAGTTTTGTGTTTAGGAAAAAAATGCTTCTATATACCACTTTTGCTCATGATATCTTAACTTCAATGGCTGCCTCTAATTCTCAACAAATGTACTCAAGGAAAATAACAAATAGTATAGGTTGACCTACACGTGCCCCACTGCTAGTTGTTGAAGAGTATGATCAATGGAAAGTCAGAATGGAAATGTTGGAAAATATTCTTTTATATCAGCTCAGATACCGATTGTTGGAAATATAAAAATCTGATTACCACTACAAAAGGCTCGGTTACCAGTTACTGTGTGACAGATGTATGAGTTAAAGGTATAAGATATACATATATATAAAGAATAATAATTGCGGAGTAAGTATAAATATGAAAGCTATAAATGACTGAAAGCTATAATAATATAAATGACTGTATTTAAATGCGTAAAGCTATAAATAATATAAATGACTGTATTTAAATGACATAAAGCTATAAATAATATAAATGACTATATTTAAATGACATAAAGCTATAATAAAGTATATAAGTATATAAATATATGTCAAGTAGGTTCGTCAATAAATTGACTGAACTGGACTCATGGAACGACTAGTCGATATTTGTTCTTTGAATGGACTGGTCGATATTGGGACTCTTGGAGCGACTGGTCGATATTTGTTCAATGATCAATCCGGTATTTGATAAGTAGTAAAAAGTTCATTTTCATGCAAATGGGTTGTTTACAAAACAGTGCAAAGTACACGAGTCATGTATTTGTATACGGGTATTGGGTGTTTTGAGGAGATTTGATGAGGTTGGAGTGGGTATTTGGAGGGTGGTAGGAAGTGTAATAATGTTGTAGTTTTGGTGGTGTAAGGTAGCAAAGATGGTGATGTTGAAAGAGCTTTGGGTGGTGATGAATGTAGATTTTCGTAGTAAATCTCTCTGGATAGACAATTCTCTCTCGCGTCTCTTTGGGGTTTCCATTGGTCAAAATCATGCACGAAAATTTCTAGATGTAGGTTTGGTTCTGAAGAATTGATGGTCAAAATCTCCCTAGTAGTATTTTGGCTGTGTTGTGCTCGGTTTTTTGTTTTCTAACATGAAGATTCTGAACTTGAAAACAAAAATCTCTCTGGATAGCCAATTCTCTCTCGCGTCTCTTTGGGGTTTCCCGTGCTCAAAATCGTGTAAGAAATTTTTTAGATGTGGGAAAGCTCCTGAAGAATTGATGGTGAAAATCTCCCTAGTCTTTTTGTGCTTGTACTGAGCCCAGTTTTCTTCGTTTCTGACTTGAACGTTCTGATGTCGAAAAACAGCAAGGTGGTGATGGTTGTGGTTATTTGAAAGGGTTTTTGGAGGAGGTTTAAGGATAGAATATTCAGGGTGTTAGGAGAGTATTTTGAGGTTTTTTGGAGGTTGGAATGAGGTTGATATAAGGTGGTGATGGTGGTGAAAGTTTATGAAGATGATGATGTTTGATGGGTTGAAGATGAACACCTTGAGTTTGAATGAAGAAGATGAAGATGGTTGATGATGTTCTTCATCTTTGGTTGTTGTTGATCTTGATGTTCTTGGTTATATCCAGGGATGAAGCTTGTTCTTGAAGAAGATGGTGATGTTCTTGGGAGGTATTTGGAGATGTTGTAGCAAGTATTACAAACAACAAAAATGAACACTTACACTAACACTATAAAACTAACGTATACATATATGAGTAAGAAATATCTTCTAGTACACTTGAGTTTAAGTTGAAAGGAAGGGCTGATCATGCGACTTGTAGTAGGAGCTAGGAAGTCCAAGTTAAAGTAGAGGTCTAGGAGAAAAAAACGTGTGATGGGGTTTTGCTTCTTCATCTTTGACTTGTTGACTATTCTTTGTAGACTTTTCAACATACAATATATATATATATATATATATATATATATATATATATATATATATATATATGTATATATATATATATATATATATATATATATATATATATTGTTGAAACTGTTTAGTCGCACATCTAAATTTTCTCGTCTATGTGTTTTCTATCATTCGCGTGTTTTCGTATTTTCCGTTTGATAACGAATTAGTGTAACCTGAAATAACTGACAATATTTGTTAGATAATACAAAAATAGTTCGTCTTATTTCAGTGATGGTCACATACAAGGTCACATGCAAAAACATTTTTCAACAATTTCCCCCTATGTGATCATTGCTGAAATAAGGATAGGTATGATATAATCATATTGAAAGTTTTGAACTTTTGAAGATTCGAGATAAATGATTTGTCAATAGATAAGATATATAAAACATAGTGATTGTTTTGAAAGTTTGAGACTTTGTTTAGCATATCTTATGTAAAAGATTTTTCAGAGATTTTATATATGTATCTAAAGAAATTTCCTAAGATTTTATAGCATTATTAATGATGAAAAGTGGTCTAACAGGTTGATTCAGATGAACGCTCATAGGTATAGCTCACACTTCACTTGGGTGTCTGGTTGTTCTGGTAGCAGAACAGGTTAATGATCACTAACAATGAGTGATATCTCTCTCTCTGACGACTCACACTCATATTGGAGGTGTTCAGCTATGCTTTTCCTGAAAGTCACTTAGTATCATTATTAGATAATCAATCACATAAGACTGGTTTCGGCATTACTCAGCGGGTTTCTTCATTCATGCTATTAACTTTCACTCTCTCTCCGTCGGGAAATACATGTAAAGGGGTTTAGCAATTTTCATAGTGCAGTTTGCAACTAAGAACTTTCATTGATGAAGGCTACAGTATCCCGGGAAATCCATTGTTGTTACAGCTCTTCCTTGATGGTATCCTTTTTGTTGATCAATATGAATTTTTGTAAAAAGATATTTTGTTTTAGCATCGAGAATTTGCTACATTTTGAGAAAATTTGGATTTTTGAGAGTATCTGTCTTGCAGGATTAAGATATCCCTTTTTGTGAAAAATGGTTAAAAACAGATCAATGGATCTTTTGATGATTGTTTTGAAATAATCATTTGGTTGAAACTTTGTTTGAAAATACCAAATGTAGAGTTTTTTTTTTGTTTTGTTTGGTATTTCTTCGGTGAATGATATGGCTTTCTTGTTGATTCGTCTTTATCTTGATTCGTCTTTGAAGATTAGATGTGGATAGATCTTTGTTTATCTTTGATAAGTGATTGTTGAAATCCTTTTTGTTTCGTCTTTTCTTGTAGATGGATCACGGGATCTCAAGAGTTCATTTTTGGTTGGCTTATATCTAGGTGGGGATTGGTGGCATAAAAGACAGTTTGTCTATTATGTAAGAAATGAATGTATCATCCCTGGTCATTTTGATATCTAAGCAAAAATGAGACCGTGACAAGATATAATCAGATATACCTTATAAGCAATAGTGACACACCTAAGCTCACAAGAAATGAATTCCATAGTGATATAGATTGACGAGGCACAAATTCTCACATGGGTTTTTGTTTCCATATGAACCTCCTAACCTTATGTCCCTTGATTGTTTAAAATCGTCAATAATGAAATAAAATCAAAGGAAATAAGGTTATATACATTATGAAAAGTAGGAGATTTGAACCTTCACTCCAATTGAGAATCAATATTACTTAAAATCTTCATCGAGCATAAGCATCTGAAAATTAGGTCAAAAGACGATTAATCACAAGGTTCTATAAAAGATTATTACGGCAAGTCTTTTATTATATTTTTGAAGATTTGTTTTTCTGAATGTTTTTGGAAATATTGGTTATTTCAATGTTTTTGGTATTTTTGAAAAGAAAGCAATTTTAAAATGTTTTTGAATTTTCTTTTTGAATGAAAGTAAACACACTTTTGTACAAACAAAAAGTAAAAGTTTAAGGATGGATGTTATCTGGATTTAGCATTCCTAGACGGCCTAGGAAGTTTTGAAACTTTGTTTCATCGAGAGCCTTAGTGAAGACACCAGCAATTTGATCTTCGGAGTTGATGAAGTGTAGTTCGATATGACCCTTTTGAATGTTGTCTTTGATAAAGTGATATTGAATGTCGATGTGCTTTCTCATGGAATGGTGAACGGGATTGTGAGAAATGGCAATTGCACTGGTTGGTTCACAAAATATGGGAATTTGTGAGATTTTGAAGCCATAGTCACGCAGTTGAGTTTGCATCCATATGACTTGTGAACAACAGCTGGCGGCCGCGACGTATTCAGCATCTGCTATTGATGTGGACACACAAGTCTGTTTCTTTGAATTCCAACTCACTAGTCTACCTGCTAGGAATTGACAGCTACCAGATGTACTCTTCCTATCTAGCTTGCATCCTCCGTAGTCTGAGTCGGTGAAAGCGTTCAGCTGAAAATCAGATTTAGCTGGATACCAAAGGCCAAGTTTGGGAGTGCCTTTAAGGTATTTGAATATGCGTTTCACAGCAACTACATGGGATTCCATAGGATTTGCTTGGTATCTGGCACAGACACATGTAGAAAACATGATGTCAGGTCTGCTGGCAATGAGGTACAAGAGTAATCCGATCATTCCACGATATCTTTTCTGGTCAATGGGTTTGCCATTTAAGTCTGCATGAATTTTGTATCCAAAGGCCATTGGGGTTTTTGCAGTATTGGATTTGTCCTTTGAAAAGCGAGTGAGTAGGCTTTTGACATAATTCTTTTGGTTGATGAAAATGCCATCAGTTGACTGTTTGATTTGAAGTCCGAGAAATGTAGTCATCTCCCCAATCATGCTCATTTCAAATTTGCTCTTCATTAGATCTGCAAACTTAACACTTAAAGATTCATCAGTAGAACCGAAAATAATGTCATCAACATATATTTGTACGATTAACAGATGTTTATTAAATATTTTACGAAAGAGGGTTTGATCGATTGAACCTCTTTTAAAACCTGATTCTTCGAGAAAGGTTGACAACGTGGCATACCACGCTCGGGGTGCTTGTTTCAAGCCATAGACAGATTTCTGCAATTTAAAGCTGTGATTTGGAAATTTGGGATCTTCGAAACCTGGTGGTTGTTGGATGTATACTTCGCAATCTATCTCTCCATGTAAGAATGCATATTTAAGTCCATTTGGAATACTTTGAAATTCTTATGTGCAGCATATGCAAGAAAGATGCGAATTGCTTCAATTCTGGCAACTGGAGCATATGTTTCATCATAGTTGATTCCTTCTTGTTGTGAATATCCTTTGACTACAAGACGTGCCTTGTTTCGACAAATGATTCCTTGATCATCAGTCTTGTTTCTATATACCCATCTTGAACCTATAACAGTAACATCGGGTGGAGTAGGAACAAGATTCCACACGTCGTTTCTTTGAAATTCTGCTAGCTCTTCTTGCATAGCTTTTACCCAGTCTGGATCATTTATAGCAGAATGTATGGTTTTGGGTTCAGTTGTGGATAAGAAGGCTCCAAATAAACATTCATTTGTGGATGCGGCTCTAGTATGAATGCCTAAGTTGGGATCTCCGATGATTTGGTCTGTTAGATGATTTCCGGTCCACTTTATTAAGCGATTCTCTTCCGCTATAATAATTGGAGTTTCAGTATCTCATTGTTCTTCTCCAGGTGTTTCATCTTGGAATAGGATTGAAGGTTCCCCCATAAATGATGCATTGGGATTGTTTTGGCTATTTGGGGATGGGGTGTTTAAAAGAGGATTTGGTGTTTGTTCCAAAGAGGAAGTATGTGTTGGTGGTTCCCCCTCAAATAGATTTGCATCATTTTGGTTTGTTTGTGGAATTAATTCACTGGGTGTTCCTGTAGGGTCAATTAAAGTAGTTAGAAGTTCAGAATTGTAAGCGGTTTTTGGTTGTTCAAAAAGCAAATCAAGATCGATTTCAATGTCTATGTCAGGAGAATGTGTTTGTTGAATTAGATTTTGAAAAATATTTTCAATCATTTTTGAACCAAAATGTTCACGATCCAATTTCCTGACATAAAATTCATCGAAATGAACATCGATACTTTCTTCAATTACTCTAGTATGTTTGTTTAGTACTCGATAAGCTGCTGAAGAAAATGAGTAACCAAGGAAAATTCCTTCGTCCGACCTTGATTCAAAATTTGAAAGGTGATCTTTATTATTCTTTACGAAGCATCGACAACCGAAAATATGGAAAAATTTGATGTTTGGTTTTCGGTTGTTAATGACTTCATATGGTGTTTTATGAAGATGTTTATGGATTAAGGAACGATTTTGAGTGTAGCAAGCTGTGGCTATTGCTTCTGCCCAGAAGTATTGTGGCAGATCAGCGAAGATAATCATTGATCTTGCAGCTTCACATAGAGTTCGGTTCCTTCTTTCGACAACACCGTTCTGTTGTGGAGTGTATGGGGCTGAGAAGTTATGTTCAATTCCTTTGTCTTTGAGAAATGAATCTAGAGTATTATTTTTGAACTCTAAACCATTATCACTTCGGATTCTTCGAACAGGTCGTTTCAGCTTCAACTCGATTTGCTTGATGAAGTTGATCATCTCTTCAGGTGCTTCTGATTTTAGTTTTAAGAAAAAGACCCAAGTAAACCGTGAGAAACCATCAACGACAACAAGAATGTACTTCTTCCCTTGTATGGTTTGGGTTTTGGCAGGGCCACAAAGGTCTATGTGCAACAACTTTAGTGGTTCGGATACGCTAGATTCTGAGATGCTTTTGTGAGTGGATTTGGAAAGTTTTCCTTTTTCACATGCGACACAAAGAGTTTCGTTATCAAGCTTCATAAGTGGTAGCCTTCGAACAAGATCATCGCCGATTAATTTGTTGATGTACCCAAAGTTTAGATGGGAAAGCGGCGGTGCCATAACCAACTAATATCTGCTGGGGCTTTAGATAGCAGACATATATCGGGTTTACCATAGATAAGATCCATGTCAAGTGGATACATATTTCCAGAACGGTCAGAATCAACTATAACATCTTTGGTTTTGGCGTCCATGATCAAGCTTCGTTGTTTGGTGAAAAGAACTTCAAGATTGTTATCACACAGTTGAGAAACACTGATGAGGTTGTGTTTCAGGTCATCGACGAAGGCAACTTTCTTTATGGTAAAATTACCATTTGTTATGTTTCCATAACCTTTGATTTTCACTTTCATGTTTTTGCCGAAGGTAACATCTTGATTGGTTTGTATAGGTTTGAAGTCACGTAAGTAGTTCCAGTTTCCTGTCATATGCTTGGAGCAGCCACTATCAATATACCAAGTATCACCATTAGGTTCTCCAGCATTAAGTACCTTCAATCAGACATATAGTTTAGGTACCCAAATCTGAATGGGTCCTGGTTTGTCAGTTGTTATTTTGGGTGCTTTTCTTGATGAATTTCTTTTATCATTTGACTTCACATTATTGTAATGGTTTGCTTTATGACGATGGAATGGTTGAGGTTTGATTTGATCTATCAATTTTACCCAAAATGTGATTTGTTTTTGAAAACCCGTGGGTTGATAAGATCTATGATTTGGTGAAGGATATCCTAGATGTGAAGGTTTGTTTGAAAATCTTTCTTCATATCTTGGATGTGATGGGCCATTTTGAAAATCTTTTTGATGATGATGGTTTGAAACTTTCTGATGTGATGGTTTTTGAAAGTTCCTTGAATGATTAAAAGTGATATCTTGAAAGTGGTTTTCAAAAGGTTTTTGAAAAGGTTTTGGTTTTTGTTTGGAAACCTGTTTATGAGGTATGACGTAGGGTTTAACTAGTTTCTTTGGTTGGTTTTCAAAAATGTTTGGCTTGATAAGTGGGGTTTTGGTGACTTGAATGGATTTTTTGCTTGTTTGTTGTTTCTTGGAGTATTTTTGTCCCAGACTGGTTTTTCCAACAATTGATGAAGTCATTGTAGGAAAAGTAGTTGGTATAGAAGTACTACCGTCCTCATAAGAAGAATTTTCTCCATTCAAAAAGTTTTTGAGTTTAGTGGTTCCATCAGTATGTTTGATTTGGTGAGTTAAAGAACTTGCAGAGTCTGTTTCAGAATTTACAACTCTTTTGAAAGACTTTTTGGAAACACTGAAAGCAGTATCATCTGGACTACAGTTGATAACTGTTTCGTCATCGGAATGTTCCTCATTAACAGATGTGAAAAGATCAGGTAGAGTAGATTCAGAGTTTTCACAATTCGTCATGTTTTCCTGTTTTGCTTGTTCAATTTCAAAGGATTCTCTTCCAATTCCTGGTCTATAATTCATATCAATTTTGCCAGTTCCTAAGGTGTTTGCCTTGGTGAAAATATCATCACCTAGTTTTTTGGCAACTTTGATAGAATCCATATTCCATATCAGTCTTCTATTCTCGGTTTCAAGAGAATTGATTTCTTTTAAAGAATCAGTCAGTTTTTCATTTAAAACATTGTATTTGTCAGTTGATTCTTGAAAGTCTTGTTTCAACTTAAGGATTTCCATTTTTAAAACATCTTTTATTTAAGACGAAATGACTGACTGATTTTTTTAGTTCCAAATCCCTTTTCTGAATTAGGGTCTGATTTAATTGTTCCAAGACGTGATTATAATCTTCTGATTTTCTTTCAACGTCTCTTTCCAATTTTCTTTTCGTTCTTGTTGATTCTCCAAATTTGAGTTGCAAGGTTTGTAACTCAGATTTGCAAATATATAATTGACCATTGTGTCATGATATGTTTTGAGATCAGCTTCCAGACTAGTCTCAATTTTCGTTATGTGGGACTCAAAAATTGTTTTGGAAAAACCAAGTTCAGAGATCATAGACCATACCTGTTCTATGACGTTGGGAGCTCTTGAAGGTATGTCAATACTAGCTACAAAGCAGAAGTTTGATTGTGCTGGTTCATTGTCAGCTTCGTCATCAGAAGTTGGCAAGTATTCCACGTTTGGTTCATGGATTTCCATCAATGCTCTTTGTTTTCCTTGGTTTTCTAGTTTCTTCAGTTCATCGGCTCTTTGAGCATAGTATGCTGAGTCTTTGATTTTGGTTTTGTTTTTGGCTCGGCATTCTCTGGCATTGTGATTTGTTCCTTTGAAGTTGTGACAAATGATCACTTCTTCATCACTGTCATCCTTTTGACTTTTAATCGGAAGTCTTTCAGGTGCTTGACTTTGGGTTTGTTGGGAAGGTTGAGAATGGTTTTGATGGAATCCAAAATTATGGTTGTTTTGAAAAACATTGTTTTGATTGTTGTAACCTTGACTTTGGAAACCACCTTTTTGATTTAGAAAACTGTTGTTTGCATTGTGATTATGACCTGAGTTGGGATCGTTTTGAAATCCCTGGTTTTGAAAACTTTGGATTGAGTTATTATGGAAAGAAGGTGTTTGAGAATTTTGTCCAAAGTAAGGTCTTGGTTGAAAACCTGAGTTGTTTTCTCCAAAGGATAGTCTTGGTTGCAAACCTGGGTTGTTTTGTCCAAAAGATGGTCTTGGTTGAAAACCTGGGTTATTTTGTACAAAAGATGGTCTGTTTTGAAAGTTTGGTCTAAAATTTGATTGACCATGATTTGGGATAAATGTCTGGGGATTTGTGTTTGCAACCAACGCACACAATTGTTGATAATCTGCTTCATCATTCGAATCAGACTGGAAGGTTTGGTTTTGAAAAGATGTAGCCTGATTAAAATGATTAAAATGATCATTTAAAGGTGTTTGGTTTTGTGAAGTTGTGGACACAAGAGCAAGTGGTCCTCCAAAAGCTGTAGTGATTGGTGGGTCAATCAAGGATTCATACGATTGAAGTTCTCCATACAAATTGTACAAAGTTTCTATATGAATAGCTAGATTTCCTTGAATAATGAGTTTTACCATTTTCCAACATTCAAAAAGATTGTTTAAAAACTTGAGATTTATCTCGTGTTGTGTCTTTTTGATACCCAAATTGTTCATTTTGACCATAATAAGATTGAACCTATCGTGAGCATCATGGATGGTTTCTGATGAAAGCAAATTGAAATTATTGAATTCATTCAAAACAAATGTTCTTTTGTTTCCGATAATTCTTTTATTTCCACAAAAATGATTTTTCAAATTTTCCCAAATTTGATTTGCGGTTAACAGCATAATGTCATCCATTTGACTTAGAATACTGTGAGGTATTCGAGACACAAGTTCCTTTTTGGCTTGGAATTCCAACTTTCTTATGATATCGGTTTGAGTGGCTTGATTTGTAGCAAGAGTAGCCATATTTTCTGGAATAATATATGTTCCTTCTACACACTTCAAGATATCTTCATTTATAGCGTTAAGATGAAGGTTCATATGACCAACCCACGAATTATACTCTTCAGGAATAAGTATGGGTGCCCGTGAACCAGATCCTAAGCTATTTGCAATGGAGATAGAGTTCATGTTGGAGTAATTTGCCAAAGACATATTTTTTGAATTTTTTTTAAAGGATTTTTAACAAGTGATATTAAAATGAAGTTTTTAAAGAAATACTTATGGAAGGTTTATAAACGCTAAAACCAAAAGTTTTTCGACAAAAATTTCAAGGTAAATCACACAAGCTCTGATACCAATTGTTGGAAAATATTCTTTTATATCAGCTCAGATACCGATTGTTGGAAATATAAAAATCTTATTACCACAACAAAAGGCTCGGTTACCAGTTACTGTGTGACACATGTATGAGTTAAAGGTATAAGATATATATATATATATATATATATATATATATATATATATAAAGAATAATAATTGTGGAATAAGTATAAATATGAAAGCTATAAATGACTGAAAGCTATACTAATATAAATGACTGTATTTAAATGACGTAAAGCTATAAATAATATAAATGACTGTATTTAAATGACATAAAGCTATAAATAATATAAATGACTATATTTAAATGACAAAGCTATAATAAAGTGTATAAGTATATAAATATATATCAAGTAGGTTCGTCAATAAATTGACTGAACTGGACTCATGGAACGACCGGTCGATATTTGTTCTTTGAATGGACTGGTCGATATTGGGACTCTTGGAGCGACTGGTTGATATTTGTTCAATGATCAATCCGGTATTTGATAAGTAGTAAAAAGTTCTTTTTCATGTAAATGGTTGTTTACAAAACAGTGCAAAGTACACGAGTCAGGTATTTGTATACGGGTATTGGGTGTTTTGAGGAGATTTGATGAGGTTGGAGTGGGTATTTGGAGGGTGGTAGGAAGTGTAATAATGTTGTAGTTTTGGTGGTGTAAGGTAGCAAAGATGGTGATGTTGAAAGAGCTTTGGGTGGTGATGAATGTAGATTTTCGTAGTAAATCTCTCTGGATAGCCTATTCTCTCTCGCGTATCTTTGGGGTTTCCCTTGGTCAAAATCGTCCATGAAAATTTCTAGATGTAGGTAAGGTTCTGAAGAATTGATGTTGAAAATCTCCTTAGTAGTATTTTGGCTGTGTTGTGGTCGGTTTTTTGTTTTCTAACATGCAGATTCTGAACCTGAAAACAGAAATCTCTCTAGATAGCCAATTCACTCTCGCGTATCTTTGGGGTTTCCCGTAGTCAAAATCGTCCACGAAAATTTCTAGATGTAGGTAAGGTCCTGAAGAATTGATGGTGAAAATCTCCCTAGTCTTTTTGTGCTTGTACTGAGCCCAGTTTTCTTCGTTTCTGACTTGAACGTTCTGATGTCGAAAAACAGCAAGGTGGTGATGGTTGTGGTTATTTGAAAGGGTTTTTGGAGGAGGTTTAAGGATAGAATATTCAGGGTGTTAGGAGAGTATTTTGAGGTTTTTTTGAGGTTGGAATGAGGTTGATATAAGGTGGTGATGGTGGTGAAAGTTTATGAAGATGATGATGTTTGATGGGTTGAAGATGAACACCTTGAGTTTGAATGAAGAAGATGAAGATGGTTGATGATGTTCTTCATCTTTGGTTGTTGTTGATCTTGATGTTCTTGGTTATATCCAGGGATGAAGCTTGTTCTTGAAGAAGATGGTGATGTTCTTGGGAGGTATTTAGAGATGTTCTAGCAAGTATTACAAACAACAAAAGTGAACACTTACATTAACACTACAAAACTAACTTATACATATATGAGTAAGAAATATCTTCTAGTAAACTTGAGTTTAAGTTGAAAGGAAGGGCTGATCATGCAACTTATAGTAGGAGCTAGGAAGTCCAAGTTGTAGTAGAGGTCTAGGAGAAAAAAACGTGTGATGGGGTTTTGCTTCTTCATCTTTGACTTGTTGACCATTCTTTGTAGACTTTTCAACATACAATATATATATATATATATATATATATATATATATATATATATATATATATATATATATATATATTGTTGAAACTGTTTAGTCGCACAACTAAATTTTCTCGTCTATGTGTTTTCTGTCATTCGCGTGTTTTCGTATTTTCCGTTTGATCACGAATTAATGTAACCTGAAATAACTGTTAATATTTGTTACATAATACAAAAATAGTTCGTCTTATTTCAGTGATGGTCACATACAAGGTCACATAAAAAAAAACATTTTTCAACAGGAAAGATTTTTACTTGGAAAAGAAAAATGTGTATCTGTCTGGAGATCTGTTAAAGAAGGTCCTCATGTTCCAGTTCGAACCATTGTTAGAGATGCTGCTGCAACTCTCATGGGACAGGATCAACAACGTCAAACACCTCTCACTGCTGATGTTCTTGAAAAGCTTCATGCAGATCAAGTTGCCTTTTCAGAAATGGTGTTTGCTATTCCACCTTTTCTCATTGAGCACATCAAACTGTGCAAATCTGCAAAAGAGATTTGGGAAACACTTTATGATTTGTTCGAAGGGTCAAAGAACATGAAGGATAAGCATCTAACCATGGTTGCCAATGATTTCAACACTTTCACTACAACACCTAGTGAATTTGTTGCTTCAACCACAAACAGATACTGAATCATCCTCAACTACATGAAAGCTCATAGGATAGTCCGAACCCTACTTGAGTGAAACCTCAAGTTCAGTAATGGATCTCTAAAGAAGCTGAAGGTCTATCAACTTTTCAATGAGCTTCAAGGTCATGAATCAAATGTTGCACAAACCCTACATGAATTCATTGGAGATTTCTAGCTCTAGTCAGTTCCTATGATGCAAAAATTCCAACCCTGACTGTTTTGGACCTCTTCACTGCTATTGTTCCGTATGTCCCTCCTGTTCAACCCTCACCTCCAACCATTCCTACTCCCACAAAAACTAACTACCAATTAATGGGTGACTTTAACCCTGAAGAAAAAGATTTTGAACTCCTCTTCCAATAGGATTTTGCCTTACTTTCCATGAAATACAACCGGCCTTATAACAAGTCATATCCCAACCATTTCCAGACTCTTCACCAAAATAACCGTTTCCATGCTCCTCATTAAAATAATCCTCAACCTGTCAACAAACCTTCAGAAAACCCACACTCCTACAAGCTTAACCTTCTTACACCAAATCACACCTCAGAATCATCACAGACTCCAAAGTCTGAAAAACCCAAAATTGTATGTCACAAATATGGCCATGCAAATCACTTTGCTAAAGATTGCTTAGCTGAAGTCCCATAGAAACCCAAGATCAAGGACTGTGCTTGCTATGCATGTCGAGCTCAAGAAATGGCAAAAAGTGAAAAGGCTTTTGTTACCATTATATTAAGGTATGTAGAAGGATAGTGGTCGTCCGGAGATGAGGATGACATAACCACTGGCAGGAACATGTGTCTTATGGTTCGACAAGAAATAGAATGTGATGAAGGCTATTGGTCGTCTGGGTTAGAGAGAGACGATGAAGATATTGATCCAAACTACTGCTACATGGCTACGAACGATCCACCTGGCAGAAACATCGTTCAATAGGTAAAATCTATGATTACTGATAATATTTTTGACTTATCTCTTTGTGAACTATATCTAACCCAGACCCAATCAGATATGAACATAATTTACAAAGCCTATGAGTCATCCATAGAAGCCAGTGAGAATAAGGAAAGTAAATTAAGTCGTCTTAGATTACGTTTTGAGGATAAGAATTTGAAAATAAAGTCTTTAGAACGAGAGCTTGTAATGTCACAAGATGAATGTATCATTCTTAAATACAAATGTGAAAGCACTTATTCTGAAGGAAATGTTTTAATTTTTGACAACAAACGTCTCAATGCTAAAATAGATGCTTTGCACAATTCCATTGAGATTCTTGAAGCAAATGAATGGATGGCTCATAATTTTCGTCATCATTGGTCAAAAGCTCCTAGTCTCGAATGCGAGTTTTCGAAACCTATTACTCGTCCCTTGAAGGAGTTACAAAACCTAACTTTTATGGGAGACGTTCCGAGCATTAAACATTTGGACACCCTTGTCTCGCCTTTGTCACCCCTTCCTGAGACTTATGACCAATTTGCATAACTAATTCCTGAGTTTAAGCCCATAGTTTTCAAGTGTCCCAATTCCATGCCACTTTCGCCTCTATTAAACCAGGACCTAAATCGGACTCCAAAATCCCACTCTAGTATTTCGAACTCTGTACTTCAAATTCTGAACCACAACCCTCCTAATAACTGTATTATTGAGGAAATTTTTCTGGAGACAACTGAACCTGAATTTTCTAAGTGTGTTTGGGCATCTTTATATAGTGATGTGGATGATTCAATTTCATGTGATTTTGAACCCCAGGTGATTTCCAAATCAAATCTTATTCCATATAAGCCTGTGTGTAACAATCCTTCTTCAGGACGGACCTCTAAATCTTCACTTCGTTACAAAATGAAAACCATGTTGAATAAGAAAGATATTATTGATCCTAAGGTAGAAGCCCTGACTGCTCACAAAAAGGAAGTTAAATAGAGACCAAATTCTAGATTCCATGAGAACTCCAAAAAGAGTGTATGTCCGACTATCAATTCACCATCTAAGTGTCACAACACCTTTACACCCACTAAGATCCTCAAGAGACCTTCCGTTCCTCCCAAACCGGTAGACCATAAGAAAGCCATTAGTCCTAATCCGAACAAGTCCATTGTAGGTACACAATCTGTCCGAACTAACTCTCCTCGGACGGTTTCATCTGGTTTTCATAGCCAAATCTGATGGTATTATTTTCAAACCTCAATAGTTTTCAAAAACAAATGTATGATCAACCAAAAAAGAAGTTGTTAAGAAAATAGTCTCTCAAAAATATTCAAAACAAAATCTTGTGTGGAAAGTAAAAAATCACAATGATGAACCTGCAACTTTGAGAGACACAGTGGTTCTCATTGCTCCGGAAGTTGAATGTCCGAGAAAAGTTCTTCCAAATCCTCGTATAATTGAGTATGATTATTAGATAGATGAAAGAACTACAACCTTTTGTTTGTTGCCTAAGGAATCTCGGAACAAACCTTCCAAACCATCTATTGATCAAAAGTCACAACAGAAGCCTAAGACTCGTGCTTTCGTCCAAAAACCTAACTCTGAGCCTAAATAATTTTGCAGGCACTTTGTGCTTCAGAGCAAGAAGCAATATGGTATATAGATAATGCTTGCTCCATGCACATGATGGGGTAAAAGGACTTTCTGCAAGATCTCAAACTTTCACCAAATGCTGGCTATGTGATGTATGGCAACAACTCCAACTCTCAGATCCCAGGCTATGTCATTCTTACAAATGGCAACTTCTCCATTTCAAATGTGGAATATGTAGTTGAACTGAAACATAATTTGATAAGTGTGGCTCAAATCACGGATGGAAATCGACGAGTTGAATTTTCCAAGAAACACAGCTATGTCACGTCCGAAGACCGAAAGGAATGTTTAATCAAGTCAAATCGCAACAAGAACATGTATCCTCTTGACATCAACATGATCATCGACAAAACGAACTCTGCTTACTGTCAAAGGCTATTCCTGACGTCAGATGGTTATGGAATAGGAGGCTTGCTCATCTGAACTTTATATATATGAATGATCTTGTTTCCGGTGAGATGGTAAGAGGTTTGCCACTCCTCAAGTTCAAAAATGATCATTTATGTGCTGCGTGCGAGTGTGGAAAGCAATCAAAGAAAGTTCATCCAATTATTATTGAAATATCCATCTCGGAGCCATTAGAAGTTTTACACATTGATCTGTGTGGACCATCAACAGTAGAGTGTCTGCATCACAAGAAATACATTCTTCTGGCTGTGGATGATTTTACTAGGTTCACCTGGGTGTTCTTCCTAAGGCTTAAGTCAGAAACAACCCCCGAACTCATCAAATTCATCAAAGGAATTGAAGTTCTCATCAAACTCCCAGTAAGACGAGTCCGAAGTGGCTTTTCTACTCCAGACACTCCACAACAGAACGATGTAGTAGAATGTAGCAACAGAAAACTTGTTGAAGATGCTTGATCCATGCTTAACTTTACAAATCTTCCACTCTATCTTTGGGCTGAAGTTGTTTCTACTACATGCTTTACTCAGAACATGAGTATCATCAATCAACGCCTAAATAAGACACGATATGAAGCCAAGTATCTATTTTCTTCATGTCTTTTGATGCAGATGCTTCATTAAGAACAACCGTGATCAGCTTACCAAGTTGATACCTAAATTTGATGAAGCCATATTTCTTTGATACTCTGCTAAATCAAAGGCTTATCAACTTCTTAATCGACGAACTCGTGTTCTGGAAGAAAGTCTTCATGTTACCTTTGATGACAATTTTTTTTGGAATTCTGGCCCAACCCATGCTACAATTCACATCATGGAGTCTGATGCTCCAGCGCCAGGATGTCCGAACTAGCATCCAAACTATGAAGTTCACTTTGAAACCTTGTTTGGACCCTCAGAAACAACTCTTGATTCGGAATCTCAAACAAGACAAACCTCATCAACCGAAACTTCGGCCTCCCAAAATGTTTCTGGTGCGACACCCATTTTTCCTCCACTTGATTCCAACCCATGTCAACATTCTCAGGTTGAGGGGGAGAATGGTCAACCTTCCCTTGAATTAAATGTAGATGGATTCCAAGATGCAGCTGCTGAATTCGACTCTAATCCTATCAACAAAGATGATGATGAAAATTTCTTTGATTTCATATCTGATGATGATGTAAACCTATCCGGTTCAGAAGTTCAGGAGGAGCATCATCCACATGTTCAAACTATTCAGGGGGAGTGACATAAACCCACTATTGATATAGGATCATCTGTTACACAAGAGCTTCAGAGACTACATGTTTGGACTAAGGATTATCCTCCTAACCAAGTTATTGGAATCCCAAATGCTGGTGTACAAACTCGCCCTGCCACAAGTGCTCAAAATGAATGTCATTTCTCGGCATTTATATCAATGATTGAACCCAAATCCATCAAAGAAGCACAAGAACATGCTGATTGGATTACAGCCATGAAAGAAGAATTGGCAGAATTCGATAGAAATGAAGTATGGAGTCTCGTCTCTCCTTCTCAGAATCATCCCATTGTTGGTACTAGATGGGTGTTTCGGAACAAACTAAACGATGTAATAGTCATCGTTTGGTCCAAAAGGTGTTGCATCTTGGCCTCGCTAGTTAGTCCATTTAGACTCCGGTATGGGCCTATCCATCCGAGAGTTATTTTATAGGGTTTTGTATTTATAGGTGCTTGCATGGATCCTAGTACGTAACGTTTTTGAGGAGATTTAATCTTTTATCTTTTGTAACCCTAAATAGCCTCTACAGTGGAAGTTCTTAGTCGAGCTCTGCTGAGGCGTGTATCTATTGAAGCATTCGACATATTTTGATTCATTCTTGTGTTCGATCTTTCTGTTAGTATTTTTCTGATTAACCTGTTTGAAGATCTAAACGATCAAAGAGTTTTTCAACTCATCAATTGGTATCAGAGCGGGAGGCTGTGTAATTCATACACATCTCTTCTGTGAAAGAAGTGATTAGGGTTTATTCTGCATTTACTGATATTTATTGAGCCATCACTCCATAATTGACGTATCTCATTATTTATTTGGTTTGCCCTAATATTACGTATTACAAGTCTGATCTTGCAACAGGTTAAACAATCAAGCATGGACGATTCTCAATCCAATCCTATCAACGTCTCAAACAGTATAGGATCTACAACTAAGATTCCAATTCTTTACACTCAAGATTACGAAGTTTGGGTGCATCATTTCGAAGACTACGTCATTGGATCCGAAGACAATGGGTATCTGATATGGGAAGCCATTGTGTCTGGACCATTTGCTCATTCAGGAACATCTAGAATTATTAAAACTCAAAAGGAGTATAATGATTTGTTAAAAGATGTGAAAGATGTTGCTCAGGACGAAAAGGAGAAGTTTGAGTGCAACATCAAAGCATTGAGACTGATTCGATTTGCTCTTCAATCTGACACGTTCAGATTGGTTAGTTCCTGTAGTACTACTAAAGAAATCTGTGATCGGCTGCGTGAGCTGTATTCTACAGATGAAGATCTGGAGCACTCAATTCAGACCTTACTTCTATTTGAATTTGGAGAGTTCAAGCAAAAGCCAGAGGAGTTGGTTACACAAACATTCGATCTGTTTAATCATCTTCTTAGTAAGATGATCAAGCATGACATTGAAAGAAAGCTGATCGAACAGAAGGTTACCTTTTTAAAAGGTCTAAAATCTGAATGGCGGGCGGTCGTATCAACGGTTAAAGAACATGAACAGTTTAAATCTTATTCACTGGTGAAACTAGTGGGAATTCTGAAATCCCAGGAAAAGACGGTGTTGTAAGAGAAGAGTGTAGTCTCAAACTTGGAGTCCTTGGCCCTTCTGTCTAAAAGTAAGAATGCAGTAGAAGATGAAGATCTGAATCTGGGGGACTACGATCTAACTTCAGAGGATTATGCTATGGTGGTGTCCAATCCCAAAAGGTTCATGAAGAACAAGTTTCCTACCAATAAGAACCGAAATTGGCAGGGAAGGTACAGTTCTGAAAAAGTGAGGGAGGAGCCGAAGACTGAAGAACCTAAGAAAGAAGCGAAGGTGGAAGCGGATTCTTGTGTCAGCTGTTATTACTGTGGAGGAAAGAATCATTACGCCAAAGATTGTGTTTTGAAGAAAATGACAGAAAAAGATGAGGAGAAAGATGAAGAGGCAATTCTTTTGAAAAACCTGGAGGAGATTAAAAGGAAGAAAGCTGCTACTAATCCCTCTATGAATGCTCTTATTGTGCAGGGTTCAGCAGATGATGACGAGTTTGGTGGCGTACAGGTGTGGTCGACCGACTCAGAAAATGATGAGGTGAGAAAGCCTGCTCATGGAAAGGCTTATGTCGCAAGAGGTGGAGAAAGCAGTGGAAAATGTATAATGGTGACTGATGTATCTCAGATGAGGGGATACAATACTGATTATGGAAATGAAGATACCAAGGACCTAGAGGATTTATGCTTTACAGCAAAACCTCTTAGTGTGCAAATCAGTGAACTTGATGAACTGATCAAGAAGGTACAATCTATTTTTGTTTCGTTTAAAATTCCACAAAAATCATATGAAAAGGAATTAAATAACTTGAATTCAAGTTTTTCAAATCTAGATAGTTGTTTAACTCAAACATGGGTCACAAATTCTAACGTGACTCACCAAATAAGCAGGGTGTCATCCAAGAGTGAGGAGCGAAGGATGTGGATTGAGCAGAAGGAGTTGGAGCTAATTAAGACTAGAGATGAAAACATTTATTTGCAAAGAGACAATTTGAAATTGTTAAAACAAAGGAATGTTTTTTGTTTAATCGATAAAAGGCTTTATGCTAACATTACTCAACTGCATCTGAATTCTGAAATAGGGCAGAAGATACATTGCATGATTTTACCCTTCCTTGAGTTTAAGGAGGATGAAATTGATGCTGAAGCATACAACTGTGAATGTGTTGTATCTTCTGATGATGTGAATCCTACTTATATGTATGGTCTGGAGAAAATATAATCTTTTATAAAGTCCAAAGACCATAAGGACATGCTTAAATATCTCCTGGATGAAAATGATAAGCTGAAAGTCAAGACCGAAACCGTACAAAAATTTGACTCATTGAGTACCAATTTAAGTTCAGAAAACAAAATTGATGTTGAAAACACATCTGAACTTAATGAGGACAATGATATGAGTGAAATTTCTGTAGAGGATGAAGTCGACTGTTCTGAGTTTGTCAAGAGCGAACCCGAAAACCACAAAAACCTGATTTCTGAAAATTCTGTTGAATTCGCTCGCTTGTCCAAAACTAAGTCCCCAGTCCTTAAAGAAAAAGCCGTCGTGTTTCAGAAAGTTAGGACTACTCCCAATCAGGTGTATAAGGTCACAAGAGTAACCGAACATCAAGCAGCTGAACTCACTGCCATTGTGAACGAAGTAAATGCAGATAGCTGTGATGAGCTTTTTTGGTCAGCTCCTGGAAGACCAAAGGAAGATATGTGCCAGAGCTGCTGGATAAGCCTACTAACTTTGACGTACCAAGTACAAGTGGCACAAAAGAAATTCATGTAGAAGAAGTCACATCAACAAGTGAAACCTCATCCATGAAGAGCGAACCTGTTGCCAAGAAGCTTAAACAAAAAGCTAATATCCATAGACAACCGAAACAGGTGAAAAATCAAAAGCAGCAGAGAAACCTGAGATACAAGAAGAATCTCTCAGAGCGAAAGCAATTTTGGCGCTCTCAAAATCCTCACTTCTCTTACTATGATAAAGATTCTAAGTCAGGGAAAAAGACTTTCGGGCCACATGAAGAACAGAACCGAAAGGATAGGTTCGGTCCCGAAAGCAACAGCAACCGAAAGGATAGGTTCGGTCCGACGAACAACGAAAGGCAAAGACCTGATTTCGGTCCATCAAGTTTTTATCATAAAATAACAAGTTTCGGACCACCAACCAACAACTCTCAAAAATCCAACTTCGGCTCAACAGCAAGCGGCTACCGAAGGTCCAAGTTCGGTCCCTCTAATGACCATAAACAAAAGGGTCATTTTGAACCTCAAGTCAGGAAAAACTCCCATTCTAAATTCTCTTTTTCTAATTCTTCTCATTCTCAATCCTCTTCTAAACCCAATTCAGTTCCTGCACAAAATTCAAAATCATCAACGAACTTGAAAGGAAAAACGAAGATTTCCTCAGCCAAGGAAGACCGAAAGCAGACTAATGCCCAAAAACCAGAACCTGCAACCAAAACGCCTGTACCTAACTCTAACAAAATCAAAGTGTTTACTATTAAAAGAAAATATGAAACAACCTTAGTAAAACGAACATATATTGTTGATATTTCTCTTACTATTCATGTTCCTATGAAAGGCTCACGTGAACCCAAGAAACTTTGGGTTCCTAAATCTGCTTAATTTTTGCAGGTTATTAGTGACGAGCAGTTCGATGAAGAATGGTACATTGACAATGGCTGCTCACGTCACATGACAGGAAGGAAGGAAGAGCTAAGGGAGTTTCGATCTCTTCAAAATGGTGGCAATGTCAAGTTCGGTAACAACTCCTATGGAACTATAAAGGGTTATGGGATGATAACTAATGGAGACTTCACAATAAGAAAGGTGGCATACGTAGAAGGGTTGCAACATAATCTACTCAGTGTATCTCAATTGGTGGGAGGTACCGGTCTCAAAGTTTCATTCGACGACAAAGGTTTAGAGATTATAGAGAAGAAATCTAACAAGGTCATTCTCAAATCAGATCGTAAAGGCAAAATGTTTCCTCTGAGTCTCAGACCAATCAAAGGGAATCCAACAATATGTCTATTGTCCAAAGCTCATTCTGACGAAAGCTGGTTGTGGCACCGAAGGCTCTCACATCTCAACTTCAAAGACATCAACAAGCTTGTCACCGGAGGTCATGTTTGGGGTCTTCCCTTGCTCAGGTTTGATCGAGAACACTTGTGCGCTGCATGCGAAATGGGGAAACAAAGTTGTCAAAGTCACCCATCTATTATAAACACAAAAGTTGTTGAACCACTTGAGTTACTTCACATCGACTTGTGTGGTCCATCATCAATCGAAAGCATTGGCGGTAACAAGTATATTTTTGTTATTGTTGATGATTTCTCACGTTTTACATGGGTGTTCTTTCTGAAGCACAAATCTGAGGCCACTCCTAAGCTAAAGATGTTTATCAAGCAGGTTGAAGTGCAACTGAGAAAAGTCGTTCGAAACATTAGGAGCGACAATGGACTGGAATTCAAGAACAAAGAATTTGAAGACTTTTTGGCAGAAAAAGGAACCAGTCACAACTTCTCAGCCCCTCACACACCTCAACAAAACGGAATTGTCGGAAGGCGAAACCGATCCTTGTGTGAGGCGGCCCGAACTATGCTAAGTTTCGCTTCTCTTCCCTTATATTTCTGGGGTGATGCTATTGCTACAGCATGTTTTATGCAAAATAGGTCTTATCTCAACAAGCGTTTCTCTTTCACTCCTTATGAGATCATCAATAACAGGAAGCCGAACGTAAAATTCTTCCATGTGTTCGGTTCACGGTGCTTCATCTTCAACTCCAAAGAACATCGTAACAAGTTTGATGTTAAAGCTGACGAAAGAATTTTTCTGGGATATTCTCTTACTTCAAACACATACCGGGTTTTAAATAAGCACTCTAGAAAGATTGAAGAAACCTATTGTGTGACTTTCGATGACAGCTACATTAAGAAGCTAAAGACTACTAAAGAAGCAATTGGAGAGATTTTCTCTCAAATAGGTCAAGTCACAGCCATGATTGCTAATCTATTCGATAAGTTTGTAGACTTATTCGATGAACCTGAGAAAGCCACTCTCTCGGAAGCCAAGGCAGCAGACAACAAAATCGATCATCTGAAGCAAATTGTCAAAGATGCAGCCAAACAAATGGGTGAAGGAGAACAAGTTCCAAACGAACCTCCTCAACACGGCACTTCAATTGAGGGGGAGAATCTATTTTCTTCAAATCAACTGAACTCACACTTTCACGGGGAGAATTCTATTCCTGTAGCACCCGAAAGCCCAGCTACACCCGAAAGTCCTGTAGCACCCGAAAGCTCAGCTACACCCGAAAGTTCTGTAGCACCTGAAAGCTCCGCTACACCCAAAAGTCCAGCTACACCTGAGAGTTCTGTTGCACCCGAAGGTCCAAACCAACTTGGAAATCCAAATGATTCATCATCAGTCGAGGGGGAGAATTCCGATATGTTCTATGATGAAGATAGTCAATCTGAATTGGAAGAAATGGTGAACGCCGAATTGGATCCATCCTATGATCCAAACTATCCTCCTCTCATTAAATGGACTAGAGATCATCCTGTATCTCAGATAGTGGGTAATGTATCTGAAAAGGTCCTGACCCGATCTCAAGTGAAAGCAAAGCAATCCTCCCTATTCTCCAAAGTAGAGTTCTGCATGTATAATTCTTTCGTATCCAAAGTTGAACCGAAGACAATCAATACTGCTCTTGGTCATTTTGACTGGGTTCAGGCTATGCAAGATGAACTCAATGAGTTTGAAAGAAACAAGGTATGGCGCCTCATTCCAACACCTAAAGATGCCTCAGTCGTTGGTCTCAAATGGATATTCAGAAACAAAATGGACAAGGAGGGAAATATGATTCGATATAGAGCTCGTCTCGTGGAGAAAGGATACTGCCAGGAAGAAGGAATTGATTATGAAGAAACTTTTGCTCCGGTAGCAAGGTTGGAATATTTTCGAATATTTCTTGCCTACGCTGCACACAAGAACTTCGAGGTCTATCGAATGGATGTGAAATGCACCTTTCTGAATGGAGAACTTGAAGAAACGGTTTACATGGAGCAACCTCCACGTTTTGTGAATGAAAAGCATCCAAATCACTGTTACATTCTTGACAAGGCAGTTTATGGTCTGAAACAAGCGCCTAGGGCATGGTATGAAACGCTAACTAAGTTCTTAAAGATGTCTAAATTCAAACAAGGTTCGGTTGACCCAAGCTTATTTCAAAAGAAGGAAGGTAACCACCTTATGATAGTTCAAATCTATGTCGATGATATCATCTTTGGCTCAACGAATCCTAGCTTAAAAGCTGAATTCAGAAAGCTGATGGAGAGTAAATTTGAAATGAGCTCAATCGGTCCGATTAATTTTTTCCTTGGTTTAAACATTAGACAGGGACCCGAAGGCATCTTTATCAACCAGGAAGCATACACCAAGACTCTTCTTGCTAAATTCGGCATGATGGGAGACTCAAAGGTCAAAGTTCCAATGGCGTTCGGCACCAAACTCACACCATCCTTGGAAAAACCAACAGTCGATATTACGCTATATCGCCAAATGATTGGTTCCATGATGTACCTCACAGCTAGCAGGCCCGATATAATGTTTTTTGTGTGTTATTGTGTTAGGTTTCAGGCGAATCCTCGTGAACCGCACATGCTAGCAATGAAAAACATACTCCGATATCTGAAGCGAACCACCTCCCTTGGTCTCTGGTATCCATCAAACTCTGGTTTCTTTGTTCAAGCCTACTCAGATGCAGACCTTGGAGGATGTGGTTTAGACAGGAAAAGCACTAAAGGAGGATGTCAATTCCTCGACGGAAAGTTGGTGAGCTGGCAATCAAAGAAACAAACATGTGTTTCACTATCTACAGCCGAAGCAGAGTATATTGCAGCCGCCTCTTACACATCTCAACCGATTTGGATCCAAAGCCTACTCTGGGATTATGGACTCAATATGAAAAAGATCCCACTATATTGTGACTCCGAAAGTGCAATTAGGATCTGTCATAACCCAGTGCAACATTCCAAAACTAAACACATTGCATTGAGGTATCACTTCAGTAAAGATCACGTAGAAGACGGAAACGTAGAGATTCATTTTGTTCGAACTACTGATCAACTGGCTGACATCTTCACCAAAGCCCTTCCTGAAGCAAGTTTCAATAAAATTCTACAAGGGCTAGGTATGATGGAATCGGAGTCAGTACCATAAACTACTTCTCAAAACTAAAAGTTGGAAGCGAAATGAATCGAACGTTCCGATTCGGTTCACGTGAGTGCCGAAATGTACCGAGCGCTCGGGTTCGGTCCTATTCTCTTATCTTCGCATATCACTTACAGGTAGCTTCTTTGGTTGTAAACTTTTTGTACTATTATTTCTCAGTTTCATTTTTTTCTTTTCTATCTCTCTCTTCTTCAAAGTTTTTTTTAAACCGAAATGAACCAAGCGTTCGGTCTATTTCGGGTTCGGTTCCAAAGTTTTTTTTTTGTCTGTTTTTTTTATATATCAAAAACTCCAAAAATATTTTTGTTTGTTTTTCTCTTTAAATCAAAAACTCCAAAAACTATTTTTTTTGTTTGTGTTCATTAATTTTTATTTGTGGATATTTGTGGGGAAATTCTAGTTCTCACATTTTTATTAGTTAAGTGTCCCTAGAAGCATGCTGTTGTATGTGTCCAAAGCCTCACCTGATTCTGAATAATCGCCTTACTGACTTGGTATATACAAACCTTGTCTTCCCACTTAGGCTTTTATATTTATTCTAATCATGAGCTACCTTACTCTCTTTTCACATGAGATAAGAGTTTTCTGCTTGGTCCTTATTTTAACAGCAGAGGTACTTTGGTTTCTTTACACCATCTCCAATACTTTTCTCCATCCTATTCGCCTCATACAGGTAACCCTTGAGACTCTCAGAAATTACCACTGAGGTTTATAGTTATACAATTTCTGTACTCATGATCTTAGCTTCGTGCCACTACGTGCTAAGTGAAACCCACAATTCAAAACCTTCTATGCATTGACGGTGAACAATTAAATTTTCTCTAGTTTTCACTAAAGAATTGATGAATTCACCCTTGGGGCTGTACCTTGATATCTCTGAATTTTCTCTTTGTGTGATTGCCATGAAATTGTTAAATCCCATAACATTTCTTCCCCTGGAATCCAGTTTTAATTTTTTTCTTGAGATTTTACCTAAAAGTATTTTCAACATGCCACTTAAATTCTCTTCACACCTACTTGTTCAACAGACTACATTAGTCTCACAAGTACTTTAGTCGATCTCTGTGTTAAGTCAAGATCAGGAATTCTGCACTGAAGCGAAAGCCAACCCAATTAGCCTAATTAAAAGATGCCTTTCAACACTTCTCAATAAGTGTTTGATCATAATTCAATGGGAAACCAAACAAACACTTTAAGGTCTCTCTTGAATTTGAAGGAAGAGATTCGTGCCCGGGATCCATTGTTTCGTGTCTTTACTGACATCACAATTTCCCACATATATGTTGCTTTATTTCTTTTTCTTTTACACACTATGCACGAAAATCTTTTTGATTTTCCATAATTCTGGTTTCATTACTTACAAGCTATTTTTTGCTATGGAATTTGAGGTTATACAAGATATGTGGATCACAATGTTACACGTGGTTATTTTGCTTTATGACGACAGCTCACTCTAAAGGGATAAGTTGCTGACTGATCCGAAAATTCAATCGATTTGATATTTAAAGCGGCGCTTGATGGGAAGGCGTGTGAAGTGGACCGTTTTTGACATTTCAAACGGCGCCTGATGGGAAGGCGGGACAGTTCTTCTCTCTCATGCGTAATCATTGGGGCTCCCAACTGTCACGCGTCAATCACCTAAGGAAACTCTTCGGATTTCCCTTGAAGATTTGGGAACATATTTTTCTCTCTCTTCTCACAACGGTATAAAAGGTAATTGCTACCATAATTTACCTCTTTACTGCACCAAATCCTCAGAGAGCAAGAAGAGCTTCGTTTCCTCTACTGTTCATCATCTCTCCCAAATCTTTCTCTTCAATGGCGGACTCATCCTCAGTTCATGTTACTTCTCACATTCTGCCAATCCGTCCTCAGCAAAGCTTGATTATCGATCTCACTCCTCAAGTTTATGATGCATTCATGTTTCTAATCATGGAATGTGTGACATCCCCATATTTCTCGGCCAGAAAAGACCGATTTAATTTATGCTTTTTAAAATAAAATCAGAGAAATCTTTTTATAAGATATTGCGGAATTGGTCCCCAAACAATATATGATAAAAGTTTATCAAAATCCTTCATTAAGAAGGTATATATTTTCCATATATATATCAAAACCTCGGGATGTCATGTTCCGATACAGATCAAAAGCATAAACAAGACATTATAAGCCTTTCAACAGTTATTTAAAACTACTGGCCTATAATCCAAAAATCTCTCGTCGTCCTCCGACTATGCTCGGGGTCCACTACCTGTAATCATAAAACTGAGTGGGTCAGGCTTGGGAGCCTGGTGAGCATATAGGGTTTTCAACCCAAAATAATAATATAGTTATTAAGTTCACCAATCAACAATAACCCTGATTACCCATTCCCGTTGTCCTCACTTTACGTCCCTAAACACCTATCACAAGGGACCTAGCCTAAGGATTATCATCGGGATGGACACTACTACTAAGGGGTTTCCTCAGCCATACATGTCCTTAAGGCAACCATGAGGGGGATGAAGTACGCCAATGAACATTTAATTCATCAACACTTACAAGTTGCGAACCTGCTAGTGTTCCACTGGACTATCTAGAAAGTCTGTGGTCGTCATCTATACTTCGCTAGATGACTACAACAACAACAACAACATCGACATCGAGGCCTCTCACCATTTTAACACACATCAACTATTTCATCTACCCATGTTCTACCCAACATATTTTGTAGATAAAAAGCATATACAGTTTAAAACTTGTATAAAACATTAATTCAACAGTCACCTCGAATAAACAATTAACATATTTACACATAACACGTATTTCAAGGTAAATACTTCATATCTATGTGTAAATTGAAAGTAACTACACACTCACATATTTTGGTGAAAATCGGGCAGCAATTCGTTTCCTAAAACGATCGTTTCTAATAAAACCGGGAGTTTTATTGAGAAACCGGGCTCTGCGAAAGGTCGGGCTTTGAAACCGAAAAGATAAATTTTCCGGGCTTCTCGGGCACTTCTTGGGGTATTCCGGGCTTTACAATCGATACCGGGGCTTTTCGGGATGTTAAGATGAAGAAAATATGGAGAAAGGGGCTAAAAGTGGCAGGGGGTGGCTTCGCACATGCCTCGCATGGCTCGCACCTGGCTCGCACATGCGAGGGTTGCTGGCGGCTTCTAAGTGACCCCGGCTTGCTGGCGCACCTGCGAGGCTCGGAGCTAGGCTATGCGAGGCTCGGACACACGTGGCAGCTGGGCGCAGCTTCGGCTGGGGAGCTGGCTGCTTCGGATTGGGCCTCCTCCTCGGTCGAATCAGAAGAGGACACGTGGCTCGGATGACTCAGCAGCCTTGGTGACTCAGCAACCTAATGACTCAGCAGCCAGGTGACTCAGCAGGACACGTGTCACTTTCTAAGCGAGGGTGACGTGGCAATTGTGACTATGCGAAATTTCTCGGTTTTCGTGCCCAAACTTCTAAAATCCATAACTTTTGCATACGAGCTCCGTTTTTGACGTTCTTTATATGCACGCGTAGCTAAAATTACGATCTACAACTTCCGTTTAGACTTCATCGGCTAATTTTGACTTTAAAATTTATATTATTATTTTTAACAGACCGGGACAGGAAATTTGTTAAAAATTCATAACTTCTTCATCCGACGTCCGTTTTCGTCAGACTTTTTACCGTTGTGCTCCTAATGACGAGATCTTCAATTCTCGTTTAGGTTGTGTCGGCTAAAAACTGCTCGATCTAAAATTCGAGTTTTTAGCTGTCTACTGCTACGCTGAAACTTCGAAAAATCATAACTTCCTCATACGAAGTCAGATTTGGGCATTCTTTTTATCGAACTTCTCGGTTTAACGAATACTACGACTTTCGTTTAGATTACTAAGGCTAAAAAGTAGTTTATCAAAAACTCACTTTTTACGACATTCAGCATCGTGCCGGTTTTGTCGCGAAACTTCGACAGGTCATAACTTCTTCGTTATAACTCGGATTTTGGTATTCTTTATATCCCCGAAATCCTTGTTTCGACCACTACAACTTTATGTAAAGATATCGGGCTTATCTCACACTTTAATTTTGATGCTTATTTTTATTCTTAATTAATTAAGCCCTAATAATTAAGCATAAAACACATAATTCACATAATATTCACATAACTCCTTTTCATTTCTTCAAAATGAGTTACAAAGGTTAACCTAGACTATCAACTCAATATAAATGCCTAGGCTAGAAACACGAGTGTTACAATTCTCTCCCCCTTAGGATGATTTCGTCCCCGGAATCACATATCACCAAACAACTGCGGGTAGCGACTCATCATGTCACTCTCCGTTTCCCAAGTGAGATTTGGTCCATTCATATGTTTCTAGCGCACAAGCACTAAATCGACCATCTTGCGTCGTAACTTCATAGTCTTTCGGTCAACGATTGCCTCAGGTTCTTCGATCAGCCTCTTGTTTTCATCCAACCTTAACTCAGAAATCGGAATTATGTCGGGCACATCTCCTGTGAACTTTCTCAAGTAACACACATGAAAGGTGTTATGAATACCCTCTAGTTCTTCCGGTAACTCTAGCTTGTAAGCTTGATTCCCGATCCTCTGAAGAACTTTAAATGGTCCAATAAACCTTGGACTCAACTTCCCTCGTTTCCCAAATCTTATAAGTCCCTTCCACGGCGAGACTTTAAGTAAAACCGAATCTCCAACATCGAAGGATATCGGTTGTCTTTTCTTGTCAGCATAACTCTTTTGTCGATCTTGAGCAGCTAACATCCTTTCCCTTATCACTTTCAATTTTTCAGCAGTCTCATGGACTATTTCAGGTCCCATAAACTGCTTTTCCCCAGCTTCCAACCAACATGATGGCGTTTGACACTTCTCCCCATACAAAGCGTGATAAGGTGCCATCTTAATGCTTGAGTGGAAACTATTATTATAGGAGAATTATACTAAAGGTAAGTGTTCATCCCAGTTACCTTGGAATTCTAGGGTACATGCTCTCAGCATATCCTCCAATGTTTGAATCTTTCGCTCGCTCTGACCATCGGTTTGCGGATGGTAAGTTGTACTCAAACACAACTTGGTACCCAATTCCTCTTGTAGACTCCTCCAAAACCTTGAGGTAAAACGGCTGTCACGATCGGACACAATCGTTAACGGAACACCGTGAAGCCTCACAATTTCCTTCACGTAAGAATTCGCAAGTTTATCCATAGACCATTTCTCTTTGCCCGCTATGAAATGTGCACTCTTAGTGAAGCGATCAACGACCACCCAAATCATGTTGTGACCGTTCCTTGTTCTGGGCAGTTTAGTCACAAAATCCATGGTAACGTCTTCCCATTTACCCATGGGTATGGGTAAAGGTTCTAAACTCCCATACGGTTTCTGATGTTGTGCCTTAACCCTAGCACAAGTTACACACTCGGCCACATACTTAGCAACATCGAGCTTCATCGTCGGCCACCAATAATAGGGTTTTAGATCCCTATACATTTTCGTACTGCCGGGATGAACTGAGTACATGGTCTTGTGAGCTTCTTCCATCAGAAGATCTCTTATTCCGCCCGTCTTAGGTACCCAAATTCTATCGTGAAATACCTTCAACCCTTGGTTGTTTGTACCGAACACTAACGTTTTGCCCAAACATTCTTCCTTTCGGTCATTTTTCTCTAAAGCTTCCTCTTGAGCTTTCTTTATACTTTCCACAATTGTCGAGACAACTTCAATTCTCAACGCTCTTGGCCTTTTCTTTTCAAGGTTTACCTTCCGACTGAGAGCATCGGCAACAACATTTGCTTTACCAGGGTGGTAAAGTATCTCACAGTCGTAGTCCTTGAGTAACTCTAGCCAGAGTCATTGCCTCATGTTCAATTCCTTCTGATTAAAGAGATATTGGAGACTCTTATGATTAGTGAAAAGTTTACACTTGGTGCCATAAAGATAATGCCTCCATATCTTCAAGGCAAATACTACCGCTGCCAACTCCATATCATGAGTGGGGTAGTTCTTTTCATGCTCCTTCAATTGCCTCGATGCATATGCGATCACTTTATCCCTTTGGATCAGAACACAACCTAACCCAACTCCGGATGCGTCGCTATAAACTGCAAAGTCATCAACTCCTTCAGGCAATGAAAGAATCGGTGCTTCACACAATCTCTTCTTCAACTTCTCAAAGGCTTCCTTATGCTTCTCATTCCAAGCATAAGTGGCTCCTTTGTGGGTCAAAGCTGTTAATGGAGTAGCAATCGAAGAAAAGCCTTGGATAAACCTTCGGTAATATCCAGCTAATCCTAAAAAGCTTCGAATCTCCGTAGGACTTTTTGGTTGTTCCCACTTCATTACAGCTTCAATCTTTTTTGGGTCGACCATTATCCCTTCTTGGTTAACCACATGACCTAAAAATTGGACTTCTTGAATCCAAAATTCACACTTGGAGAACTTTGCATACAACTTCTCCTTTTTCAAGACTTCTAGCACTTCACGCAGATGTTTTTCATGCTCCTGCTTGCTTTTCGAATAAATCAAGATATCATCTATGAATACTATCACGGATTTATCTAAGAATGGTTTACAAACCCTATTCATCAAATCCATGAAAGCTGCTGGGGCATTGGTTAGTCCGAACGACATAACCAAAAATTCATAATGTCCATATCTCGTTCTAAAAGCAGTCTTTTCGATGTCCTGCTCTCTCACCTTTAGTTGATGGTATCCCGACCTAAGATCGATCTTCGAGAAATAGCTCGAACCCTGCAACTAGTCGAACAAGTCATCGATCCTTGGCAACGGGTACTTGTTCTTTATCGTCACTTTGTTCAGCTCTCTGTAATCGATGCACATTCTCATGCTTTGGTCTTTCTTCTTTACAAATAACACAGGGGCTCCCCAGGGTGATGAACTAGGTCGAATGAAACCTTTGTCCAATAACTCCTGAAGTTGTGTCATAAGTTCTTTCATTTCGGTTGGCGCTAATCGATAAGGTGCTTTCGCTATCGGCGTCGTTCCTGGTAACAAGTCGATACGAAATTCTACTTGTCGATCAGGGGGCAATCCGGGAAGATCTTCGGGAAAGACTTCCGGATAATCACACACCACCGGAATATTCTGCACCTCCTTCTTTTCCATCTTGGCATCGATCACGAATGCTAGATATGATGTACATCCTTTGGCCAAACACTTTCTGGCTTTCATTAGGGAAATGATTCCAGAGTTTACTCTGCATTTGTCTCCGTACACCATAAACGACTCTCTCCTTGGTGGGTTTACTTTTACTATCTTCTTTCTACATAGTATTTCTGCATCGTTGGCGCTAAGCCAATCCATTCCTAAAACTATGTCGAATCCATTTAACTCGATAGGCAATAATTCCTATTGGAACTTATTCCCATCCAAGTCAATGAGGATGTTTTTCATATGATGGCTAACAGGTACAAACTTGCCACTAGCAATCTCGACTATTATAGCATTAACTAGCATATCTACAGGCAAAGCTAGCTTTCTACCAAATTCATGCGATATAAAGGAGTAATTGGCTCCAGAATCAAACAAAATTTGGGCAGGCAATTTGTTTACAAGAAAGGTACCGGAAGCGACATCGGCTTCTTCTTTCGCAGCTTCGAGCGTCGTCTGGAAGGCTCTCGCCTTCGGCTTTGGTGGTAGATTGTGTTTTGCTGCGTCCTTCTTCTTCGGGCAGTCCCTCAAAATATGGCCTTCTTCATTGCACCCAAAACATATGTTCTTATTGAAGGTGCATTCATTGGCATAATGCCCTGGCTTTCCAAATTTGTAACAAGTGACTTCCACGCTGCACTTCCCAGCATGTTTCTTCCTACACTTGTCACACCACTTGGCTTCGCTTCCTCCTCCAAACTTTCTCGAACCAGTCTTCGAGAATTTGTTCTTTTTATTGGAACCTGAAGTTCCTTCAAACTTTCTCTTTTCGCCAACTTCAACCTTGCTGGCGGCTCTCCCTTTTATCATATTTTCAACAGGCTTGGCAGCCCAGATAGCCGCCTCCAAAGTAAGTGCCTGATGTACTGGCACCGCATACTCCCATGGAAGTCCCTTTGCGTACCTGTCTATTTTTGCCAACTCATCTGGGACAATACGCAAAGCAAACTCCATTTTGTCTGTGAAGTTATTTGTATATTCGTCAATGGTCATACTCCCCTTCTGCAACGTTAGAAATTGGTTTTCTAACTCAAGTACGTTTTGGGCCGAGCAGTACTTGCGCTTGAAGTGCACTAAGAACTCTGCCCAAGTTAATTGCAGTGGCTCATTAGGGCTTAGGGTTTTCCCCAAAGTGCTCCACCAACGAGCAGCACTACCCCTGAACTGACGTACTGCAAACGTAGTTTGTAACTTGCCTTGGCAATCACAAGTCATAAAGTCCTTATACTTGCACCTATTTCTCTCCACTCTACCCTCGTGGTTATTCCTCCCAACCACAAGCGGTTCACTATGACCCACCGATCTGCTATTGTTCCCTTCTTCATATCGATCATCATTTAGTTCATGTTGTTCAACAGGAACTGAAGGTTCATCCCTGTCGTTCAGCAACATTTGCCTCAATTCCTCCCTCTGTTCAGCCAACATGGCCTGAATCATAGTTCGTACTCCAGCCATAGTGATGGGTTCGGGTGCAGCTCCTACTATAGGCACCTGTTCCACCACTGGAGGTTGAGGTTCTTGGTTTCTGTTTGCATTTCCAGCTCCACTCTGAGTTCTTGCCATTACAATCTATATACCGAATATGGCGAAATTTAGGTCTTTATCCTTGTTAGACATGTCAATTCCCTTATCACTCCGAAACGTTTACATGTTAGTTCTAATCTCGTATTCATACGCTTAGAATCCTACACACATAATGTTTCCAGATCCGGTCGGCAACAGACCATAGATCCGAACAAATAATGGCACACATGGCAAACACATAGCATTTAGCACATAAGGGCATTTTAGGCATCTTCCCTAAAATAAACTAGTGCTCGTGTCCAAAATATGGTAGACACTCATCTCACAACCATCACTTAGCATTCTAAGTTCAAGTCTACAAATTCTACAATTTCTTAGTTCGCTTAAACTAATGCTCTGATACCAACTGTGACATCCCCTTATTTCTCGGCCAGAAAAGACCGATTTAATTTATGCTTTTTAAAATAAAATCAGAGAAATCTTTTTATAAGATATTGCGGAATTGGTCCCCAAACAATATATGATAAAAGTTTATCAAAATCCTTCATTAAGAAGGTATATATTTTCCATATATATATCAAAACCTCGGGATGTCATGTTCCGATACAGATCAAAAGCATAAACAAGACATTATAAGCCTTTCAACAGTTATTTACAACTACTGGCCTATAATCCAAAAATCTCTCGTCGTCCTCCGACTATGGTCGAGGTCCACTACCTGTAATCATAAAACTGAGTGGGTCAGGCTTGGGAGCCTGGTGAGCATATAGGGTTTTCAACCCACAATAATAATATACTTATTAAGTTCACCAATCAACAATAACCCTGATTACCTATTCCCGTTGTCCTCACTTTACGTCCCTAAACACCTATCACAAGGGACCTAGCCTAAGGATTATCATCGGGATGGACACTACTGCTAAGGGGTTTCCTCAGCCATACATGTCCTTAAGGCAACCATGAGGGGGATGAAGTACGCCAATGAACATTTAATTCATCAACACTTACAAGTTGCGAACCAGCTAGTGTTCCACTGGACTATCTAGAAAATCCGTGGTCGTCATCTATACTTCGCTAGATGACTACAACAACAACAACAACATCGACATCGAGGCCTCTCACCATTTTAACATACATCAACTATTTCATCTACCCATGTTCTACCCAACATATTTTGTAGATAAAAAGCATATACAGTTTAAAACTTGTATAAAACATTAATTCAACAGTCACCTTGAATAAACAATTAACATATTTACACATAACACGTATTTCAAGGTAAATACTTCATATCTATGTGTAAATTGAAAGTAACTACACACTTACATATTTTGGTGAAAATCGGGCAGCAATTCGTTTCCTAAAACGATCGTTTCTAATAAAACCGGGAGTTTTATTGAGAAACTGGGCTCTGCGAAAGGTCGGGCTTTGAAACCGAAAAGATAAACTTTTCGGGCTTCTCGGGCACTTCGTGGGGTATTCCGGGCTTTACAATCGATACCGCGGCTTTGCGGGATGTTAAGATGAAGAAAATATGGAGAAAGGGGCTAAAAGTGGCAAAATTCCAAAAGTAACCGGAAACCCTCGCAGGTACCCTTCTATATATAGGGTCCGAAGTTTGATCCAACAGCTGAGAAGTTGGCACGCTTCGGAGATCCGACGGCTCGCAGGGGGTGGCTTCGCACATGCCTCGCATGGCTCGCACCTGGCTCGCACATGCGAGGGTTGCTGGCGGCTTCTAAGTGGACCGCGGCTTGCTGGCGCACCTGCGAGGCTCGGAGCTAGGCTATGCGAGGCTCGGACACACGCGGCAGCTGGGCGCAGCTTCGGCTGGGGAGCTGGCTGCTTCGGATTGGGCCTCCTCCTCGGTCGAATCAGAAGAGGACACGTGGCTCGCATGACTCAGCAGCCTAATGACTCAGCAGCCAGGTGACTCAGCAGGACACGTGTCACTTTCTAAGCGAGGGTGACGTGGCAATTGTGACTATGCGAAATTTCTCGGTTTTCGTGCCAAAACTTCTAAAATCCATAACTTTCGCATACGAGCTCCGTTTTTAACGTTCTTTATATGCACGCGTAGCTAAAATTACGATCTACAACTTCCGTTTAGACTTTATCGGCTAATTTTGACTTTAAATTTTATATTATTATTTTTAACAGACCGGGACAGGAAATCCGTTAAAAATTCATAACTTCTTCATCCGACGTCCGTTTTCGTCAGACTTTTTACCGTTGTGCTCCTAATGACGAGACCTTCAATTCTCGTTTAGGTTGTGTCGGCTAAAAACCGCTCGATCTAAAATTCGATTTTTTAGCTGTCTACTGCTACGCTGAAACTTCGAAAAATCATAACTTCCTCATACGAAGTCAGATTTGGGCGTTCTTTTTATCGAACTTCTCGGTTTAACGAATACTACGACTTTCGTTTAGATTACTAAGGCTAAAAAGTAGTTTATCAAAAACTCACTTTTTACGACATTCAGCACCGTGCCGGTTTTGTCGCAAAACTTCGACAGGTCATAACTTCTTCGTTATAACTCGGATTTTGGTATTCTTTATATCCCCGAAATCCTTGTTTCGACCACTACATAATTCACATAATATTCACATAACTCCTTTTCATTTCTTCAAAATGAGTTACAAAGGTTAACCTAGACTATAAACTCAATATAAATGCCTAGGCTAGAAACACGAGTGTTACAGAATATCTCAAGTATTCGCCGCAAGTTCAAGCTCTCACCAAAGTCGAAACAGTTCCCATGGAGTGTCTCTCGCAAATCTTCTCCATAGCCCACTATGACAAGTCTGTCGATCGAATCTTCTTCGACATTCTTGATCACAAGGCATCAATCTCCAAGCAGCGATTCTGTTTGCTTTTAGGGTTTGCACCCGACGAATCTAGGGTTAACCCTGAATCCATCCCAGTCGGTCAGTTGTTTTCCATGTTTTATAACATGGGATGATATTCTGACGACGGTCACCAAATTCAAGAAATCGTGCTTGCCTCCTCAGTGGAATGGGCTCTTCACCGTCTTGTTCAAGGGGTTATCGGAACGCAATGCAGGTTCAGAAGGTGCAAGTCGTCTGTTTATGACCATTCTTTATGGGGTATACCACGGCATCAACCTAGATTATGGGTCTGTTTTATGGCAGCAGCTGATTCAGAGTCTCGCATCTACATCTCGCCATTCAGAGATCTCCTACGCCAGATTCTGGACGCTGGTCACAAAGTGGGTAATGGACAAGTATCACGTTCCAATCGTCGCTGATTCTCCACTTTCTTCGATAGGTACTTTCCACACGACGAAGATTATCATCTCCGATTCCTCTATGTTCCAGTTTATTGGCTCAATTCCTGAGTCAATGTATGGGGATGTTCCAAGCGACAGCCGCATCATCAGAACTTACAAGGAGTTTCGTCGCTCTGGTCCTAGAGAGCTCACTCCTGACATGATTCGATCAATTCATGATGCTGATCGGCCTGCTCCCATGGGAAAGAAAAATGACAAGGGAAAAGATAAGAAGGTCGTCAAGGGAGCGAAAGGTCCTTCTCCGAAGAAACGAAAACCCTCCAAAGTGGCTCAATCTCCTCCACCAAAGAAGAGGAAGACTCAAGCTAGGCGAAAGCTGATTCTTGCCTCCTCCTCCAGTGAATCTGAGGAAGAGAGTTCAGACTCCGAAGAGACCCTATGTGGTAACACTCCTCGACGTTCGCTACCCCTGAGGTACATGTTTCCACTACACCTGTCTCTCCTCCACCAATCTCCATTTCTATTTCCATTCCCCCCATAACATCCACTACTCAAATACCACCCACCTCTATCCCTGTACCACCTCCCATTTTCACTGAAGCTACAACCACAACCACCGTTGAAGTTAGAACCAACGTATCTGATATGAGGGTTCATACAACAGCACCCGAACCCACTCCCACTACCGAACATACATCCGCACCCGAACCTACTTCCACAACCGAGCCTCCTCCCTCACCCTCTCTCTCATCTCCTACTCACTCGGCAGATAATGAAGAACCTTTTCTTGGCGGAGAAAACATGACATTTCACTCGGTCTATTACAGTCCGTATCAAATGCAAAGCGATAATGATGATGATGCTCCAGTCACCAAGAAGCATCTAAAGGAGCTTCATGAGAAAATTGATTCTCTCATTGCTTCCTCCTCTTCTTCCTCACAGTCTACCATCTCCGAGGCTGCTATTCAGGGGATTGTTGATGCGTTTACTAAGGCTCATGAAGCCTCCATCAGCTCAGCCACTGCCGCCATTGACGCCTCCACCAAGGCATGTACTGCTGCGACCGAAAAAGTCGAAAAACTATTTGTTGACGCTACTTCTCTCTTGCAGTCTTTACAGGGCACTCCTGATTCCAACGCAGAGAGGCTTGACTCTCTTGTCAACCAGCTGGCTACCTCAGTTGCCTCCGAACTGCAATCGTTCGCCAGTCTTCGTCAAGCTCTCAGTGATGACAACTCATCGTTCAAGGAGACTATTGAGGAGCGCCTAACTAAGCTGCATGAAGACCTAGCTGCCGAGAACTCAGTCATGGACGCTCTCGCTCGTAAGTGTTGGATTAATGTCTAAGTCCATAACTATAAGTGGTAAGACTTGACCCGACCCGGCATGGTCCATTTGGGTTGCATACCATCATGCACTTGGATAGACTATAATGAGAGAAATAAGACACTCATGGTTATTAATATATTATAAGTTCTAGTATATTAATAATAAGAATAATAAGATTATTTAATTAGTATTGATTGTTGGGCTGAAGTTCTGTTTTGTATTGCGTCTTTTGGGCTCGTAGATTAGCCTTGTATTCTCCGGTTTGGGCCTGTCCTACCGAGAGCCTTTTATGTATTGTATATAAGTTATCGCTTGCATGCATATTAGGTTAAGATTCAAGATTTCTGTTTTAGCATTCCAGAGTTTACGATATTGCTCTCTTGTAATCTTCCAATCCTTTACAGTTGATGTTCTTAATCGAGCTCTTCTAAGGATTTTATTTAATCATTCAACACGTTTGATTCAAGCTGTTTGTTCTTATTATTGCGTTCTGCCTTGTTATTTATATTGTGTTCTTGCAGTTTCATATTTATATACTTGTTCACGATCTAATCGATCTTTATAGATTAAAAGTTATTGTTTTAATCTCATCAATTGGTATCAGAGCAGGAGGCTGTGTAATCGATACACTTCTTTTCTGTGAAAAAGATTTTCATTAGGGTTTTCAGCAATCATCGATATTTATTGAGCCGTCATCTTAATTGACGTATCTTAGTATTTATTGTTTTGCCCTAATCTGCTTTATTACAAGTCTGATCTTTGAACAGGTTATTACGATCATTATGGACGCAACGCAATCAAACCCTATTAATATTTCCAACAGCATTGGTTCGACGACAAAGATTCCAATCTTATACACCCATGACTATGAAGTATGGGCACATCATTTTGAAGATTACGTGATTGGATCGGAGGACAATGGTTTTCTCATATGGGAAGCCATTATCAATGGACCATTTACTCATTCCGCGACATCCAGAGTTATTAAGACGCAAAAAGAATACAACGATTTGCTCAAGGACGTGACGAATATTGCGCAGGATGAGAAAGATAAATTCCAGTGCAATATTAAGGCACTAAGGTTGATCAGATTCGCCCTTCAATCCGACACATTCAGACTAGTCAGCTCGTGCACTACGGCGAAGGAAGTGTGGGATAGACTTCGCGAACTGTATTCAACAGACGAAGATCTTGAACACTCCATCCAAACCTTGCTTCTATCTGAGTTTGGAGAATTCAGGCAAGGGGCCGAAGAAACCGTGACCCAGACGGTTGATCGCTTCAATCATCTTCTCAGCAAGATGATCAAACACGACATTGAAAGGAAGCTCATCGAACAAAAGGTTACTTTCTTGAACGGACTGAGATCGGAATGGAGAGCAGTAGTTTCCACAGTCAAAGCCCATGAACAGTTTAAATCATACTCTTTGGCGAAACTGGTGGGTATTCTAAAGTCCCAAGAGAAGATTGTTGTTCAAGAGAAGAACGTTGTGTCTAGTCTTGGTTCGTTGGCTCTCCTATCTAAAAGTAAAGTCGTGATGGAGGATGAAGAGCTCAACTTGGAAGAATATGACCTCACCACTGAGGATTATGCCATGATGGTATCCAATCCTAAGAGGTTCATAAAGAAGAGATTCCCCAACAACAAAAACCGAAACTGGCAGGGGAGTTATAGCTCTGAAAAGGCAAACAATGAACCGAAGGCTGAGGAGTCCAAGAAGGAACCGAAGGCAGATGGCGATTCCGGAGTAAGCTGTTTTTACTGTGGTGGCAAGAACCACTATGCTAAGGACTGTGTTCTTAAAAAGATGGCTGAAAAGGATGACGGAAAGGATGAGGAAGCCGTACTGCAGAAGAGGTTGGATGAGTTGAGGAAGAAAAAGTCTACCGCTAACCCTTCTATTAATGCTCTTATTGTGCAGGGTTCGGTTAATAACGATGAGTTCGGTAGCACCGAAGTTTGGTCTACTGACTCAGAAGACGAAGAAGTGAGGAAGCCTACTCATGGAAAGGCTTATATGGCTAAGGAGGAAAGCAGTGGTGGAAAATGCTTCATGGTGTCAAGCTCATCTCAAATGAGGGGATACAATACCGATGGAGGAAGCAATGGACCGAAAGTGCAGGAAGATATGTGCTTCACAGCCAAACCACTCAGCCAACAGTTCAATGAGCTTGATGAACTGATAAAGAAGGTACAATCTGTTTTTATTTCATCTAAAGTACCATCATCCTCATATGAGAAAGAACTAAAAAGCGTTAACACAAGAATTTCTCATTTAGATAGTAGCTTAACTCAAACTAGAGTCACCAATTCTAACCTGACTGATCAATTAAGCAGGGTGGCGTCGAAGAGTGAGGAGCGGCGTATGTGGATTGAGTTAAAAGAGTCGGAATTAATTAAAGTCAAAGACGAAAACATTTATTTGCAGAGAGACAATTTGAAATTGTTAAAACAACGAAATGTTTTTTGTTTAATAGCTAAACGTTTATATTCCAATATTACTCAGCTGCACTTAGACTGTGAGATAGGCAAAAAGATCCACCGTATGATTTTACCATTCCTAGAATTTAAGGAGGATGAAATCGATGCCGAAGCTTACAATTGTGAGAGTGTGATTTCGTCTGATGATGTCAACCCAACTTATCAAATTGGACTGGACAAAATTGAGTCCTTCATTAAATCCAAAGACCATAAGGACATGCTCAAAAATCTGTTGGACGAAAATGATAGACTTAAACTGAGAACCGAAACCATACAAAAGTTTGACTCTCTAAATGCCAAAGTAAGCTCAGAAAATAAAATTGATGTTGAAAATGCATCTGAGCTTAACGAGGACGAAAACATGAGTGAAATTTCTGTAGAGGATACGGTTGACTGCTCAGAATTTGTGAAAAGCGAAACTGAAAACCACAAAAATCTTGTTTCTGAAAATTCTGTGGAATTCGCTAGATTGTCCCAACAAAAGTCCCCGAAATTAGTAGAAAAGGCTGTTGTCTATCAAAAGGTCAGAACTACTCCGAATCAGGTATACAAAGTGACTGGAGTAACCGAACATCAGACAGCTGAACTCACGGCTATTGTTAACGAAGACAATGCTGATGGCTGTGATGAGTTCTTCTGGGGAGCTCCTATTGACAATGGAAACGAAACCGTTGGCCTATCCGAAAGAACCTCTTGGATGAAGAAAGGGAGATACATACCTGAACCCTTGAACAAGCCTAATAATTTCAGTGAACCAAGCACAAGTGGTACAAAATACACTCCTCAAGAGGTTGATCATTCAGTAAAAGAAGACATTCCTTCAACGCCAACAGCTCGAAGTGAAACTTCATCAGATACTTCTTCCACTTCCTCAGGGCAAACTGAATCTTCTTCAGATATTCCCTCTGCTCCCTCGTTTCAAAGAAAAACTCCTAAAGTTCAAAAGGAATCAGCAAAGGTTACATCAAAAGCGAAAGCGAACGTTCATCATCAACCTAAACAGATGAGGGATAAAAAGATAGAAAGGAACCTAAGATACAGGAAAAACCTTTCTGAAAGGAAACAATTCTGGCACTCCCAGAATGCATACTATTCACACAAGGACAAGAATCTGAAGTATGAAAATAATCTCGTAAGAAAGCACGATAATTCCAACAACCGAAAGCCAAGGTTCGGTTCGCAGGAAGATACCAACCGAAAGCCAAGGTTCGGTTCGCAAGAAGATACCAACCGAAAGCCAAGGTTCGGTTCGCAAGAAAATTCTAACCGAAAGCAAAGGTTCGGTTCTGAAAAGGATTTCAACCGAAACCAAAGGTTAGATTCCAAGAACAACTCCAACCGAACTCAGAGGTTCAGTTCTGAAGTCAGAAGAGAACAAGACTCAAAAGTTAAACCCACCAACGATCAAAAGCAAAAGGGTCCCCTAGAGTCATCAGCAAGGAAGACACCTCCATCCAAATCCAAATCCTCTCTTCCTAATTCTTCTTGTTCATCTCCATCTTGCTCTAACACTAATTCCATGGGTTCTCAAAAACCACGTCCATCTGCTGAACAGAAGGAAAAGCAGAAAGTCGGTGAATTCAAACCTGAGTCTAAAGCGAACAAATCCAATCCTAACAAAATAAAAGTTTTCACCATTAAAAAGAAAGATGAAACAACTTTAATTAAAAGAACATATCTTGTTGATATCTCTCTAACTATTCCTGTTCCCATGAAAACCTCCCATGGACCCAAGAAACTTTGGGTTCCTAAATCTGCTTAATTTTTGCAGGTTATAAGTGACGAGCAGTTTGACGAAGAATGGTACATCGACAGTGGCTGCTCGCGTCACATGACAGGAAGGAAGGAGGAACTCAGGGAATACAGATCTCTTGCAAATGGTGGCAACGTTAAGTTTGGAAATAACTCTTATGGCACCATAAAGGGATATGGGATGATAACGAATGGTGATTTTACCATAAGAAAAGTGGCTTATGTGGAAGGACTTCAACACAACCTCATCAGTGTATCTCAGCTTGTTGGAGGTACAGGTCTCAAAGTTTCATTCGATGATGAAGGTTCTGAAATCATAGAGAAAAAAACAAAGAAAGTGATTCTGAAGTCAGAGCGAAAGGGTGAAATGTTTCCGCTGAACATGAAACCCATCAAAGGAAACCCAGCAATTTGTCTGCTATCAAAAGCTCAATACGAAGAAAGCTGGTTGTGGCACAGAAGACTCTCTCATCTCAATTTCAAAGATATCAACCGACTTGTCACTGGAGGTCATGTTAGGGGTCTTCCATTGCTCAAGTTTGACAGAGAGCATTTATGTGCTGCATGTGAAATGGGAAAGCAAAGTCGTCAAAGTCACCCATCCATAGTTAACACAAAAGTTGTTGAACCACTCGAATTGCTTCATATCGATTTATGTGGTCCTTCATCTATTGAAAGCATCGGTGGTAGCAAGTACATTCTTGTTGTCGTTGATGACTTCTCTAGATTTACATGGGTGTTCTTTCTAAAGCTCAAATCTGAAGCGACTCAAAAGCTGAAAGTGTTTATCAAGCAAATTGAAGTCCAGCTCAAGAAGGTCGTTCGCAACATCAGGAGCGACAATGGTCTCGAATTCAAGAACAGGGAGTTTGAAGCGTTTCTTGCAGAAAAGGGAATTAGCCATAATTTCTCAGCTCCCTATACACCACAGCAGAATGGAATAGTCGAAAGACGAAACCGATCTCTGTGTGAAGCTGCCCGAACTATGTTAAGTTTTGCTTCCTTACCTCTATATTTTTGGGCTGATGCTATTTCTGCTGCTTGTTATACACAAAACAGGTCCTATCTCAACAAGCGTTTCACGCTCACACCATATGAGATACTAAACAACAGGAAGCCCAATGTGAAATTTTTCCACGTTTTTGGCTCAAGGTGTTTCATCTTTAACTCTAAAGAACACCGCAACAAGTTTGATGTCAAAGCCGACGAGGGAATCTTTCTGGGTTACTCACTCACTTCAAAGGCGTACAGGGTCCTAAACAAACGATCAAGAAGGATTGAAGAAACATACTATGTGACCTTCGACGATAGCTATGTCAAGAAGCTACAGGCCATAGATGACACTGCCAGGGAAATCTTTCCTCAAACTGGTCAAGTCACAATCTCAATCGCCAATATGTACGAGAATTTTCTGGATCTCTTTGATGAACCGGAAAAAGCTTCTCTCTCAGAAGCAGGGGCAGCCGACAACAAAATAGATCATATGAAGAAGATTGTCGAAGATGCTGCAAGAAGAATGCATGAAGGAGAATTGCCTACTGATGAATCTCCAACCAACACTGCTTCAGTCGAGGGGGAGCCAAATTCTCTTGTCGAGGGGGAGCCTAGCTCACAAGTCCAGGGGGAGCCAAGCTCTACTACTTCAACCGAAGGTCCTTCATCAACCGAAGATGCACCTCCTCACGAAGGTCCTTCAATGTCTGAAAATCCAGCACCACAAGAAACCCCTGAACCTCACGTTTGTCAAGACTCATCAATTGAGGGGGAGCATGATGATATAACGCTTGATTTTGATAGCCAATCCGAGCCTGAAGAGATGATCAACGCTGAACTAGATCCATCCTTTGATCCGAATTACCCTCCTCTTACAAAATGGACCAGAGATCATCCTATCTCTCAAGTAGTTGGTGATGTATCTGAAAAGGTTCTGACCCGATCTCAACTGAAGGCAAAACAGACATCCTTATTCTCAAAAGTTGAGTTTTGTATGTTTAACTCATTTGTATCAAAAGTCGAACCGAAGACAGTGAACACTGCTCTCGATCACTCTGATTGGGTTCAAGCTATGCAAGACGAACTAAACGAGTTTGAGAGGAACAAAGTCTGGCGCCTCATTCCAACTCCTCCGGATGCTTCAGTTGTTGGTCTCAAATGGGTTTTTAGAAACAAAATGGACAAGGAAGGTAATGTCATAAGAAACAAGGCTCGCCTGGTTGTCAAAGGATACTGTCAGGAGGAAGGGATAGATTACGAAGAGACGTTCGCTCCAGTAGCTAGGCTAGAATCAGTTAGAATATTTCTGGCCTATGCTGCTCACAAAAACTTTGAGGTTTTCCAAATGGACGTCAAGTGTGCATTTCTCAATGGAGAACTTGAAGAAACTGTGTATGTGGAGCAACCTCCTGGGTTCGTGAACGAAAAGTATCCAAATCATTGCTACATTCTGGATAAAGCTGTGTACGGCCTCAAACAAGCTCCGAGAGCCTGGTATGAAACGCTTACAAAATTTTTGAAGATGTCCAAATTCAAACAAGGTTCGGTTGACCCCACCTTCTTTCGCAAAAAGGAAGGTAACCACCTTATGATAGTTCAAATTTATGTCGATGACATCATCTTTGGCTCTACGAATCCCAGCTTAACAGCTGAATTCAGAAAGTTGATGGAGACTAAGTTTGAAATGAGCTCAATGGGTCCTATTAATTTTTTCCTTGGTTTAAATATAAGACAGGGACCCGAAGGCATCTTTATCAATCAGGAAGCTTACACGAAGACTCTCCTAGCAAAGTTTGGCATGATGGGAGACTCAAAAGTCAAAGTCCCTATGGCATTCGGCACCAAACTTACCCCTTCACTAGATAAACCGGCCGTCGACATCACACTCTATCGTCAAATGATAGGCTCATTGATGTATCTAACTGCTAGCAGGCCTGATATCATGTTTTCTGTATGTTATTGTGCTCGATTTCAGGCTAACCCACGCGAACCTCACCTACTGGCAGTGAAGAACATCCTACGCTATCTCAAGCGAACCGCCTCCTTGGGTCTGTGGTATCCATCCAACTCTGGCTTCTTCGTTCAAGCCTATTCTGATGCAGACCTTGGAGGATGTGGACTCGACCGCAAAAGCACAACTAGTGGCTGTCAATTTCTTGATGGGAAGTTGGTCAGCTGGCAATCCAAGAAACAAACATGTGTGTCGCTGTCTACTGCTGAAGCGGAATACATTGCCGCTGCATCCTGCACATCACAAGTGATTTGGATCCAGAGTTAACTTCGAGACTATGGACTCAATATGAAGAAGATCCCTCTATATTGTGACTCTGAAAGTGCAATTAGGATCTGTCATAACCCGGTGCAACACTCTAAAACCAAACACATAGCACTGAGGTATCACTTCATCAAAGATCATGTGGAAGATGGAAATGTCGAAGTTCACTTCGTAAGAACCACTGATCAACTGGCTGACGTCTTCACCAAAGCTCTTCCAGAAGCCTCATTCAATAAAATTTTACAAGGACTAGGTATGATGGAATCAGAATCAGTACCTCACACTACCTCTCAATCTCAAACGTAAGAAGCGAAACCAACCGAACGTTCGGGTTCGGTTCAACCATTTCACTCGCTCATTACTTCATAGGTAGTTTTTCTCTGTTGTATTTTCTTTATGTAAAAAGTTTTTTTTATTGCATATCTAAACTCCTTGGTTTCTTAAAATTTTCAAGAACCGAAACCTCCAGAAGGTTCGGGTTCGGTTTTTCAAAATTTTCAAAAACCGAAACCAACCGATGGTTCGGGTTCGGTTTTTCAAAATTTCCCTGAACCGAAATCAACCGAAGGTTCGGGTTCAGTTTTTCAACTTTTTCCAACCGAAACCAACCGAACGCTCGGGTTCGGTTTTTTCAATCTTTTTCCAAATTTTTTATTAATTGTTTTTTTTACTCTTCTATAATTTTTTTTTATTTTTAATTTTTTATATATATAAATTTCAAAAACTACAAAAATATTTTCTTTTATTTTTCTTTGTGTGCTCATTTGTTTATGGGAATATATTCCAAGCCTTACTTAAATGTCCCTAGAAGCATGCTGCTGTATGTGACCCAAGCCTCATAAGATTTTGAATAATAGCCTTCATGACCTGGTAAACACAAACCTTGTCTTCCCAATAAGGCTAACTTATTTATTCTAATCGTGAGCTACCTCACTCTATTCTCACACGAGTTCAGAGTCTCCTGCTTGGTCCTTATGTTCGCAGTAGAGGTACTATGTCTTCTTCCACCATCTCCATTACAATTCTTCATAACATTCGTTTCATCACTGTAACCCTTGAGACTCTCAGCGACTTCCACTGGGGTTTATGGTTACACAACCTCTGTGTTTATGATCCTAGTTTCGTGCCACTACGAACTGAGTGAAACCCAAAATTCAACACCAAAGAATTGACGGTGACCAATTAACTTGATCAAGTTTTCACCAATGAATTGACGAATGTACCTTCATGAAATCTCAATTTCTTTTCTTTTTGCGTGGTTCCAATGAAATTGTTACACACCATGACATTTCTTCCAATGGGATCCAGTTTTAAATTTTTATCTGAGATTTCATATTAATCCAAGCCACTAAAGAATCAACTCAAACCTACTTGTTCAACAGACTACACTGGTCTCACAAGTACTTTGTTCACGTTCGTTCTTATATCAAGAATTGAACTGTGGAATCAAAGCGAAACCACCTTTAATTTGCCTTATTAAAAGAAGCCTTTCAACATTTATTAATGAATGTTTGATCGTAATTCAACGGGATTCCACACTAACACTTTGAGGTCTTTCTTGACCTTGAAGGAAGAGATTCGTGCCCGGGATCATCAGTTTCGTGTCCTTATGGACATCACAGATTATCCTAAAAAGAGTTGCTTTATTTCTTTTTCTTTTACACTCTTTGCACGAAAATCCAAGATTTTCAAAAATTCCGTTACTAATTATTTTACAGGCTGGATATTTACTGGATGGTTACAAATGAAGTTGTGGTCAAAAATTAGCCACGTGGATCATTAATTGCAAACAGCCGTTTAAAAGGGGAAGAGACAAAAGATGCTGACGCGGCGAAAGTTCAAAGGATAGAAATTCAAACGACGGTAAAAGGCGGGCGCGTGAATTTGAAGAGGCCGCGCTTTTTCTGACACTATTGGACGCGTGTGCAAGTATTGAAGCGTCATCCATCAGGCATTAATGGCGCGTGTGGAAATAGAAACGGTTCCTCTTTCTGAACCGGCGCTTATTGGGCGGCGTGATCCTAGGAATCTGACACTCTCTCTCCTACGTGATCATCGCACGTCCCAACTGTCACCAATCAGTCACTCAAAAACCCTTCCATATTTCCATAAGAGATTTGAATCGATCTTTCTCTCTCCTATCACCTACTATAAAAACCCATCCAGACCACCTTTTACCTCTTTACTGCCCCATAATTTCCAAAGCAAAAATACTTCCAAACTCTCTCCCGGTTATCTTCTTCTCCAACCTGCAACAATGGCTGAATCCTCTTCCGTCCATGCTACTTCTCAGATTCTTCCAATCCGTCCTCAGCAATGCCTCGTGATTGATCTGAACCCATTGGCCTATGATCCCTACATGTCGCCGGTCATCGAGTGTCTCAAATACTCCCAGCTTGCTCCGGCACTGTCACGGATTGAAACGGTGCCAATGGTGGCCCTATCTCAGGTCTACGCAACGGCTTATTACGACAAGGCCGTTGACAGAGTCTTTTATTGAAGTGGCGGAACACAAGACGTCGATTTCTCGTTCCCGCTTCTGCTCTATGCTTGGGTTTGCTGCTGACCCATCGCGTGTTCACCCGGAGACAATTCCGGTTGGTATGCTCTACAGCATGTTCTACAACATGGGCTACACGGAAGTTCTCACCTCCGTCGCCAGATTCAAGAAGTCATGCCTACCGCCCCAATGGAATGGGTTATTTACAGTTCTCTTCAAGGGACTGTCAGAACGAAGCTCAGGATCGGACGGGGCCAGTCGTCTTTTCCTGTCGATTATGTATGCGGTGTACAACGGGATCAACCTCGACTACGGGTCTGTCCTTTGGCAACAACTGATTCAGAGTCTTTCTTCCACTTCTCGACACTCTGAAGTGTCGCTGGCCCGGTTCTGGATCTTGATTACAAGATGGGCTATGGACAGGTTTGACGTCCCAACTGCTGACGGTGCACCGATGTCTTCTGTTGGTACGTTCCACACCACGAAGATCATCGTATCCGCTGCATCGAAATTCTCCTTCATTGGCTCTATCCCGGAGTCGATGTATGGTAGTGTGCCATCAGACAGCAGTATGATCAAGGCGATCAAGGAGTTAGGGCCATCTGGTCCGAGGGAACTGACACCGGACATGCTGCGATCAATTCATGATGCCGACAAACCGGTGGCAAGGGGTAAGAAGGCAGACAAGGGGAAGAAACCATCAAAAGCCCCAAAACCCACTCCCAAGAAACGCAAACAACCGAAGGCTGCTTCCTCTCCAAAACCGAAAAGGAGGAAGACCCAACCGAAACGGACGCTCGTCCTTTCATCAACCTCCAGTGAATCCGAAGGTGGGAGTTCGGGCTCTGAGGAGTCACAAGGAGACGAATCTCCACAAAGAGGCAACACACCCCCTCGGTCCCCAACCCCGGAGATGGAACTTCACCAATCCCCAGTTACTTCCCCTCCACCCACAATTCCTATTTCCATTCCCACCATAAACCCTACTATACCACCAACCTCATTCCCTATACCACCACCCATATTCACCACATCAGCCGAAACCCCACCTGTAACCGAACCTCCACAAACCGAAACCCATACACAATCACCACCCGAAACTAACCCCCCACCCACTCAACCTGCACCAACCAAACCCATAACACCCCCAGCTTCCCCACCACCTCCATCCCCAGAAGACGCCTCCGATGGCGATGATCAATACCTAGGTGGTGATCACCTGAACTTTGATTCGGTCTACTATAGTCCGTTTCAAGTTCAAAGTGATGAGGAGGATGATGCTCCTGTAACCAAGAAGCATCTCCGCGAGCTGAACGAGAAGGTTGATCAACTTCTCGCCTCCTCTTTCAATCAGCAGTCATCCTTATCTGAAGCTGCCCTTCAGAGGATAGTTGATGCCTTCTCTAGGGCTCAACATGACTCAGTGGCCTCTGCTACTGCTGCAATAGACGCCTCCACCCGAGCTTGTGAGGCAGCGACCGAAAAAGTCGATAAACTATTCCATGACGCTACAATACTGTTGCAGTCTATGCAGGAAAGCGCCGAAGCCACCAAAACAACACTGGAACCACTTGTTAATCAATTGGCCCAGTTTGTAAAGACGGAGTTATCCTCGTTCGCTACCCTCAGACAAAACCTTAGCGACGACAACTCGGCACTCCGTGCCTCCATTGAAGCCCGCTTGGCAAAGCTACAAGAGGATCTTGCGGCTGAAAATAAACTGATGGACGTCCTGGCGAGTAAGACTACTGCCCTCAAGGTCAAGAGCACCCAACTTTCCAACCCCGAACAACAATTGGAGGCTCTTCGATCCGAAAGGGAAATCATCAAGACGTGTGTTTCGGATGTCCACGCCGCTCTATCCAACATCCTGGAAGCACACGATCCCATCCTCAACCACTCCGTGAGGCGTACCCTCGCTGAGAAACTCTCTCCGGCCATGGCTCTCTTGAGTAAAATTGAAGGCCTACCCAGTTTTGTGTCCATTCCGAAACAAGGGGGAGATGAGAAGAAAGGATCGAAACCACCTCCTTCCTCAAAAGCAACTCACACAACCGAACCACCCCCAACTGGTCATGCCTCGGGTTCGGGTGTGAAGGACAAGGGCAAAAACATTGCAGAGGGAGGAGATGAAGATGAAGATGAAGATGAAGACAAGGAGACTATTGCGGACATGTTAAAGAGAAAGAACAGTCGCAATACTGATGACGATGTCAGTCGTGTGGCACGTGAAGCTGAAGAAGCCGAACGTAAACAAAAAGAAGCCAACGATCTCCTTGAGAGCCGAAAGCTGCTCTTCCCTGCCTGGACCAAGGATCGACTGATAAAAGAGGCCATAGAGACTCCAAGTATACTATGGCTCGAGCCGGTGATATCATTCGACTGCATCAACTCGGTCGATTCACAATTTGATATGCCGCTGACTCGAAAGGCGTTCATCCTCCACGCCTTCTCCAACATTTTCGAAGTCCCGCATCCGAACGATGAGCTTGACAGGGAGCTCATTGACTTTTATCTGGAGGCCGCTCGCCCTCAATTCCTTACATGGAGCGCCCAGAAGATTGTCAATGTTCGGGTGATGAAGCCGTTTGCTGTGGGGAGATTCACAAACGTCAAGTTCAAGCTTATCCGAGGATCTGCAAGAACTGCTCACATGATCTCTCTGGCGGATCTGCCCAATCTGAACCCTCATGATTGGATAGTCTTGTACAACATCTTGCTGACAAACGAAGCCGAATATGGTCCCATCTTAGACCATGTCAAAAGGATGCTGGCATGCTATATCATGGAGGTGGCCCTAATGGATCAGGAGGTTGCCATAGTGTTTAAGAAGAAACCGAAAGTCAAGCCTGTGGGATCGGCCAGTGATCTAAACACGATGAAAATGGGCAAGATAGATTCAAGGCGAAACTCTGTGATGTTCACCAGAGCCGAAGGACAGAAATGTCTGTTCGCGTTAGCTGACAAGCACCTCTACACCACTACCTGCTTGGAACACGTCCTATCAATCGTCAAGCGGTGTAAGGACAATTCGGCTGATGACATCAAATACTTTGAAGATATGATCAATTGGTACATCCGGTTTAGACAGACCATCCTTTCAATAACCAAGTGTCTGTTTAGTACCGTGAAGAAGAAGGTACCAGCTTCAGCTGCCGGCCCAAGTAAGAAGTGATGGTCTCGCTCCAAATTGACGCAAAGGGGGAGATTGTTGGGCTGAAGTTCTGTTTTGTATTGCGTCTTTTGGGCTCGTAGATTAGCCTTGTATTCTCCGGTTTGGGCCTGTCCTACCGAGAGCCTTTTATGTATTGTATATAAGTTATCGCTTGCATGCATATTAGGTTAAGATTCAAGATTTCTGTTTTAGCATTCCAGAGTTTACGATATTGCTCTCTTGTAATCTTCCAATCCTTTACAGTTGATGTTCTTAATCGAGCTCTTCTAAGGATTTTATTTAATCATTCAACACGTTTGATTCAAGCTGTTTGTTCTTATTATTGCGTTCTGCCTTGTTATTTATATTGTGTTCTTGCAGTTTCATATTTATATACTTGTTCACGATCTAATCGATCTTTATAGATTAAAAGTTATTGTTTTAATCTCATCATTGATCAAGAATTAATCTAGGATTAATTAAGTGATCAAAAGAAGACTAATTAAATATATGGGTTGATTGTGTAAATCATCCATACTTGTATAGTGGGCTAATGCTCCATGGATAATCAAGTTGGGCTAAAACCCATAGGATGGTCACTGGATGCTCCATGGTGTATTTGTACCCATGGATCATGGAAATGAAAGTCCATGTCAATTAGGGTTTACATGGTGTAACCCTAACTATATAAGCATCTTATTCTTGACCAAAATCGGCCACTAGAGTGTGAAGTAAAAGGGCTAACCGATTTCATGAGTTGTAGAATTCTCTCAAGTTATTCTAAGTGTTTTGGTGATTGTGATTCCATTTGAGGTGTCACACTTGGGGCACTAGGCACTCAAGCTTCATGAAGACTTTCTACACCAAAGAGGTATGTATTCTATCCTGCTATAGTGATTGTTTTGTATGCTAGATTAGGATAATACCTTGGAAGTTCTTATTTGCATGTATAATAGAGAAAACATAGATCCAAGATATTTAGGGTTGCATGTACACTTAGGAGTGTTAGAATGCTCAAAACCCAACAGTGGTATCAGAGCCTAGGCTTGTTTTCTTGTTATACTTGCAAAACTGCTTAAAAACTCGAATTTCTTGCTGTCTGATCATCAGACTCGGCGAGTCCATTAGGAGACTCGGCGAGTCCATGCCTAAAAAGTGATGAAATCGATCCAACTCGCCGATTTGGTTCATGCACTCGACGAGTTGGACCCCCAGACAGCATAAACTCGACTTTTTGGCTGGAATTGGACTAGGAACATTACCCAAAGTTGTTTTTGAACTTATAAACTTGTTTTTGATGTGGTAATGTTCATGCTAATCCATTTTCAAAGATAATTGTCAATAGATTCATGTTTTGTATTAGTTTAAGGCTTAGACTAATTACATGAAAAAGTTTGATTTGAATTATCTTGTACTTATGAGTTGCTTAGATTAATAGAAAAGTTAATTGAAATAGTTGTTTTCAATCCATTTTAATCTAAGAGTTGAGTATAAAATGTGTTTGTGTAACTTGTCCTCAAGTTACATGAAGAGTCACATTAAAGACTCATAAAATTCATAAGAGTTGGCAATGGTTACAAAATGAAGAGTCTTGTGTCATTGAATAATTTTTATGACTCCATAACTTGTCCTCAAGTTATGGAAGTTCAAGAGTCACTTCATTTAAAGGAAAATATGTAACCATAATTAAATCCATAAGTTATAAAATAAAGAAAAAGTTAGTTATTTTATTAGTTTATTGTCTTCCATAACTTGTCCTCAAGTTATAGAACTTGAAGAGTTTTTGGATTAAAACTACTTTAAACACATAAGTTATGGAATTAATTAGTTTTGAAAAGTTTCAAAACTTGCCCTCAAGTTTTGGAATTTGAAAAGTTTTCCTTATGAATACTTTAATTCCAAGTTAGCCCTTAGAATTTTAAAAGTTAAAATTCAACCCTTATACTTTATAATATTATAAGTTAATAATATATATATATATATGTATAAGAGTAAAGTCAGTCTTACCGCTAGTACGCCTCATTCACGAAGCCGGTCTATAAGGTGGGTATAAGGTTGTTGCCTATAAAATGACAACTTAATGGGTGTCCACTCTCACCCACCGCTTGCTTGACTGGTGGAGGGTCGTTAGCCGAACGGGTTTGACAAGACTATAATTCTCCTTCATTAAAAGTATTAATGATAATACTAAGTAACTAAACTCTTAATAATACCCAATCTTAGTTACTTAGGAAAATGTGAATAAGGTGCTAATCCATGAAATTACACTTTACGCTTTGTCAAAGTCGTTAGTGGAGTGTGTGTGGTTAACCGGCACACTAACTTGGACTTAACAAGGTAGGTAAAGGCTGACTTAATATTTATCATAGTATCGATGGAGCGTGTGTGGTTAACCGACACATCGATTGAGGGGTAATTTATTAAGGGTACCAAGTGATTTGCATGGTTACTTCACACCTTGTTTTGTGATCCTCGGCATCCCAGTCACAAAACCTAAAGGGCACACTCGAGATTGAAACATGCCTTTGAACAGTTCAATGAATCTCAAAGATCTAGGAGTTTCAAAACCAATTAAAACCTAATAATACATTTCGTTTATCTTGGTGGAAATTGGTGAATCGTCATTCACCTACCTTCAAATATTTTATAGCTTGGATTACGGCATACCTCTTCTAAGTTATAAAATAGTTTGTTGGGTCCTAGCCTTAATATTTCATATTGGGTGTCATATTAAGGACTTTAAATCAACTATCTTGAATATCTCCCAAAAGATGTCTGTAATAGACACCTATGATCTTCCCAAATCTCTTGAAACAAGGCTTCCTAAATGAAGATGATGTCCTTTGGAAATCATACTTCTTTCACCTCCTCCAATTGTTCTCCCCAATCCACAAGTTCTTGAAAAAAATTAAGGTCACTCAAGCCCTATTGGCAAGGCAAGGTCTAGGTGTGGTCACGTCTTGGAGATGTAGTCACATATTAACAAGCCGGGAGAGTTGGGTGTCAAAGTCTTGAGAAAGTTGGTGGTTCAATCACTTTCTAAGTCACATAGTGAGTTCCTTTGGAACACCTATGAAACAGACTATGACAAGACCCTTAATGATCTTATCTATTTGTTAAGATCAACTTTCTTAAAACTTGATGGACATTAACAATAGTGACACAGGAAATCCAGAAAAGCATTCTCTTCCCAATGGAAAGGGATCGGCCATAGTCAACTCGGTTGATCAAATGGTAAAGAGAAAAGCTAAGTCTGTGATAGTCCCGTGTACCATTATCAAAGGGCCCATATGGTTATATTGCCAAAGGAAGGGAAATTGGTTACGAATCTGCCAGATTTACCTAAAGATGTTAAAGTCAATAAGTTTGACTCTACTTCAGGTAAAGTCCACTATCTAACTCTGTTAAGTTTCTATTCTGAGATTATTGATACATGATGTGACTGGGTCACATGGTGATGTTTTAAGAATCAAAGAAAAGTGAAGAAACTTAAAGAAAGAATATGCTGAATCTGATCGCGTAGATGGTTTTCTATCGCGTAGTTTGAAGATCGGATTCTTGAGCTACTTCTTAGTAGTTATGAGATATTGCTTAGGAATAGATAACAACAAGTTTTCATATGGATTGTAAGGATAAGTTTTTCCGCAAAGTTTTAAAATAAAAGGAAAATTTTGATTTTATTTATCTTAAAATATCCTTACAATGGCATCTGTGGAAATTTTTGTTGCTTATATGATTCCATTAATAGCAAGAGTGGAGATATGAAATTGATTCTTTCATTTGTGGTAATGTCTAAATTTACCAAATAAGGAAAGATTCTCATCACCCAAGTTTCAATTGGACCGGAACTTGGAATCATGCAAGTTGTATAGCATGATGAAGGAGAACTTTCAAGGTTTTGGAAAAATTAAGACTAATTACTTGTTCACATGGATGTGTGAGTCATGTAAAGGACTAAAGGACCGAGTACACATTCTTGTGCACTGATTAAGTCCACCACAAAAGTTTGATAAGACTATTCGCCATGATTTACTTAAGTTCAGTAAATATGATTATACTTACAAGCTTAAGTGTAACTCTGAGACATTGGAAAAGGTTCCAATGTAAGGCAGAGCGAATAAGAAGAATCAAATTAGGCAGAAGGATAAAAGTTTCTCAAATCTGAAAAGATGGGAGAGTACTTTAGTATCAGTTTTGTGATCATCTTAATGATTAAGAAACCATAGCACAATTAGTTCTCTAAGAAAAACTTAGTGCATTCTTATGACTAAGAAGAGGAACTTGAATTATTGAAGTGGTTAAATCAAGAAGATGAGTCGTACTTCGTTCCAATACAAGTCTTAGAGTCATACTCCAAGATTGTAACTTGAGTGACATGTCTTAAAGAAGGTTTAAAACACTTTTCAAATGTAAGAGTAAAAGTTTTCTACTCTTGTACATTTGAAATTGGTAAGTTGTGATGTTTTGGATAAAACAAAGACCAACTTAGGCCAATTGTGCGAAGTGTTTGTCTTGATTAGAATCCACACTATCTCTTGGATATTTGACAAGGGAGTCTTATAGGTCAAGAGGACAGTGGGAGTCTTAAAGGTCTTGAAAGTCTCAAGAACTAATCAAGAATAGAACCTGAAGTTCTTCGCTAGCACACGACTTGAGGTTTATAACCTATCGTGTTGACATATTTGTGCCCATTCCAGTTAAAGTTGGCTTTGCATATGAGTTCTTAGAGTTCTCAGTTTGCTGCATAACAACTTGGAAGCAATGGCAGGCCCTTGAGCTGCCAGGTGGCAAGAAGTTAAGATTGAGTCGAATCCATTTGGTTTTGGATTTGTCATTATCTTTGTCTTGTGATTATGGCTTTGACAAATTCACATGGATAAGAATACATACACCATTAAATCTAAGTGTCATAAGGTTTCTCTCCGATTCATGAAAATGATGGTGAGGAAACACTTTCACTAAGTAGATTTTATCTAGATAGCAATTGTGATATTTGCATTCTCAAAGTCGTTAGTGGAGCGCGTGTGGTTCACCGGCACACTAATATGGACTTGTGAGAAGTGGCAAAAAGGTCTAACCATTATGATTACGGCATACCTCTTCATAACTGTTTAGACACAAAAGTGTGCTATCTAAGGGAAGGTGTATGATTTTTGATAAAGTTTTATCAAAACAATCTAGTATCAGAAATCTGAACTTTGGTAAGAAAGTCAATGAAGTATTGATTTCTAGAAGTTCAGCTGATTTCTGAGTACATGTCAAAGCTAGTGGGAGCATAAGTGTTATGCTAATAATCATCATGTTAGTGGGAGCATGATCATTATGATAAGTATTGCAAGTTAGCAATGTTAATTATAGAAAACAAAAGTTTCAATTGGGAAAAAGTTGTTTTGCTATAATTAAGGGAGAGGAAATTATACTTCATCTCAAATCTATAAGCTTAGATCGTGAGGTTTTAATCATTTAGTAAAGGATATATATATATATATATATATATATATATATATATATATATATATATATATATATATATATATATATATATATATGAATTTCATGTTGGAATGGCTCAACATAAGGAAATTCTGTATATGGGTCCATTATTTGCGTTCTAAAATTCGGTTATGATTACGGCATCCCTTTTCATAATCTGAATTATGAGAACTTGGCAAATTGAAATGGACATATTATAGCAAAAGACTGGTTTAGTCTTTATGTGAGACATCATGAATCGTGTCCCATATGCTTCAGATATAGGATCGATTACATGTGCTATATTCATCCGTTCTAAAATTTTCAAATGCCTAGGGCATTAAGAAGGGAAAAGGTTTAGAACTGGATATGACTAAAAGGATTAAACAATTGTCGAGGACAATCTAAGGTTTACCAAAGATTGGTTGCTCAAGGACAGTAGGAAGTATAGTGATAATTCTGGAAGGACCATATTGACATAATCTGTAAGGAGGCAACTCTTGTTCAGAAGTGATAAGTCAGAATGGAATCTGGAAATGTTTCAAAATTAGAAATTTCAATCTGTGTAAGATTAAGGAAACTTAATGCAAGAAGGATGTTTCCAAGGAGTTGATCTCCTTTGGAATTCTCTGTAATGATTGTTGCCAAGTCTTTGTGAGTTTGTGCATAATCGTTACAAGAGGATCAATGCATATAAGTTTAGAATCTAACGGATTACAGTAAATGGCATGAATTTGGAATTCTTGCATTTGCAGTTAGGATTTGGGAGTGTGAAAAGAGAATCATTGAAGTTATGTTCAATTGATCTAGTTCACAAAGTAAAGATCATAGACAAACATAGTATGCATACTTGGTGTATGGCATGACTAGTGTTTAAGAAAACATAGTGTACATGCTTGGAGCATGGGACAACTATTGTTTTAAATTCAAGAATAAAATTGATAGCTGAAACAGTATACAATGAATAATGTGTAATCATATGGTGATAAATAAAAGGTGTTTTATTTATGATCAAAGAGTTGATACCATATTGGATTCAATTATTATTGTGTTTCATTTTGCATGTTTTGACTTCCCGAATAAACTGGGTTATTCTTCCGGAATGACTAAGTTATTCAAACCATCCACAGTCGGTCATATGTTGGAATTAGATATGAATTAAGACTGTCATGGGTTGGCTTGTAGAGGTCTAAGGTGTTGGACAAAGGGCTACAACACTCATGAGTGCTCATAAGTTCTGAGTATTGGATTCAACCCGCGCTCATTGGAATCACTTCATGGATTTTATCACGAGTGATTATGAGACGATAATATCTTATATTCTTCAAACATAGAGATATGATTTGTTACTATGAGTTGGTTGTACATTGATTGCACGAAAATGCATTTGGTAACTCGGTGCTATAAAACGTGTCTTTGTGTATGATTCAACAAGTAGTAGAACAAGCCATATGAGTCGAAGTTTATCCGTTCCTTTTACCTTCGGGATAAAAGCGATATCTGTGGCCCCTCGATGATTTGATGATGACAAATGGAAGTGCTCGGCCGGGCCAGGACTGATTTGATTTGTTCAATTAGTCAGTCGTCATAAATCGCAAATCGGGAAACAACAAATGGACAGAGAGAATGATTATAATCCATGTCTCAGTCCATATGATATCTAGAATGGAGGAATATATGATCCCTTATCTAATGGACAAGTCATTGACAAAGGTCAGAGTTCATCTACAAGGTCAGAGTTCGACAGAAGCTTTTGAGAGCTACGATTGCCAGTTGGTTCCTGAAGTCATACGCAATAATAGTTTTAGACTTATCCAAGTGGGAGACTGTTGGATTAATGTCTAAGTCCATAACTATAATTGGTAAGACTTGACCCGACCCGGCATGGTCCATTTGGGTTGCATACCATCATGCACTTGGATAGACTATAATGAGAGAAATAAGACACTCATGGTTATTAATATATTATAAGTTCTAGTATATTAATAATAAGAATAATAAGATTATTTAATTAGTATTGATCAAGAATTAATCTAGGATTAATTAAGTGATCAAAAGAAGACTAATTAAATATATGGGTTGATTGTGTAAATCATCCATACTTGTATAGTGGGCTAATGCTCCATGGATAATCAAGTTGGGCTAAAACCCATAGGATGGTCCATGGATGCTCCATGGTGTATTTGTACCCATGGATCATGGAAATGAAAGGCCATGTCAATTAGGGTTTACATGGTGTAACCCTAACTATATAAGCATCTTATTCTTGACCAAAATCGGCCACTAGAGTGTGAAGTAAAAGGGCTAACCGATTTCATGAGTTGTAGAATTCTCTCAAGTTATTCTAAGTGTTTTGGTGATTGTGATTCAATTTGAGGTGTCACACTTGGGGCACTAGGCACTCAAGCTTCATGAAGACTTTCTACACCAAAGAGGTATGTATTCTATCCTGCTATAGTGATTGTTTTGTATGCTAGATTAGGATAATACCTTGGAAGTTCTTATTTGCATGTATAATAGAGAAAACATAGATCCAAGGTATTTAGGGTTGCATGTACACTTAGGAGTGTTAGAATGCTCAAAACCCAACAGTAAGACCACTGCTCTCAAGGTCAAGAGTCTTAAGCTTTTCCACTCTCAAAAGGAATTTGAATCTCTTCGATCTGAGCGAGAGGTTATTTCTTCAAGTGTTTCGGATGTCCACGCCGCCCTTTCCAACATCATTGAAGCACATGATCCGATCCTGAATTACTCAGTGAGGCGCACTCTCGCAGAGAAGCTTGCTCCTTCCCTTGCTCTCCTAAGCAAAATTGAAGGGCTCCTTGAGTTCGTGTCCATTCCGAAACAAGGGGGAGAAGATGTATCTCAACCGCCTCCCACTTCTACAGCAACTAAAGCAACCAAACCTCCTTCAACAGGTCAAGCCTCAGGTTCGGGTGTCAAAGACAAAGGAAAGAAGAATGCTGAAGATAGTGATGATGATAAAGAGACGATTGCAGATCTCTTAAAGAAACAAAACCGGGATAAAGATGCTGACATGAGCGCTCGGGTTGCCAGAGAGGCTGAGGCGACTGAAAGAAAAATGAAGGAGGCTCATAACCTTCTTGAGAGTAGGAAAACCCTTTTTCCTCCGTGGACTCTTGAGAAGCTTTTGAAAGAAGCGATTGAAACTCCCAGCATTCTGTGGCTCGAACCAGTGATTTCATTGGATCGTATCAACTCTGTCGATTCACAGTTCGACATGTCACTGACCCGAAAAGCCTTTATCTTCCATGCATTTGATAACGTTGCTGATGTCCCTCATCCTCATCCAAAGGTTGATAGGGAAGTCGTCGAATTCTATCTGAAGTCTGCTCAACCACAGTATCAAAGTTGGAGCGCTTAGAAGATAGTCAACGTTCGGGTCCTCAAGCCGTTTCGTGAGGGGAACTTCACGAACGTTCGGTTCAAAGTGCTATGGGGTTCTGCTAAAACCGAACGTGCCATATCGCTTGCTGATCTTCCCAACCTGAATCCACACGACTGGATTATTTTGCACAACATCCTCCTCACCGATGAAGCTGAGTATGGTCCGATTATCGATCACTTCAAGAGGATGCTCGTATGCTACATTATGGAAGTTGCCAAGATGGATCAGGAGATTGCTAGAATCTTCAAGAAAAAGCCCACTATTTCTCCGGTTGGCTCTGCTAGTGATTTGAACATGATGCAAATAGGAAGGATCGACCCGAAACAGAATTCTGTCATGTTTACAAGGAACGAAGGCCAAAAATGCCTGTTCGATTTGGCTGACAAACACCTTTACACCACTGCATGCCTGGAACATGTTCTGGGAATCATTCATCGGTGCAAGCAGAATTCAACAGACGACAAGAAGTACTTCGATGACATGATCCAGTGGTACATTCGCTTCAGACAGACAATCCTCGCTCTCATCCCACGTCTGTTTGAAACCACTAAGAAAGTTCCTGCAGCTGGACCCAGCAAGAAGAAGTGATAGTCTCGCTCCAATTGACGCAAAGGGGGAGATTGTTAGGTCCAAAAGGTGTTGCGTCCTGGGCTCGCTAGTTAGTCCATTTAGACTCCGGTATGGGCCTGTCCATCCGAGAGTTATTTTATAGGGTTTTGTATTTATAGGTGCTTGCATGCATCCTAGTACATAACGTTTTTGAGGAGATTTAATCTTTTATCTTTTGTAACCCTAAATAGCCTCTACAGCGGAAGTTCTTAGTTGAGCTCTGCTGAGGCGTGAATCTATTGAAGCATTCGACATATTTTGATTCATTCTTGTGTTTGATCTTTCCGTTAGTATTTTTCTGATTAACCTATTTGAGGATCTAAACGATCAAAGAGTTTTTCAACTTATCAGTCATTATTCAGAATAAAGCAAGACTGGTGACTAAAGGATTCACTCATATCAAAGGGCATGAGTACGATGAGACCTTTGCTCCTGTTACCCATCTTGAAGCTATCATAATCTTTCTTGATTATGCTACTCACAAAGGCTTTAAGGTTTACCAAATGGATGTCAACATTTCCTTTCTAAATGGTGAACTTGATACTGAAGTGCATCCTCAACAACCTTCTGTTGTATTAATGTCTAAGTCCATAACAATAATTGGTAAGACTTGACTTGACCCGACCCGGCATGGTCCATTTAGGTTGCATGGCAACATGCATTTGGATAGACTAAAATGATAGAAATAACACTTAAGGTTTATTAATATATTACAAGTTCTAATATATTAATAAGATTATTTAATTAGTATTGATCAAGAATTAATCTAGAATTAATTAAGTGATCAAAAGAAGACTAGTTAAATATATGGGTTGATTGTGTAAATCATCCACACTTATATAGTGGGCTATTGCTCCATGGATTATCAAGTTGGGCTAAAACCCATAAGATACTCCATGGATTCTCTATGGTGTATTTGAACCCATGGATCCAAGGAAATGGAAAGTCATTACAATTAGGGTTTACCCTAATTGTAACAACTATATAAGCATCCTATTATAGACAAAATCGGCCACTAAGTGGAACAAGTGAGGGAAAACCGTTTTTGAAGTGTTCCAAGTTCTCTCTAAGTTATTCCAAATGCATTTGATGCTGTGTGAACCATTTGAGGTGTCACACTTGGGGCGCTAGGCTCTCAAGCTACATGGAATCAAGCACCAACAAAGAGGTATGTAATTCTACTAGTTTTTTAAATTATTTTTACTTCATAATATGTTAGTTAGGATAATGTCACACCCCAAAACCAAGAACGGCGGAAACATTCCGGGGTGGAGGACGCCATGTGAAGTATCATAACAGTGTGAAGTAGTAAACAAGCAACAACATCATCAATTGCATTAAAAGTAATGTTTTAATACATGTGTGTTCTTTCATAAGGTACAACAATAAAATGAATAATCACAATAAGATGAGTCTTGTCTGTGGTCCGTCTTCTCAAAACCTGGCCATCGTACCTGTCTAACGGGTGACCTGAGAATACAAGTTATTTTGAAATAGAGTATCAGCCTAAAGCTGGTGAATTCATAAGTATTTAAGTGTCATTGTCTTGTTTTGGAAAGCTGTTATGAATGCCATGTAAATCTTTAAATGAAACAGTTGACATAAGTATGAAAAACCCTAGAAAATCCCATGTTTCCTACTAGTATGAAATGTAGTCTTCTACCAAGACCCGAATGTTTTGTTATGACAATGATATTTTTTCCTTCTTTTTGACTATTACAAACAGTGCTTAGTCTAACTCATCATTTATGTGAATGTATCACAAAATAAAGTAAATAGGAAAAGAATAGAATAGACTTCTACCAAGACCCGAATGTTTTGCTATGATAATGATAGTTTTTCCTTCTTTTTGACTATTGCAAACAGTACTTAGTCTAACTCATCGTTTATGTGAATGTATCACAAAATAAAGTAATAGGAAAAGTATAATCATGTAAGTGTTATCCTTTTGTATTAGGATTAACACAACATCGCGTATTGCGAAATGTATAACCTTTGAACATCCGTAGATTATTCAATTGTCCTCTGTAGCTACAGCAGGTGGGAGGAAGGGTTAGTTCCGTAATCGTAATCCTAATATAAGTATTAACCGTAGGCATCCGTAGATGTTCATCAACCTCTGTAACGAACAGTAGGCCCAAGGAATGATTAGTCCCGTAAAAGTATTCTAATATAAGTAATAACCGTAGGCATCCGTAGATGTTCATCGACCACTGGTGCTAACAGCTGGGCTTCGGAATGGTTAGTCCCGTCTAGATATCTTGTTGAACTGGGATAGGCATGACAATTTACACAGAAGGTACTAATAAATCATCCTTGTAATTCTAGGTACAAGTATCCATGTAAGTGTATACAGGAAAATGTATCTATGTAATGGTATTCATGTAAGCGTCTTCATGTAAACGTATTCATGTATCATGTAAGCATATGTAAACGTAGTCATGTATCATGTAAGCATATGTAAACGTACTCATGTAAGCATATCTATGTAAACGTACTCTTGTATCATGTAATGTACTGGTATAGACTCATGAATGAACTGACTCTTGTGTGATTCCTTGTAATAGGAATGATGGTATGTATCTCCTAACTATCCATATAATAGTTAACTAGAAGGTAATTGATTGTCCAAACAGGTTTATACAACCTTTCTACACAAGAGTGTGGGAAAACTGAATGAAGGATGAAAACTATAACATCAATACATATAAAAGAACATAAGTGTAGAGATATAGTTTTGTTCAAGAAGGTAAAATGGTTTTGTAAGACATCTATGAGTTTTTGAACAATAATTAACAATGACTTGATGTCATTTTAATAAACATTTCAAAAACGTAAAACTTTTGGTACTAGTGTATTTTTAAGACAGAAAACTATTTCATGCATCACATTTTGTAGTATGTGAAATCTGCTGAATGAAAACACAGTTATAAATACATATGATTAATTTAATAACATTTTCTTTTCTACCTGTATTCCCCCCCCCCCCCCCCCAATTAAAGCGTTTGAAATCGTTTAAAACATTGATTAAGGGGTATGAACTCACCTATAGATGGTGGTTTGGACGAACTGAATGATGTAGGATAGCTAGGTGACAAGTGAAGACTTGTTCACACTCAATGATCCTAGTTAACATGTAATCACACATACATGTATCCAATTAGACTTTAAACCACTAATTGACAAAGTTAAGACATCCTAAGGCATGTAAAACACCTTATATACGTGCTACAAGTCATAAGGATGGCACCTAGGTGCTAAAGGACCTTGCTATTGTGTTTGGGGTTCAAGGGTAAGCTCCCTTGGAGTTTACGGTTTTCATGACCTTGACCTAATGAGTTTACGGTCGTAAACTCAAGAGTTTACAGTCGTAAACTCCTCTCTTTTTTACCATAAGTTGTTTTGAGGTTTTGCAAGTCCTTTGAAGCATTTCTACTTGGTGGTTTGGCCTTTGGAAGAGATTAGGGCATCATTACACTCCTTTGAGGAGTTTACGGCCTCATGGTCATTTCTCTTTAGGTTTACTACCTTAAACTCATGAGTTTACTACCTTAAACCCATAAGTTTGGTATTTGGGGGTTTTCAAGTCCTTAGCTCAATCATGGCAATAGTCTAGGTTAGATTTAGGCATAAGGAATAACCATTGGACTTTTATGGGACTTTTATGCACTTTTTGGGGTGTTTATAGTTTTGGGAGATCCCCAAACCATAAAAACATAAAAATTTAAAGATTTGGTGCTTTTTGTGTGATAAACTCATCAAGGATGAAGCTAGACAAGTTCCTAAGGCATGGTGAAGCATCTAGGCACCTTAAGGCACCACTTTGCACCATAAATGGTGTTTACGGTTTTGGGAGCCTCCCAAAACCGTGAACACCTTGATCTTGGTGTTCTTGGGACTTTTCTTTGATGTTAATATGTAAGACAAGCTTAATAAGACTCAAGGATGGAAGTACATACTATAAGGAAGCTTGCATTTAGCTAAAAGTCCAAGAACACTTAGTGTGTGTTCTTGGTGTTTTTGGAAATCTAATCAAAAACACAAAAATGAATGGATGAATAGATGCACAAACACTAGATTAAGTGTTTAATCAACTTGGAATGGTTAGAACACTTACAACTTTGAAGATCTTGAATTGTTTCTAGTTTGCCACATGAGAGGTTTTCTTGAGTTTACTCTTTTGGAGTTTACTCTTTTAGGGTGAAAAGTGAAACGTGATTAACTAGAGGAGTAAACTCATGCTTATGCATGAGTTCATGATTTTTGGAAGTTTTTCCGACCCAAACATAAAAGTTTGGCCGTGAACTTCTAAGACACGAGGTGTTTGCGGTTTTTAAAATTCAAAACCCGAGACGACACTTTCCTTTACCCGTTCATTTAAAAATAATATTAAAATAGTCAAACGAACTTATTTTTCCCAATAACAAGAAAAAGTGAACTTGACTTATAATATGAAGTGATTGACTGCTAGGGTTTGACCGAATGAAAATTTCGAGTTGTCACAGATAAATACGTTGGAAATTGATATTTGCATGTATAATAGAGAAAACATAGATCCAAGGTATTTAGGGTTGCATGTACACTTAGGAGTGTTAGAATGCTCAAAACCCAATAGTGGTATCAGAGCCTAGGCTTGTTTTCACTTATACTTGATGCAAATTGGCTAAAAATCGAACTTTGGTGCTGTCTGCACAGCAGACTCGCCGAGTCCATAAAGGGACTCGACGAGTCCAAGTGTAAACTCATCCAACTCACCAAGTTTGTACATGCACTCGACGAGTTGGACCCCCACACAACATATTTTCGACTTTTAAGACTGGAATTGGACTAGAATCATTACCCTAAGCTGTTTTTGAACCTATAAACATGTTTTGATGTGGTAATGTTCATTCTAATCCAATTTCAAAGATAATTGTCAAAAGTTTCATGTTTTGTATTAGTTTAATGTTTAGGCCTAATTACATGAAAATTGTTTGATTTGAATTGTCTTGTTCATGTGAGTTTAATCAAGATTATGAATATTGCTAGATATGTTTGTAATAGTTGGTTTTGATCCAAATTGATCTAAAATTTATTCATAAAATGTTTTTTTTGAAACCTGTCCTCAAGTTACATGAAAAGTCTCATTAATGATTTTTAATAAAAAACATAGGTTATGAAGTTGAAAAGTCTTTTCTCCATAAATTGTTTTATGACCTCCATTACTTGTCCTCAAGTTATCGATTTCCAAGAGTCTCTTCATTAAAAGTTTTAAAAAACTATATTAAACTCATATGTTATGAAATTGAAGAGTTTTGAAAAGTTTCAAAACTTGCCTTCAAGTTTTGGAATTTGTAAAGTAACCCCCCATGTACACTTTAATTCCAAATCCTAGAATTTTAAAAGTTAAAAGTTCAATCTTTATGGACTTCATTAAATAAATTAAAGTGTTTAATTAAAAGAGTTAATAATTCCATAAATACATGGTTTAAGTTTAATTAAATTAATAGTATAGTTTAATTAATAGATTAAACCACCAAGTATTTTAAATGTTTAAAATGTAACCTTATACTATTATTATAATTTTAATTATATAGATATGTATAAGATAAAGTCAATATCACCATTAGTAGGTCTCACTCACGAAGCCAGTCTATAAGGGGGGGGGGGGGGGTATAAGGTTACTGCCTATAAAATGGCAGTTTAATGGGTGTCCATTCTCACCTACCGCTTCCTTGACTGGTGGAGGGTCGTTAGCCGAACGGGTAGGAAATGACTATAATTCTCCCTTCATTAAAAGTATAATGATAAATACTAAGTAACTAAACACTTATTAATTCCCAATCTTAGTTACTTAGGAAAATGTGAAAAGGTGCTAACCCATCGAATTACACTTTGTACCTTACCAAGTCGTTAATGGAGCGTGTGTGGCTAACCGACACACTAATAAGGACTAGTAAGAGTGGCAAAGGGTAACTTGACTTTACTATAGATCGGTGGAGCGTGTGTGGTAAACCGACACATCGATTAGGTGATAAAGTTAAGGTTACCAAGTCAATTTGCATGGTTATTCACACCTTGTTTGTGATCCTTAGCATCCCAGTCACAAACTTGAGAGGGCACAATCGAGATTAAAACATGCCATTAAAAGTTCAATGTATCTCAAAAGATCTAGGAGTTTCAAATCCAATTAAAACTTAATTATATTTCGTTTTTCATGGTGGAAATTGGTAAAGAGTCATTTACCTACCTTTAACTATTTTATAATTTGGATTGCGGCATCCCTCTTCCAGTTATAAATAGGTTATTGGGTCCTAGCCTTAATATTTCATATTGGGTGTTATATTAAGGACTTTAAATAAACTAACTTGAATTTCTCCCTTATAGGTGTCTCCATCAAACAACTATGGTCTTCGAAAATATTTAGGAACAAGCTTCCTAATGAAGATGATATCCCAAAAGGCAATCAAGGTGAAAGATTAATCCCTTTATTGAGCACTAAGGGGACTAGAAATCATACTTCACTTCCTCCACCTCCTCCAATAATTCTCGCTATCCCACAAGTTTTAAGACTTGATAAATTCTATGTCACTAAATCCCTATTGGCAAACAAAGTCTATATGTGCTTAGGTCTTGGAGATTAATTCACATATTGACAAGTCGGGAGAGTCGGGTGTCGAAGTATCGAGGTAGCTGGCTCTTGAATTGGTTCTTTAGTCACCCCCGAATGACAGATAAAGACATGACCCTTAATGATCTTACTTATTTGCTTGATGATGTTGAATCAACAGTGATTTGGAGCATTGGTAAAGCAAATTAGATTGGAAGATCTACTTACCAAAATTTTCATGGACATTAACAATGATAACACTAGAAGTCCATATAAACTTTCTCTTCCCAATGGAAAGAGATCAGCCATAGTCAACTCGGTTGACCAAATGGTAAAAAGAAAGGCTAAGTCTGAGATAGTCCCGTATACCATTTCCAAAGAGTCCATATGCCAATAGGAGGGGCATTGGTTGCGAAGCTGCGGAATTTACCTAAAACCTCATAAGGATGGTAAAGTCAAAAGTTTGACTCTACTTCAGGTAAAGTCCGTTATCTAACTCTATTATGTCTCTTCTGGAGATTCTTATTACATTTTGATGTTTTGGAAGAATCAAAGGAAGCTAGAAGAAAGAGTGTGCTGATTCTGATCACATGGTTTGGTGACCAGAACTTTGAGGCGCTGCAAAGGAGTTATGAAATATTTCTTAGGAAATAGATAACAACAAGTTTTCCATATGGATTGAAAGGGTAAGTTTTTTCCGCAAGTTTTAAAATAAAAGAAAATTTTTTGTTTTCTTTATTTTAAGTATCCTTACAATGGCATTTGTGAAAAATTGTTGTTTATATGTTTCCATTGATAAGCAATATTAGGAAATGGATTTGATTCTTCATTTGTGGTAGTGTCATAATTTACTAAATATGGAAAGATTCTCATCACCCAAGTTTCAGTTGGATGGAAACTTAGAGTCATGCAAGTTGTATTGTGTGATGAATGAGAATTTTTCATCTTTGGGAAATTAAGACTATGTACTTGTTCACATGTATGTGTAAGTTAAGTGAAGGACTAAAGGATCAGGTACACTTGGTTGTGCGTTGGTCAGGTCCACCACAAAGACTAATAAGATTATTCCTTATTATTTACTAAAGTTTAGAAAATATGATTATGCTCACAATTTTAAGTGTAATTCTGAAGCATTGGAAAAGTTTCAATGTATGGCAGAATGAATAAGAAGAATCAAATAAGGCTGAAAGACAAAAGTTTCTCCAATCTGTAGAGATGGGAGAGTACTTGTGTGTCTTGTTTTATGATTATCTTAGTGATTATGGAACCATATCACAGTTGATCCTCTAAGGACACCTTAGTGTATTTGTTGGCCAAGCAGAGGAATCGTGAATTGTGGAAATGGTTAAATCAAAAGGATAAATCATACTTTGTTCCAAAATCAAATGTTAGAGTCATACTCCAAGATTGAGCCTTGAGTGACTTAATCTTTAGAAAGTTTTTAACACTTGTCAAATGTAGAGTAAGATCTTTCCTATTTTTGTACATTTGAGATTGGTAAGTTGTGATGTTTTGGATAAAACAAAGACCAACTAAGACCAATTATGATAAGTGTTTAACTTGATAAGAATCTGCACTAAATCTTAAATATTTGTTTTGTCAACGAATGGCTCTTCACAAAAGAGAATCTTATATGTCAAGAGGACAGTGGGAGTCTTGAGATATGTCCAAGAACTAATCAAGAGTTTTGTTAATCACTAGCCCACGACTTGAGGTCTGTAACCTATCGTGCTGACATATTCTTATTTATGTGTCTATTCCTGGAAAAGTGGACTATGCTTGTGAGTTCTATGAGCTCTCAATTGTTTGCATAACAACCTGGAAGCAATGGTAGGCCCTTGTGCTACCAAGTGGCAAGAACTTAAGATTGAACAAGTTCAGTCCATATGTGTTTGGATTTGCCACTAACCTTGTCTTGTGATTATGGTTATGACAAATTCACATGGATAGGAACACATACACCATAAAATCTAAGTGTCATAAGGTTTCTCTTTGATTCATGAAAATGATGGCGAGGAAACGCTTTCACTAAGAAGATTTTAAGTAGACAGCAGTTGTGATATTTTCATTCTCATATAGTTAGTGGAGAGTGTGTGATTAACCGGCACACTAACTATTGAAAATTGCCAAAGCGTCTAGACAAACACGTGAGCTATCTAAGGAAAGATGTATGATGTTTATAAAGTCTTATCAAAGCATCTCGCATCAGAAATCTGAACTTTGGTAAGAAAGTCAATAAAGTATTGATTTCAAGTACTCCAGCTGATTTCTGGGTACATGTCAGAGCTAGTGGGAGCATAAGTGTTATGGTAATAATCATCATGTTAGTGGGAGCATGATTATTATGTTAAGTGTTGCAAGTAAGAAATGTTAATTATAGAAAACAAAAGTTTCAATTTGCTTTGAAAATTTGTTTTGCTATAATTAAAGGAGAGGATTTTATACTTCATTCCAATTCTACAAGCTTATATTGAGATTTTAATCAACTTTAGTCAAGGATATATATGAATGTTATGTTGGAATGGTTCAACATAAGGAACTCTATATATGCTGCGTTCTCAAAATTTGATTATGATTACGGCATACCTCTTCATAGTTCGAATGATGAAAACATGGCAAATAAAATTTTTTATAGCATGAATCGTGTCCCATATGCTTCGGATATAGGTTCGATTACATGTGCTATAATCCGGTCTAAATTTTCCAAATGCCTAGGGCATTAAGATGGAAAAAGAATAGAACTGGAAATGACTAAAATGATTAAGCAGATTGTCGAGGAAAATCTGTGATTTACCAAAGATTGGTTGCTCATGGACAATTGGAAGTATAGAGTAAGGACCATATTAACATATTTTGAAAAGAGGCAACTCTTGTTCGAAGTGGTGGTTAAAATGGGAATATGGAATTGTTTCCATAGGTGGAAGTTATTCTTTGAATCTGTGTAAGATTAAAGAAATTAATGAAAAGAGGGATGTTTAAAGGAATGTACTTTGAATTTGAGACTTCATTTCCATGGAATTGTTTTCCATTGGAAATACTTTGTAATGTCTATTGCCAAGTCATTGTGACTTGTGTGCACATTCATTACACGAGGATCATATGTACACATAGTGTGCATACTTGAAGTATGGCATAGCTATTGTTTGGATGAACATAGTGTGCATGCTTGGTGCATGGCATGACTATTGTTTCAATTCAAGTAGTAAGTTGATTAATCGAAACATGAATAATGACTAATCAATATGGTGCTTAGATAAAAGGGTTTTTATTTACACTCAAAGTGTTGAGGCCATACAAGATTAGTATTATTTTGTGTTTCACTTGGCATGTTTTGACTTCCAGAATAGCTAGGTCATTCTTCCCGAATGACTAAGTTATTCAAACCATCCACAGTCGGTAATACGTTGGAAGTAGATATGAATCAAGGCTGTCATGAATCTAGCTTGTACGATTTGTCTAAGGTGCATTAGACATAGCAATGGTTGCTACAACATTTATGATTGCTCATAACTTTTGTGTATTGGATTCAACCCACACTCATTTGAATCACTTCATGGATTTTATCATGAATGAATCATGAGATGATAATATCTTATATTCTTCAAACCTAGAGATATGAGTTGTTGACTATGAGTTGGTTATACACTGATTGCATGAAAACACATTGGTAACTCGATGTTATAAAACGTGCCTTTGTGTATGATTCAACAAGTAGTCAGTACAAGCATATGAGTCGACGTTTATCCATTATTTTTACCCTCAAAGGGATAAAAGCGATATATGTGGGCCCCTCGATGATTTAGTGATGACAAAATGTAAGTGCTCGGCCGGGCCTGGACTGATTTCATTCGTTTAATGAGTCAGTCGTCATAAATCGGAAATCAGGAAACAACAAATGGATAGAGAGAATGATCATAATCCATGTATCAGTCGATATGATATCTAGAATGGAGGAATATATGATCACTTATCTAAAGGACACATCATTGATTTGTTCAAAGTTCGACAACGGCTTTTGAGAGCTACGATTGCTGGTCGGGTTATGAAGTCGTACTTGCAATAATAGTTTTTGACTTATCCAAATGGGAGACTGTTGGATTAATGTCTAAGTCCATAACTATGATTGGTAAAACTTGACCCGACCCGACATGGTCCATTTAGGTTGCATGGCATCATGCATTTGGATAGACTAAAATGAGAGAAATAACACTTATGGTTTATTAATATATTACAAGTTCTAATATATTAATAAGATTATTTAATTAGTATTGATCAAAAATTAATCTAGAATGAATTAAGTGATCAAAAGAAGACTAGTTAAATATATGGGTTGATTGTGTAAATCATCCATACTTATATAGTCGGCTATTGCTCCATGGATTATCAAGTTGGGCTAAAACCCATAAGATGCTCCATGGATGCTCCATGGTGTATTTGAACCCATGGATCCAAGGAAATGGAAAGTCATGACAATTAGGGTTCACCCTAATTGTAACAACTATATAATCATCCTATTATAGACAAAATCGGCCACTAAGTGGAACAAGTCAGCGCAAACCGTTTTTGAAGTGTTATAATTTCTCTCTAAGTTATTCCAAATGCATTTGATGTTGTTTCAACCATTCGAGGTGTCACACTTGGGGCACTAGGCTCTCAAGCTACATGGAATCAAGCACCAACAAAGTGATATGTAATTCTACAAGTTTTTATATTATTTGTACTTTATAATACGCTAGTTAGGATAAATACCTTGGAAATTGATATTTGCATGTATTATAGAAAAAACATAGATCCAAGGTATTCAGGGTTGCATGTACACTTAGGTGTGTTAGAATGCTCAAAACCCAAAACCTTTTGGTTTTGTCAATCTCTCATATCCGAAGTACTGCTACAAACTTGGAAAAGCTATTTATGGCCTCAAGTAAGCTCCTCAGACCTGGTACGAGACCCTCACTAACTTTCTCAAGCATTCAGGTTTTCAAAGAGGTATTCTTGATCCTACTCTGTTCTGAAAGTCAAATGCAAAACATCTCATGCGTGTCCAAATTGTTGTCGACGAAATTATTTTTGGATCCACCGATTCATTAATAATTGTTGACTTTGCTAAGTTAATTGTTAGTCGATTCCAAATGAGCATGAATCGTACAGACCAATAGAGGATATTTATTCACCAAGAAAAGTACATGTCACACCCCGAAAACCGAAGGCGGAAACATTTCCGGGGTTGACTCCACGTTGAGTATCAAATCCAATGTACATAGTAAGTAAAGTGAAACAAACATTACATTACATATTAAAAGTTTTACAATTTGTTTCAAAAGACACAGTTTATACAGTTGTGATACATAATTTTAGATATAAACAAAACAAACGAGCCTTGCACGCACACGATCCTGAATTAAGTAAGTCTTCGGGTACCTGTACTATCTTTGACCTGAGAACACAAGCAGTTTAAAAATTAGCATAACGCTGGTGAGTTCATAAGTAGTTTTGTTTTGTGAAAATGTTTATGTTTCCTTTCTGTTTCTGAAGGTATAACACACACCAAGAAAATCCCATATTTTCTTAAAAGTTGGTTGTTGTATCACAAAATTAAAGTATGGTTTGATTATCCACTTCATTGTTCTATTCCTCTTATGTATCAGTGTATTCCCAGAAAAGTCCTATACTTTCCTGAATTGTTAGTTATTGTAAAAGATGTAATGTTATACAATTGGTTACACTTTTCTTGTTATGTATATGTTACCCAGGACTGCCCCATGCTTTCTTGTATGTTGGTTTTTAATGTGAAAGATGTATTCTGCTAAACCTGGTTATGTACAAGTTTCCCAGGAAGGTCCCATACCTTCCTAAATGTTAGTTACCTTATGTAAAGATGTAAAAGATGTAAAAGATGTGAAAGATGTAAATTGAATCCTGGTTATCTGAAAAATGAAGTAAGTGGTTCATTATTTCTATAAGTAAATCTCTGTTATCCTAGTTGCGAGTTCCATAACCATACTAAAGACTGAACCTGTGGCAATAAGTAGTCCACAATCCTTATGACTTTCGTCACCCTTGAACCATTTCGGTTCGGCTGTAGCTAGCAGCTAGGTGTGGGGTAGTCAGCCCCGTATAGATCTATACACTCATGTCACGCTCTCTAAATTCCAGAGATTCTGGTTACGGGTGTAGTCCTCCACACGCGTATCTCTGTGGAGTGTTCGCCGAGGACGTGTCTCCAATCATACGGAATAACAAATTTACTAGTAATAATAGGAAAATCCTCCATTCGCGTATCTCTGTGGAATGTTACCGAGGACAAGGCAGTGTACGAATTAACTGATAAAGTGTGGAAACCATTTGTGAAATATATAAAACATAACAGTTTATAAAACCCATTTCACAAATAAATGTTTAAGTGATCTGTATATTCTACTAGTTATCAGTTGTGTAATCAATATTAAAAGCATATGAAATGTGAAACACACACACATGAAAATAAGTTTTGAGTACAAGAAAACCCTTGTACTTTGCTTGTGTTCCCCCCTGGAAACAGTGAAAAACAGTGAAAAAGGGTAGGGGTATGAACTCACCGGACTCGGAAATGCGTCGGTTTTGGATACTAGACGTTGGTTCGGGGATTTTTTACTCGCGATGTCCCTATGTAAAATGAAATAATGTCCATATATATACAATTAGGGATACATTCACTAATTATATGGAACATTACATTCCAACGAGGTTAAACACCTCAAAACGAGCGTTTGGAGTGACCCGGGTGACATCTTCAGACTTGTAATGGCACTAGGGACTTGGGACTTGAGTTTACTCCCCAAGAGTAAACATTTTAAAGAGTTTACAACCGCAAAACACACCCACACATGAGTTTACGGCCATAAATTCATGTTGGTGTATTTTGAAGGTTTAAGGGCTTAAATGGACATGGGGATTGCTAGAATGGATATCTAAAAATGCCTTGGAACACTTGGAATGAATTAACACCATTTAAAAAGGGAGTTTACGGCCATACTCTTGGAGTTTACGGCCGTAAACTCACCCATGGCCAAGAATGATTAGTTTAAGCTACAAAGGACAATCACATGTGATTCTAGTTAATTTTCCAAGCCTTGAAATGAATTTAGAACACCATTAAACCTATTTTTGGGAGTTTACGGCCTAGAGGCATGTTCTATGGCCGTAAACTCTCTTATACTCATGAAAATTTAGTTTTTGATGCTTAAAAACAATCACATGTGATTCTAGAATTTTATACAAGCCATATAAGTGAATTTGATGCATCCTTAAGCAAGTTTTATGAGTTTACGGCCAAGGGTATGTTCCTAGGCCATAAACTCCTATAAATGACATTTTTGATGTGTTACAAACCCTTAAACTATTTTTAGATGCATCTAGATTTTACTACAAAGTCATTGGTTGAGTTTGAAAGCATTTTGACATGTTTTAAGGCACTAAATCACCATTTAAGAGGAGTTTACGGCCCAAGAATATGTCTTGGCTGTAAACTCACTTTTATCACCCCAAAAATCATGTTTAAAGTGTTCCAAGTCTAGATTAGCAAGCCTTAATGTCATATCTAAGTCCCAACTATGATTTGGAAGGGTTTAAGTTCATGAAAACCTCATTTACATGAGTTTACGGCCCAAGCTCATGCCTTGGCCGTAAACTCCTTCAAATGACTCAAAATCTATGTTTTAAATGATAAAAGTCTTGTCCATGAAGCCATTAAGCCATAACTAAAGTCCAAAATTGCTTAGGAGTGAAATTTGGGCTTAAAAACCCATGATATATGAGTTTACGGCCCATGAAGGCTCCATGGCCGTAAACTCATGAATGTGGTCTTAATCCATGCTTTGAACTCTAATTTGAAGGCTAAGAAGGTTACAATACAAGCTAAAGAAAGTACCTTAGAGATTTGAAGCCTTAAATTTGAGATTTAGACCTTAATTCTAGCTTGAGGAGAGAGGTTGTAAGAGTTTAGTGAAAAATTGGCCAAAGGCTTCAAATGAAGTCTTAGAACATTTTTTATAGTGTTCGGGAATTGGACACGACGGAATTTTACCCGATACCGACGTTAAGTGAGGCTTTTGGTCATACCCGACCAATTTGTCGTGACTCGATACGATCGATTCTATACTTATTCCGATTACTAAAGTGGGGAGTTAAAATGATTTATAAATGTATTAAGATACCCATTAAGTCATTTTAGGTTGATAAAAACTAATGACTTAATAAAATGGCGAAATCGGAAACGAATTTGAAAATGACATTTGGTTGATCGAATTGGATTACGAGTTGAGGTACAAGAAGTGATATGAAATTTCGGGTTGTTACATTATCCCCCCGTTAGAGGGAATTTCGTCCCGAAATTCAAAACAAGAGATAAGAGAAAATACAAATCATGGATCTAGAAAGAGTTGTGGATACTTCTGTTTCATCGAGTCTTCTCGCTCCCAAGTGAACTCCGGTCCCCGCTTGGCATTCCGGCGAACCTTCACCAACGGGATGCGACTCTGTTTCGTACGCTTAACTTCTCGATCCATAATTTCGATTGGTTCCTCCACGAAGTTGAGGTTTTCATCGATCTCAATCTCATCTAATGGAATCACTAGGGTTTCATCAGATAGGCACTTCTTGAGGTTTGAAACATGAAAGACGGGATGGATGTTACTAAGTTCGTGAGGTAGATGAAGCTTATAGGCTACCGGACCAACTCTGACGATGATTTCAAAAGGTCCAATGTACCTTGGATTAAGTTTCCCACGTTTACCGAAGCGTATAGTGCCTTTCCAGGGCGAGACCTTCAACAGAACACGGTCTCCAACCTGGAATTCTAGTGGTTTCCGACGATTATCAGCGTAACTCTTCTGGCGATCGCGCGAGGTCTTTAGTCGTTCACGGCTTTGGATAATCTTCTCAGTGGTTTCACGGATGATTTTAGGACCGGTAAGTGCACTGTCGGGGACTCGACTCTTGGCTAACTGTGTATCTCCTACCTCGGCCCAGCACAGAGGGGATCTGCACTTGCGGCCGTATAGGGCTTCGAACGGGGCAGCCCTAATGCTGGTGTGGTAACTGTTGTTGTACGAGAATTCGATCAAAGGTAGATGTGTGTCCCACGACTTTCCAAAGTCAATGACACATGCCCTAAGCATGTCCTCCAGGGTTTGGATTGTTCTTTCGCTTTGTCCGTCGGTCTGAGGATGGTATGTCGTGCTCATGTCTAGTTGGGTTCAAAGGGCTTTCTGAAGAGACTGCCAAAATCGGGAAGTAAACCTGCTATCTCGATCAGAGATAATGGATGTAGGTACGCCGTGCAGTCGGACTACCTCATGGATATATATCCGTGCGAGTCTTTCCATCTTGTATGATTCTTTGATTGGAACGAAGTGAGCTGACTTTGTCAAACGATCAACAATCACCCAAATGGTATCATACCCATTCGAGCACTTGGGTAGTTTGGTGATGAAATCCATGGTGATCATCTCCCATTTCCATTCAGGTATCTCAGGTTGCTAGAGCAGACCCGAGGGTTTCTGGTGTTCAACTTTTACCTTGGCACAAGTCAGACACTTGCTCACAAATGAAGCTATCTCAGCCTTCATATTTGGCCACCAATATTGTTTCTTGAGATCTAAGTACATCTTGTCAGAGCCCGGGTGAACAGAGTATCTGGTTCTGTGTGCTTCCTCCATGACTAACTCTCTAAATCCTCCGGACTTGGGAATCCAGATCCGATCCATAAAACAATGGACTCCGTCACTTCTGATCTCAAGTTTCTTTTCCATCCCTCTCAAAGTTTCAGTTTTCATGTTCTCAGGTTTCAGGGCTTCTAACTGAGCTTCTCGGATTTGCATGGGTAGATTGGAATGAATGGTTATCGATTGGCTCTTCACCTTGTTGCTTGTACTCTCCTTTCGGCTAAGGGCATCTGCTACCACATTGGCCTTACCGGGATGGTAACGGATTTCACACTCATAATCACTGAGTAGTTCTAACCATCGCCTTTGTCTCATGTTCAAGTCTTTTTGGTCGAAGATATGTTGCAGGCTCTTATGATCAGTGAAGATCGTGCACTTGGTTCCGTAAAGGTAATGTCTCCAAATCTTCAATGCAAAAACTACGGCTCCTAGCTCCAAGTCGTGTGTGGTATAGTTGATCTCGTGTGCTTTCAACTGTCTAGAGGCATAAGCAGTTACTTTTCCTCTTTGCATAAGCACACAGCCTAAACCTTGAGTAGACGCATCGCAGTAGACAACAAAGTCCTCTGTCCCTTCGGGTAGGGATAGGACAGGTGCGCTGCACAAAGCTTTCTTCAACGTCTGAAATGTGGTTTCTTGTTTATCACCCCAACAAAAGGGTACACCTTTCTGTGTTAGAGTGGTTAGAGGTTTGGCGATTCTGGAAAAGTTTTGGATGAACCTTCGATAATAGCCAGCGAGACCCAAGAATTGTTGGATTTCTGTGGGTGTCTTCGGTGCTGACCAATTCTCTATTGCCTTAATCTTGGAAGGATCGACATGAATACCCTCCTCACTTACCACGTGACCAAGGAAAGTTACCTTCCATATCCAGAACTCACATTTTGAAAACTTCGCGTATAACTTCTCGGATCGCAGGGTCTCCAACACTAGCCTCAAGTGTTGTTTGTGGTCTTCTTCACTTCGGGAATAGACGAGTATGTCATCAATGAATACTATGACAAACTTATCCAAATAAGGACAACACACCCGGTTCATCAGATCCATGAACACTGCCGGTGCGTTGGTTAAACCAAAGGGCATCACTACGAACTCGTAGTGTCCATATCGAGTCCTGAAAGCTGTTTTGGGCACATTGCTTTCATGAACTCGCAACTGATGGTACCCTGACCGAAGGTCTATCTTAGAGAAGTAACTGGCTCCCTGGAGTTGATCGAAAAGGTCATCTATTCGTGGAAGAGGATATCGGTTTTTGACAGTCAACTTGTTTAGCACACGATAATCAATACACATACGAAAGGATCCATCCTTCTTCTTGACAAATAAAACCGGGGCTCCCCAGGGTGAGGAACTCGGTCTAATGAATCCTTTGCTAAGCAACTCGTTAAGTTGACTGGATAACTCCTGCATCTCTGCTGGAGCTAGGCGATATGGAGACTTCGCTACAAGAGTAGCCCCAGGAATTAGGTCAATACGGAACTCGACCTGTCGCTCGGGAGGGATTCCTGGAAGCTCTTCGGGAAACACATCAGGAAAAATGCAGACCTCGGGGATGCTCGCGAGGTTTTTAACTTCTTCATTCTGGTTGATTACATGGGCCAAGAATGCAACACACTCCTTTCGCAGGAGTTTCTGAGCTTTGATGCAGGAAATGATACGAAGGTTAGAACCGAGTTTATCGCAATAGATCACTAGAGTTTGACCCGAAGGAAGGTTAAGACGGATGGCTTTTTCGAAGCAAAGGATATCTGCATGATTGGGACTCAACCAATCCATGCCAATGATGACATCAAAGCTCTTTATGGATACGGGCATAAGATCGATAGGAAATGAATGGTCGTTTAAGGTAAGAGTGCAATCTACGAATACCTCACTCGCACTTTCTTTCTCTCCGTTTGCCATTTCGACGGTAAATATTTCGGTTAGAGGTTGGGAATCATGTTTTAGGTTATGTTTGAATGCATGACTAATAAAACTTCTTTCAGCGCCCGAATCGAAAAGAATATTAGCATACGAGTTGTCGAGAAGAAACGTACCCGAGACAACATTGGGATCGACGACTGCTTCTTCCCGTCCCATAGCAAGGACCCTTCCGGTGCTGCCAGCAGTAGTCTTCTTGGGGCAGTTCCTTTTAAAGTGTCCGGCTTCACCACAGTTATAACAGGCTTGACCAACGCCTGTTCCAGAGGATTGATTTGCTGATTGAGTCGGAGCTTTGCAGTATCGAACAGTGTGCCCCTTCTTACCACAATTGGTACAGGATAGTTCTCGACAGGGACCAGGGTTGTGGTGATACTTGCATTTTTCACAAAGAGGGAGGTTACCAAAATATCGGCTGGTAGGAGTTGGAGCTGTGGATCCTACAACGGAAGCAGCAGCTACGGGGGTAGTAGCAGCATGAACCGCTACTGTTTGTTGTCTTTGGGAGGAGCCTTGAGAAGATTGACCCTTCTTCTTCTTCCAGAATTTCCTTTTCTCACCACTGCTTTTGGTCGACTCAGGGGTAGTAGTGGTGGCTTCCTCAACATCATCACTGTGGTGAATTATAGCTTGGGCTAGAGTCTTAGCACTATCATAAGTATCTGGGCGAGCAGCTAAGACATGACCTTTTGTCAGATTGGTTAACCCCCAAATAAACCTCTCGATCTTTTTGCTTTCAGGGGTGACTAGACCAGGGCAAAGAAGGGCAAGATCATCAAATCGGGAAGTGTAGGCAGAAATATCGGAACCTTTCATCTTTAGGTTCCAGAGCTCGTACTCTAGCTTCTGCATTTCGCCTCGGGGACAATATTCAGCAAGGAGGAGTTCTTTCATAGTCTCCCAGCCCATGGCATTGGCGACAGGGAGAGTTAAGGATTTGAATCGGCCATTCCACCAAGTCAATGCTTTATCAAGGAAGGTAAAAGCTGCGAACTTGACCTTATCGGACTCATCACAGGCACAGATTTCGAAGATGGATTCGATTCTCTCGAACCATCGGGATAAGGAAATGACACCACCAGTGCCATTGAAGAAAGAAGGCTTCGCATTCATGAAGTCCTTACAGGAACCCTCCTTACGGCGTTCCTGATTACCATCTTGATTTTGATTACTACCTCCTGAACCACCGGTATTTAGCTGGGACATGGCAGCTGCCACCGCGGCGGTAACAGCTGTTTGAAATAACACGGGATCGATTTCAGGAGGAGGTGGCGGAGGGTTGTTGGAGTTGGGCCTCTTCCTAGGAGGCATCTTGATCTATTAAGATCAATAAAGAGAGAGGATGATAAGTCCTCTGAATCGAGAGATATGACAGATATTAATTCCAAATAAGCGGTAATGCAGGAAAGAGTTATTGAAGCAAGTAAACTATCGCTAACGGAATGATCAGGGTTCTATACATGTACGATGATTCGAGAAATACTCCCATAGTATTTCATGGTTTGCTACGATACTCGCTCGATGTTTGTGGTATTAGGGTAAGTTTTAGGCATGCCGCATACCACAGTCACTCCCAAGCACATGTTGGTCGTGTCTCGAATGAATATAGTTGGCAAGGCTATATTGACCCTAGACACGACTACATAACTGCCCAGGTTTAACTGCAATACACAACACCCATTTACTTATGTTTTGTTCTACTTATAGATACGAATCTCGATGGTTTGGTATACTTGTATATTTTTTAAAATACTTGTAGTCTGAAGATACTTTTATTTCAGAGCACTTAGGCCCTTTAGTGTTTATAGTTTTATACCATGTAATGTTTGGTATACTTTATTCACTATAAACAAGGGCTCTGATACCAATCTGTCACACCCCGAATACCGAAGGCGGAAACATTTCCGGGGTTGACTCCACGTTGAGTATCAAATCCAATGTACATAGTAAGTAAAGTGAAACAAACATTACATTACATATTAAAAGTTTTACAATTTGTTTCAAAAGACACAGTTTATACAGTTGTGATACATAATTTTAGATATAAACAAAACGAACGAGCCTTGCACGCACACGATCCTGAATTAAGTAAGTCTTCGGGTACCTGTACTATCTTTGACCTGAGAACACAAGCAGTTTAAAAATTAGCATAACGCTGGTGAGTTCATAAGTAGTTTTGTTTTGTGAAAATGTTTATGTTTCCTTTCTGTTTCTGAAGGTATAACACACACCAAGAAAATCCCATATTTTCTTAAAAGTTGGTTGTTGTATCACAAAATTAAAGTATGGTTTGATTATCCACTTCATTGTTCTATTCCTTTTATGTATCAGTGTATTCCCAGAAAAGTCCTATACTTTCCTGAATTGTTAGTTATTGTAAAAGATGTAATGTTATACAATTGGTTATACTTTTCTTGTTATGTATATGTTACCCAGGAATGCCCCATGCTTTCCTGTATGTTGGTTTTTAATGTGAAAGATGTATTCTGCTAAACCTGGTTATGTACAAGTTTCCCAGGAAGGTCCCATACCTTCCTGAATGTTAGTTACCTTATGTAAAGATGTAAAAGATGTGAAAGATGTAAACTGAATCGTGGTTATCTGAAAAATAAAGTAAGTGGTTCATTATTACTATAAGTAAATCTCTGTTATCCTAGTTGCGAGTTCCATAACCATACTAAAGACTGAACCTGTGGCAATAAGTAGTCCGCAATCCTTATGACTTTCGTCACCCTTGAACCATTTCGGTTCGGCTGTAGCTAGCAGCCAGGTGTGGGGTAGTCAGCCCCGTATAGATCTATACACTCAAGTCACGCTCTCTAAATTCTAGAGATTCTGGTTACGGGTGTAGTCCTCCAGTCGCGTATCTTTGTGGAGTGTTTGCCGAGGACGTGTCTCCAATCATACGGAATAACAAATTTACTAGTAATAATAGGAAAATCCTCCATTCGCGTATCTCTGTGGAATGTTACCGAGGAGAAGACAGTGCACGAATTATATTGTTCATGTGTTATAATGTCATGCTTTTAACTGATAAAGTGTGGAAACCATTTGTGAAATATATAAAACATAACAGTTTATAAAACCCATTTCACAAATAAATGTTTAAGTGATCTGTATATTCTACTAGTTATCAGTTGTGTAATCAATATTAAAAGCATATGAAATGTGAAACACACACACATGAAAATAAGTTTTGAGTACAAGAAAACTGATGGGATTAAAACAACTTTTAATCCAAGAAGATCGATTAGATCTTGAACAAGTATGTCAAAATGAAACAGCAAGAACACAAAATTAATAACAAGGCAAAACGCAACAATAAAAACAAACAGCTTGAATCAAACGTGTCGAATGATTAAATAAAATCCTTAGAAGAGCTCGATTAAGAACATCAACTGTAAAGGATTGGAAGATTACAAGAGAGCAATATCGTAAGACTCTGGAATGCTAAAACTGAAATCTTGAATCCTAACCTAATATGCATGCAAGCGATAACTTATATACAAGACATAAAAGGCTCTCGGTTGGACAGGCCCAAACCGGAGAATACAACGGCTAATCTAACGAGCCCAAAAGACGCAACATAAAATAGAACTTCAGCCCAACAATCTCCCCCTTTGCGTCAATTTGGAGCGAGACCTTCACTTCGTACTTGGGCCTGCGGCTGAAGCTGGTACCTTCTTCTTCACGGTACTAAACAGACATTTGGTTATTGAAAGGATGGTCTGTCTAAACCGGATGTACCAATTGATCATATCTTCAAAGTACTTGATGTCATCAGCCGAATTGTCCTTACACCGCTTGACGATTGATAGGACGTGTTCCAAGCAGGTAGTGGTGTAGAGGTGCTTGTCAGCTAACGCGAACAGACATTTCTGTCCTTCGGCTCTGGTGAACATCACAGAGTTTCGCCTCGAATCTATCTTGCCCATTTTCATTGTGTTTAGATCACTGGCCGATCCCACTGGCCGAACACTGTGGCAACCTCCTGATCCATTAGGGCCACCTCCATGATATAGCATGCCAGCATCCTTTTGACATGGTCTAAGATGGGACCATATTCGGCTTCGTTTGTCAGCAAGATGTTGTACAAGACTATCCAATCATGAGGGTTCAGATTGGCCAGATCCGCCAGAGAGATCATGTGAGCAGTTCTTGCAGATCCTCGGATAAGCTTGAACTTGACGTTTGTGAATCTCCCCACGGCAAACGGCTTCATTACCCGAACATTGACAATCTTCTGGGCGCTCCATGTAAGGTATTGAGGGCGAGCGGCCTCCAGATAAAAGTCAATGAGCTCCCTGTCAAGCTCATCGTTCGGATGCGGGACTTCGAAAATATTGGAGAAGGCGTGGAAGATGAATGCCTTTCGAGTCAACGGCATATCAAATTGCGAATCGACCGAGTTGTTGCAGTCGAACGATATCACCGGCTCGAGCCATAGTATGCTTCGAGTTTCTATGGCCTCCTTTATCAAACGATCCCTGGTCCAGGCAGGGAAGAGCAGCTTTCGGCTCTCAAGGAGATCGTTGGCTTCTTTTTGTTTACGTTCGGCTTCTTCAGCTTCACGTGCCACACGACTGACATCGTCATCAGTATTCCGACTGTTCTTTCTCTTTAACATGTCCGCAATAGTCTCCTTGTCTTCATCTTCATCGTCATCTCCTCCCTCTGCAATGTTTTTGCCCTTGTCCTTCACACCCGAACCCGAGGCATGACCAGTTGGAGGTGGTTCGGTTGTGTGAGTTGCTTTTAAGGAAGGAGGTGGTTTCGATCCTTTCTTCTCATCTCCCCCTTGTTTCGGAATGGACACGAAATTGGGTAGGCCTTCAATTTTGCTTAGGAGGTCCATGGCCGGAGAGAGTTTCTCAGCGAGGGTACGCCTCACCGAGTGATTAAGGATGGGGTCATGTGCTTCCAGGATGTTGGATAGAGCGGCGTGGACATCCGAAACACACGTCTTGATGACTTCCCTTTCGGATCGAAGAGCCTCCAATTGTTGTTCGGAGTTGGAAAGTTGGGTGCTCTTGACCTTGAGGGCAGTAGTCTTACTCGCCAGGACGTCCATCAGGGAATTTTCAGCCGCAAGATCTTCTTGTAGCTTTGCCAAGCGGGCATCGATGGAGGCACGGAGTGCCGAGTTGTCGTCGCTAAGGTTTTGTCTGAGGGTAGCGAACGAGGATAACTCCGTCTTTACAAACTGGGCCAATTGATTAACAACTGGTTCCAGAGTTGTTTTTGTGGCTTCGGCGCTTTCCTGCATAGACTTCAGCAGGATTGTAGCGTCATGGAATAGTTTATCGACTTTTTCGGTCGCTGCCTCACAAGCTCGGGTGGAGGCGTCTATCGCAGCAGTAGCTGAGGATACTGAGTCCTGTTGAGCCCTAGAGAAGGCATCAACTATCCTCTGAAGGGCAGCTTCAGATAAGGATGACTGCTGATTGGAAGAGGAGGCGAGAAGTTGATCAACCTTCTCGTTCAGCTCGCGGAGATGCTTCTTTGTCACAGGAGCATCATCCTCCTCATCACTTTGAACTTGAAACGGACTGTAATAGACCGAATCATAGTTCATGTGATCACCACCAAGGTATTGATCATCGCCGTCGGAGGCGTCTTCTGGAGATTGAGGTGGTGGTGAAGCTGGGGGTGTGATGGGTTTGGTTGGTTCAGGTTGAGTGGGTGGGGGGTTAGTTTCGGGTGGTGGTTGTGTATGGGTTTCGGTTTGTGGAGGTTCGGTTACGGGTGGGGTTTCGGTAACAGGTGGTGTTTCGGTTGATGTGGTGAATATGGGTGGTGGTATAGGAAATGAGGTTGGTGGTATAGTAGGGTTTATGGTGGGAATGGAAATAGGAATTGTGGGTGGAGGGGAAGGAACTGGGGATTGGTGAAGTTCCATCTCCGGGGTTGGGGACCAAGGGGGTGTGTTGCCTCTTTGTGGAGATTCGTCTCCTTGTGATCCCTCAGAGGCCGAACTCCCACCTTCGGATTCACTTGATGAGGAGGGAAGGACGAGCTTTCGTTTCGGTTGGGTCTTCCTCCTTTTCGGTTGTGGGGAGGAAGCAGGCTTTGATTGTTTGCGTTTCTTGGGAGTAGGTTTTGGGGCTTTGGATGGTTTCTTCCCCTTGTCTGCCTTCTTTCCCCTGGCCACCGGTTTGTCGGCATCATGAATTGATCGCAGCATGTCCGGTGTCAGTTCCCGCGGACCAGATGACCCTAACTCCTTGATCGCCTTGATCATACTGCTGTCTGATGGCACACTTCCAAACATCGACTCCGGGATAGAGCCAATAAAGGAGAATTTCGATGCATCGGATACGATGATCTTCTTGGTGTGGAACGTGCCAACAGAAGACATCGGTACACCGTCAGCAGTTGGGACCTCAAACCTGTCCATGGCCCATCTTGTGATCAAGATCCAGAACCGGGCCAGCGACACTTCAGAGTGTCGAGAAGTGGAAGAAAGGCTCTGAATCAGCTGCTGCCAGAGGACAAACCCATAGTCGAGGTTGATCCCGTTGTACACCCCATACATGATTGTCAGGAAAAGACGACTGGCCCCGTCCGATCCGGAACTCCTCTCAGACAGTCCCTTGAAGAGAACTGTAAATAGCCCATTCCACAGGGGCGGTAGGCATGACTTCTTGAACCGTGCGACGGAGGTTAGAACTTCCGTGTAGCCCATGTTGTAGAACATGCTGTATAACATGCCAACCGGAATCGTCTCCGGGTTAACACGTGATGGGTCTGCAGCAAACCCAAGCATGGTGCAGAAGCGGGGACGAGAAATCGACGTCTTGTGTTCCGCCACTTCGAAAAATATATGGTCGACACCCTTGTCGTAGTAGGCCGTCGCATAGACCTGAGATAGAGCCACCATTGGCACCGTTTCAATTCTGGACAATGCCGGAGCAAGCTGGGAGAACTTGAGGCATTCGATGACCGGCGACATGTAGGGATCATAGGCTAGTGGGTTCAGATCAATGACAAGGCATTGTTGAGGTCTGATGGGAAGAATCTGAGAAGTAGCATGAACTGATGAAGATTCAGCCATTGTTGCAGGTGTGGAGAAGAAGATGACCGGGAGAGAGTTTTGGGAGTAATTTTGCTTTGGGAATTATGGGGGCAGTAAAGAGGTAAAAGGTGGTGTGGATGGCTTTTTATAGTAGGTAACAGGAGAGAGAAAGATCGTTTGAAATCTCTTATTGAAATACGGAAGGGTTTTTGAGTGACTGATTGGTGACAGTTGGGACGTGCGATGATCACGTAGGAGAGAGAGTGTCAGATTCCTAGGATCACGCCGCCCAATAAGCGCCGGTTCAGAGAGAGAAACCGTTTCCATTTCCACACGCGCCATTAATGCCAGATGGATGACGCTTCAATACTGCACACGCGTCCAATAGTGTCAGAAAAAGTGCGGCCTCTTCAAATTCACGCGCCCGCCTTTTTACCGTCGTTTGAATATCTATCCTTTGAACTCCCGCCGCGTCAGCAACCTTTTGAACTTATCCCTTTTCTTTTAAACACCACCTTTTGAATAAAATGCCCACGTGGATTATTGGCAACCGCAACTTCAGTATTAACCATTCATTGATTATCCAGCCTGTAAAATAATTAGTAACGGAATTTTTGAAAATCTAGGATTTTCGTGCAAAGAGTGTAAAAGATAAAGAAATAAAGCAACTCTTTTTGGAATGATCTGTGATGTCAATTATGACACGAAACTGATGATCCCGGGCACGAATCTCTTCCTTCAAGGTCAAGAGGGACCTCAAAGTGTTAGTGTGGAATCCCGTTGAATTACGATCAAACATTCATTAATAAATGTTGAAAGGCTTCTTTAAATAAGGCAAATTAAGGGTGGTTTCGCTTTGATTCAACAATTCAATTCCTGATATAAGAACGAACGTGAACAAAGTACTTGTGAGACCAGTGTAGTCTGTTGAACAAGTAGGTGTGAGTTAATTTTGTAGTGGCTTGGATTAATATGAAATGTCAGATAAAAATTTAAAACTGGATCCCTTGGGAAGAAATGTCATGGTGTGTAACAATTTCATTGGAATCACGCAAAAAGGAAAACAAAAATGAGATTTCATGAAGGTACATTCGTTAATTCATTGGTGAAAACTTGATCAAGTTAATTGGTCACCGTCAATTCATTGGTGTTGAATTTTGGGTTTCACTCAGCTCGTAGTGGCACGAAGCTAAGATCATAAACACAGATGTTGTGTAACCATAAACCTCAGTGGTAGTTGCTGAGAGTCTCAAGGGTTACAGTGAGGATACGAATGTTATGGAGAAGTATAGTGGGGATGGTGAAAGAAGACATAGTACCTCTGCTGCGAACAAAAGGACCAAGCAGGAGACTCTAAACTCATGTTAGAAAAGAGTGAGGTAGCTCATGATTAGAATAAATGAGTTAGCCTTATTGGGAAGACAAGGTTTGTGTATACCAGGTCATGAAGGCTATTATTCAAAATCTTATGAGGCTTGGGACACATACAGCAGCATGCTTCTAGGGACACTTAAGGAAGTTATCAAATATATCCTTATAAACGAATGAGCACAGAAAACAAAAAAAAAAATTAAAATATTTTTGGAGTTTTTGAAATTGAATAAAAAAAAACTTTGGAATAGAGAAGGAGAAAAAAAAATTGAAAAACCGAACCCGAACGTTCGGTTGGTTTCGGTTGGAAAAAGTTGAAAAACCGAACCCGAGCGTTCGGTTGGTTTCGGTTCAGGAAAATTTTGAGAAACCGAACCCGAACCTTCGGTTGGTTTCGGTTCAGAAAAATTTTGAGAAACCGAACCCGAACCTTCGGTTGGTTTCGGTTCAACAAAAGTTTGGAAAACCGAACCCAAACCTTCTGGAGGTTTCGGTTCAGGAAAATTTTTAAGAAACCAAGGAGTTTAAATATGCAATAATAAAAAAAAAACTTTTCACATAAAGAAAAACAAATTTTGCACAAGAAATATACACTCAGAAAAACTACCTTTGAAGAAATGAGCGAGTGAAATGGTTGAACCGAACCCAAACGTTCGGTTGGATTCGCTTCTTACGTTTGAGATCGAGAGGTAGTGTGAGGTACTGACTCTGATTCCATCATACCTAGCCCTTGCAAAATTTTATTGAATGATGCTTCCGGAAGAGCTTTGGTGAAGACGTCAGCCAGTTGATCAGTGGTTCTTACGAAGTGAACTTCGACATTTCCATCTTCCACGTGATCTTTGATGAAGTGATACCTCAGTGCTATGTGTTTGGTTTTAGAGTGTTGCACCGGGTTATGACAGATCCTAATTGCACTTTCAGAGTCACAATATAGAGGGATCTTCTTCATATTGAGTCCATAGTCTCGAAGTTGACTCTGGATCCAAATCACTTGTGATGTGCAGGATGCAGCGGCAATGTATTCCGCTTCAGCAGTAGACAGCGACACACATGTTTGTTTCTTGGATTGCCAGCTGACCAACTTCCCATCAAGAAATTGACAGCCACCAGTTGTGCTTTTGCGGTCGAGTCCACATCCTCCAAGGTCAGCATCAGAATAGGCTTGAACGAAGAAGCCAGAGTTGGATGGATACCATAGACCTAAGGAGGCGGTTCGCTTGAGATAGCGTAGGATGTTCTTCACTGCCAGTATGTGAGGTTCGCGTGGGTTAGCCTGAAATCGAGCACAATAACATACAGAAAACATGATATCAGGCCTGCTAGCAGTTAGATACATCAGTGAGCCTATCATTTGACGATATAGCGTGATGTCGACAGCCGGTTTATCCAGTGAAGGGGTAAGTTTGGTGCCGAATGCGATTGGGACTTTGACTTTTGAGTCTCCCATCATTCCAAACTTAGCTAGGAGAGTCTTTGTGTAAGCTTCCTGATTGATAAAGATGCCTTCGGGTCCCTGTCTTATATTTAAACCAAGGAAAAAATTAATAGGACCCATTGAGCTCATTTCAAACTTAGTCTCCATCAACTTTCTGAATTCAGCTGTTAGGCTGGGATTCGTAGAGCCAAAGATGATATCATCGACATAAATTTGAACGATCATAAGGTGGTTACCTTCCTTTTTGCGAAAGAAGGTTGGGTCAACCGAACCTTGTTTGAATTTGGACATCTTTAAAAATTTTGTAAGCGTTTCATACCAGGCTCTCGGAGCTTGTTTGAGGCCGTACACAGCTTTATCCAGAATGTAACAATGATTTGGATACTTTTCGTTCACGAACCCAGGAGGTTGCTCCACATACACCGTTTCTTCAAGTTCTCCATTGAGAAATGCGCACTTGACGTCCATTTGGAAGACCTCAAAGTTTTTGTGAGCAGCATAGGCCAGAAATATTCTAACCGATTCTAGCCTAGCTACTGGAGCGAACGTCTCTTCGTAATCTATTCCTTCCTCCTGACAGTATCCTTTGACAACCAGACAAGCCTTGTTCCTTATGACATTACCTTCCTTGTCCATTTTGTTTCTAAAAACCCATTTGAGACCAACAACCGAAGCATCCGGAGGAGTTGGAATGAGGCGCCAGACTTTGTTCCTTTCAAACTCGTTTAGTTCGTCTTGCATTGCTTGAACCTAATCAGAGTGATCGAGGGCAGTGTTCACTGTCTTCGGTTCAACTTTTGATACAAATGAGTTAAACATACAAAACTCAACCTTTGAGAACAAGGATGTCTGTTTTGCCTTCAGTTGAGATCGGGTCAGAACCTTTTCAGATACATCACCAACTACTTGAGAGATAGGATGATTTCTGGTCCATTTTGTAAGAGGAGGGTAATTTGGATCGAAGGTTGGATCTAGTTCAGCGTTGATCATCTCTTCAGGCTCAGATTGGCTATCAAAATCAAGCGTCATATCATCATGCTCCCCCTCAATTGATGAGTCTTGAGAGACACGAGGTTCAGGGGTTTCTTGTGGTGCTGGATTTTCAGGCATTGAAGTACCTTCGTTTGGAGGGGCACCTTCGGTTGGAGAGTTACCTTCGGTTGATGAAGGACCTTCGGTTGAAGTAGTAGAGCTTGGCTCCCCCTCGACATGTGAGCTAGGCTCCCCCTCGACATGAGAACTTGGCTCCCCCTCGACTGAAGCATTGTTGGTTGGAGATTCATTAGAAGGCGATTCTTCTTCATGCATTCTTCTTGCAGCATCTTCGACAATCTGCTTTATATGATCTATTTTGTTGTCGGCTGCACCTGCTTCGGAGAGAGAAGCTTTTTCCGGTTCATCAAAGAGATCCAGAAAATTCTCGTACATATTGGCGATTGAGACTGTGACTTGACCAGTTTGAGGAAAGATTTCACTGGCAGTGTCAGCTATGGCCTGTAGCTTCTTGACATAGTTATCGTCGAAGGTCACATAGTATGTCTCTTCAATCCTTCTTGATTGTTTGTTTAGGACCCTGTACGCCTTTGAAGTGAGTGAGTAACCTAGAAAGATTCCCTCGTCAGCTTTGACATCAAACTTGTTGCGGTGTTCTTTAGAGTTAAAGATGAAACACCTTGAGCCAAAAACGTGGAAAAATTTCACATTGGGCTTCCTGTTGTTTAATATCTCATATGGTGTGAGCGTGAATCGCTTGTTGAGATAGGACCTATTTTGTGTATAACAAGCAGCAGAAATAGCGTCAGCCCAAAAATAAAGAGGTAAGGAAGCGAAACTTAACATAGTTCGGGCAGCTTCACACAGAGATCGGTTTCGTCTTTCGACTATTCCATTCTGCTGTGGTGTGTAGGGAGCTGAGAAATTGTGGCTAATTCCCTTTTCTGCAAGAAACTCTTCAAACTCCCTGTTCTTGAATTCGAGACCATTGTCGCTCCTGATGTTGCGAACGACCTTCTTGAGCTGGATTTCAATTTGCTTGATAAACACTTTCAGCTTTTGAGTCGCTTCAGATTTGAGCTTTAGAAAGAACACTCATGTAAATCTAGAGAAGTCATCAACGACAACAAGAATGTACTTGCTACCACCGATGCTTTCAATAGATGAAGGACCACCTAAATCGATGTGAAGCAATTCGAGTGGTTCAACAACTTTTGTGTTAATTATGGATGGGTGACTTTGACGACTCTGCTTTCCCATTTCACATGCAGCACATAAATGCTCTCTGTCAAACTTGAGCAATGGAAGACCCCTAACATGACCTCCAGTGACAAGTCGGTTAATATCTTTGAAATTGAGATGAGAGAGTCTTCTGTGCCACAACCAGCTTTCGTCGGATTGAGCTTTTGATAGCAGACATATTGCTGGGTTTCCTTTGATGGGTTTCATGTTCAGCGGAAACATTTCACCCTTTCGCTCTGACTTCAGAATCACTTTCTTTGTCTTTTTCTCTATGATTTCAGAACCTTCATCATCGAATGAAACTTTGAGACCTGTACCTCCAACAAGCTGAGATACACTGATGAGGTTGTGTTGAAGTCCTTCCACATAGGCCACCTTCCTAATGGTAAAATCACCATTCGTTATCATCCCATATCCCTTTATGGTGCCGAAAGAGTTATTTCCAAACTTAACGTTGCCACCATTTGCAAGAGATCTGTATTCCCTGAGTTCCTCTTTCCTCCCTGTCATGTGACGCGAGCAGCCACTGTCGATGTACCATTCTTCGTCAAACTGCTCGTCACTTATAACCTGCAAAAATTAAGCAGATTTAGGAACCCAAAGTTTCTTGGGTCCATGTGAGGTTTTCATGGGAACAGGAATAGTTAAAGAGATGTCAACAAGATATGTTCTTTTAATTAGAGTTGTTTCATCTTTCTTTTTAATGGTGAATACTTTTATTTTGTTAAGATTAGGTTGGTTTCCTGTGGGCTCAGGCTTGGATTCATCGACCTTTCGCTTTCCCTTCTGTTCAGCTGATGATTGAGATTTTTGAGGAAAAGTGGTATTAGCTTTAGAGCAAGATGGAGATGAATGAGTAGAAGTAGAATGACGAGAAGAGTTAGAATGAGAGAATTTGGATGGGGAGGACTTCCTTGCTGATGACTCTAGGTGACCCTTTTGCTTTTGATCGTTGGTGGGTTTAACCTTTGAGTCTTGTTCTCGTCTGACTTCAGAGCCGAACCTCTGAGTTCGGTTGTAGTTGTTCTTGGAACCGAACCTTTGGTTTCGGTTGAAATCCTTTTCAGAACCGAACCTATGCTTTCGGTTGGTATTTTCATGCGAACCGAACCTTGACTTTCGGTTGGTATCTTCTTGCGAACCGAACCTTGACTTTCGGTTGTTGGAATTATCAGGCTTTCTTACGGGATTGTTTTCATACTTCAGATTCTTGTCTTTGTGTGAATAGTATGCATTCTGGGAGTGCCAGAATTGTTTCCTTTCAGAAAGGTTTTTCCTGTATCTTAGGTTCCTTTCTATCTTTTTATCCCTCATCTGTTTAGGTTGATGATGAACGTTCGCTTTCGCTTTTGATGTCACCTTTGCTGGTTCCTTTTGAACTTTAGGAGTTTTTCTTTGAGCTGAGGGAGCAGAGGGAATGTTTGAAGAAGATTCAGTTTGCCCTGAGAAAGTGGAAGGAGTATCTGATGAAGTTTCACTTCGGGCTGTTGGCGTAGAAGGAATATCTTCTTTTGCTGAACAATCAACCTCTTGAGGAGTATCTTTTGTTCCACTTGTGCTTGGTTCACTGAAATTATCAGGCTTGTTCAAGGGTTCAGGTATGTATCTCCCTTTCTTCATCCAAGAGGTTCTTTCAGATAGTCCGACGGTTTCATTTCCATTGTCAATAGGAGCTTCCCAGAAGAACTCATCACAGCCATCAGCATTGTCTTCGTTAACAATAGCCGTGAGTTCAGCTGTTTGATGTTCGGTTACTCCAGTCACTTTGTATACCTGATTCGGAGTGGTCCTGACTTTTTGATACACAACAGCCTTTTCTACTAATTTCGGGGACTTTTGTTGGGACAATCTAGCGAATTCTACTGAATTTTCAGAAATAAGATTTTTGTGGTTTTTAGTTTCGCTTTTAACAAATTCTGAGCAGTCAACCGTATCCTCTACAGAAATTTCACTCATGTTTTCGTCCTCGTTAAGCTCAGATGCATTTTCAACATCGATTTTATTTTCTGAGCTTACTTTGGCGTTTAGAGAGTCAAACTTTTGTATGGTTTCGGTTCTCAGTTTAAGTCTGTCATTTTCGTCCAAAAGATTTTTGAGCATGTCCTTATGGTCTTTGGATTTAATGAAGGACTCAATTTTGTCCAGTCCAATCTGATAAGTTGGGTTGACATCATCAGACGAAATCACACTTTCACAATTGTAAGCTTCGGCATCAATTTCATCCTCCTTGAATTCTAGGAATGGTAAAATCATACGGTGGATCTTCTTGCCTATCTCACAGTCTAAGTGAAGTTGAGTAATATTGGAATATAAACGTTTAGCTATTAAACAAAAAACATTTCGTTGTTTTAACAATCTCAAATTGTCTCTCTGCAAATAAATGTTTTCGTCTTTGACTTTAATTAATTCCGACTCTTTTAACTCAATCCACATACGCCGCTCCTCACTCTTCGACGCCACCCTGCTTAATTGATCAGTCAGGTTAGAATTGGTGACTCGAGTTTGAGTTAAGCTACTATCTAAATGAGAAATTCTTGTGTTAACGTTTTTTAGTTCTTTCTCATATGAGGATGATGGTACTTTAGATGAAATGAAAACAGATTGTACCTTCTTTATCAGTTCATCGAGCTCATTGAACTCCCGGCTGAGTGGTTTGGCCGTGAAGCACATATCTTCCTGCACCTTCGGTCCATTGCTTCCTCCGTCGGTATTGTATCCCCTCATCTGAGATGCGCTTGACACCATGAAGCATTTTCCACCACTGCTTTCCTCCTTAGCCATATAAACCTTTCCAAGAGTAGGCTTCCTCACTTCTTCATCTTCTGAGTCAGTAGACCAAACTTCGGTACTACCGAACTCATCGTCGTTAACCGAACCCTGCACAATAAGAGCATTAATAGAAGGGTTAGCGGTAGCCTTTTTCTTTCTCAACTCATCCAATCTCTTCTGCAGCACGGCTTCCTCATCCTTTCCGTCATCCTTTTCAGCCATCTTTTTAAGAACACAGTCCTTAGCATAGTGGTTCTTGCCACCACAGTAAAAACAGCTTACTCCAGAATCGCCATCTGCCTTCGGTTCCTTCTTGGACTCCTCAGCCTTCGGTTCATTGTTCACCTTTTCAGAGCTGTAACTCCCCTGCCAGTTTCGGTTTTTGTTGTTGGGAAATCTCTTCTTTATAAACCTCTTAGGATTGGATACCATCATGGCATAATCCTCAGTTGAGAGGTCATATTCTTCTAAATTGAACTCTTCATCCTCCATCACAGCTTTGCTTTTAGATAGGAGGGCCAACGAACCAAGACTAGAGACAACATTTTTCTCTTGAACCACAATCTTCTCTTGGGACTTTAGAATACCCACCAGTTTTGCCAAAGAGTATGATTTAAATTGTTCATGTGCTTTGACGGTGGAAACAACTGCTCTCCATTCAGATCGCAGTCCGTTCAAGAAAGTAACCTTTTGTTCGATGAGCTTCCTTTCTATGTCATGTTTGATCATCTTGCTGAGAAGATGATTGAAGCGATCAAACGTCTGGGTCACAGTTTCTTCAGCCCCTTGCCTGAATTCTCCAAACTCAGATAGAAGCAAGGTTTGAATAGAATGTTCAAGATCTTCGTCTGTGGAGTACAGTTCGCGAAGTCTATCCCACACTTCCTTCGCCGTAGTGCATGAGCTGACCAGTCTGAAAGTGTCGGACTGAAGGGCGAATCTGATCAACCTTAGTGCCTTAATATTGCACTGGAATTTGTCTTTTTCATCTTGCGCAATATTCGTCACGTCCTTAAGCAGATCGTTGTATTCTTTTTGCGTCTTAATAACTCTGGATGTCGCGGAATGAGAAAACGGTCCATTGATAATGGCCTCCCATATGAGAAAACCATTGTCCTCCGATCCAATCACGTAATCTTCAAAATGATGTGCCCATACTTCATAGTCATGGGTGTATAAGATTGGAATCTTTGTCGTCGAACCAATGCTGTTGGAAATATTAATAGGGTTTGATTGCGTTGCGTCCATTATGATCGTAATAACCTGTTCAGAGATCAGACTTGTAATAAAGCAGATTAGGGCAAAACAATAAATACTAAGATACGTCAATTAAGATGACGGCTCAATAAATATCAATAATTGCGGAAAACCCTAATGGAAATCTTTTTCACAGAAAAGATGTGTATCGATTACACAGCCTCCCGCTCTGATACCAATTGATGGGATTAAAACAACTTTTAATCCAAGAAGATCGATTAAATCTTGAACAAGTATGTCAAAATGAAACAGCAAGAACACAAAATTAATAACAAGGCAAAACGCAACAATAAGAACAAACAGCTTGAATCAAACGTGTCGAATGATTAAATAAAATCCTTAGAAGAGCTCGATTAAGAACATCAACTGTAAAGGATTGGAAGATTACAAGAGAGCAATATCGTAAGACTCTGGAATGCTAAAACTGAAATCTTGAATCCTAACCTAATATGCATGCAAGCGATAACTTATATACAAGACATAAAAGGCTCTCGGTTGGACAGGCCCAAACCGGAGAATACAACGGCTAATCTAACGAGCCCAAAAGACGCAACATAAAATAGAACTTCAGCCCAACAAAAACCCTTGTACTTTGCTTGTGTTCCCCCCCTGGAAACAGTGAAAAAGGGTAGGGGTATGAACTCACTGGACTCGGAAATGCGTCGGTTTTGGATACTAGATGTTGGTTCGGGGATTGTTTACTCGCGATGTCCCTATGTAAAATGAAATAATGTCCATATATATACAATTAGGGATACATTCACTAATTATATGGAACATTACATTCCAACGAGGTTAAACACCTCAAAACGAGCGTTTGGAGTGACCCGGGTGACATCTTTAGACTTGTAATGGCACTAGGGACTTGGGACTTGAGTTTACTCCCCAAGAGTAAACATTTTAAAGAGTTTACAACCGCAAAACACACCCACACATGAGTTTACGGCCGTAAATTCATGTTGGTGTGATTTTGAAGGTTTAAGGGCTTAAATGGACATGGGGATTGCTAGAATGGATATCTAAAAATGCCTTGGAACACTTGGAATGAATTAACACCATTTAAAAAGGGAGTTTACGGCCATACTCTTGGAGTTTACGGCCGTAAACTCACCCATGGCCAAGAATGATTAGTTTAAGCTACAAAGGACAATCACATGTGATTCTAGTTAATTTTCCAAGCCTTGAAATGAATTTAGAACACCATTAAACCTATTTTTGGGAGTTTACGGCCTAGAGGCATGTTCTATGGCCGTAAACTCTCTTATACTCATGAAAATTTAGTTTTTGATGCTTAAAAACAATCACATGTGATTCTAGAATTTTATACAAGCCATATAAGTGAATTTGATGCATCCTTAAGGAAGTTTTATGAGTTTACAGCCAAGGGTATGTTCCTAGGCCGTAAACTCCTATAAATGACATTTTTGATGTGTTACAAACCCTTAAACTATTTTTAGATGCATCTAGATTTTACTACAAAGTCATTGGTTGAGTTTGAAAGCATTTTGACATGTTTTAAGGCACTAAATCACCATTTAAGAGGAGTTTACGGCCCAAGAATATGTCTTGGCCGTAAACTCACTTTTATCACCCCAAAAATCATGTTTAAAGTGTTCCAAGTCTAGATTAGCAAGCCTTAATGTCATATCTAAGTCCCAACTATGATTTGGAAGGGTTTAAGTTCATGAAAACCTCATTTACATGAGTTTACGGCCCAAGCTTATGCCTTGGCCGTAAACTCCTTCAAATGACTCAAAATCTATGTTTTAAATGATAAAAGTCTTGTCCATGAAGCTATTAAGCCATAACTAAAGTCCAAAATTGCTTAGGAGTGAAATTAGGGCTTAAAAACCCATGATATATGAGTTTACGGCCCATGAAGGCTCCATGGGCGTAAACTCATTAATGTGGTCTTAATCCATGCTTTGAACTCTAATTTGAAGGCTAAGAAGGTTACAATACAAGCTAAAGAAAGTACCTTAGAGATTTGAAGCCTTAAATTTGAGATTTGGACCTTAATTCTAGCTTGAGGAGAGAGGTTGTGAGAGTTTAGTGAAAAATTGGCCAAAGGCTTGAAATGAAGTCTTAGAACACTTTATATAGTGTTCGGGAATTGGACATGACGGAATTTTACCCGATACTGACGTTAAGTGAGGCTTTTGGTCATACCCGACCAATTTGTCGTGACTCGATACGATCGATTCTATACTTATTCCGATTACTAAAGTGGGGAGTTAAAATGATTTCTAAATTTATTAAGATACCCATTAAGTCATTTTAGGTTGATAAAAACTAATGACTTAATAAAATGGCGAAATTGGAAACGAATTTGAAAATGACATTTGGTTGATCGAATTGGATTACGAGTTGAGGTCCAAGAAGTGATATGAAATTTCGGGTTGTTACAGTACATCTCGAAACTTCTCAAGAAATATTCAATAGACACCTGTGCCTCAGCTAAGGTACCTATGGGTTTCGGACACAACAACTTTTCAGACCCTTCAGGTGTAGCTGTTGATGAAAAGAAGTACAAAGGAATGATTGGATCACTACTCTACCTCACATCAAGTCTTCCAAACATCATGTTTTGAGCATGTTTGTGTGATGTCTCATCTATTGTCTGTTAAGAAAATATTCTGTTACCTCAAAGCTGCAAAGAGTCTCGGAATCTAGTACCCAGCAAATGAGAGTTTCCTCCTTCAATCATATTCTGATTCAAACTATGGCGGTCTTCAATTGCATAGTAAAAACACATCTGATGGTTGTCAATTTTTGGGTAGTCGATTGGTCAGCTGTTCATCTAAGAAACAGAATTGCATTGCACTTTCAACAAACGAATCAGAATACATTGCTGCTAGTTGCACATCTCAAGTTCTCTAGATGAAATCTCAGCTCTTCGATTATGGTTATCGGTTTCAAAAAATTACAATCTACTGTGACTCTCAAAGTGTCATTGCTATCTCGTACAATCCAATTCAGCACTCTATGATGAAGCACATCGACATACGGTACCATTTTATTAAAGATCATGTTTTAAATGGTAACATCGAACTTAGTTTTATTCCATCTGACGATGAAATTGTTGATGTCTTTACTAAGGAATTAGACGAAACCACATTCAATGGTTTTTTGAACAAAATAGGTATGATGATGCCTGATCCTCAGTTCTTTCAAGAGGTTTGCACTCTCTGATGGCTATATTAGAAATAGAATCGGTTTCAAAGTCAAATCATTTTTCATCTCGGAACTATTACCTCTCGGAACGAATAGGATCATTTTATGTGTCTTTTTGTCGAACCACCTCTTGTAGTATTAAGTTGTTCAGCTCACCTTGTCCCACAAAGTCCATAACCGATATAGTTACATTGGTATAAATTTCACCTCGGAACTTACTTCATAATTCTCATCCCAGAATTGAACTCCGGATATTATTAAATTCCAAATCTTTGTCCTAGATCGAAGTCTTTGATTCCGGAACATTTTAAAAGTTCACTCTAGAATTTTTTGTAAGTTCACTCTGAGACCTTTTCAAAATTTCACTCTGGAACTCGTTCTAAATTTCATTCCGGAATTATATGTTCCGAGATTGCGTTATAAAACCTTTCTCAGACCTTCTCAATGTTCCTAAACCATGTCAAAAATTCATCCCAGACATTCACTAGTCAAAAACTCATTTTCATCCCGGAACACTATGGATCCGGAGTCAATTCTTTTGTAAGAAGTTTAAAGTTTTTTGTCATTATGTGATTCCAAATGTTTTCCCAATAACATAAACGATTACTTTTTGGTTAATGATGTTCATCGCTTTCCCCTAGAAAAGCATAAATCTCTGTACACGTATACAAAAAGCAAACTTCATGTCATAAACGATGGTTTCCATTTTTCACGTTAAATCAGGGTTACTTTAGTTGTTGCTGGTCAATTCAGTCCCTTTTTGGAAGCACATTATATGCGATCCGTTTCCTAATACGGGTTTTATCATTGCTTTTCAACCCGACCCACTTATTTCCTGAACCTATAAAAGCCAATTGAAACCTCTTTTACCCATTACGCTCTCAAAACTCTTATCTCCTTTCTTCTCTCTCTCAGTTCAAGTGTTCTTCAAAGGTCTCAACCTACAACAATGGCATCCACCCAAACCGCTCCCAAAACTGCCAAACCTGCACACAAAAAGAAATCATATAGGGAATCCTCATCGTCTATATCATCAGAACCTTTCCTTAGGGACACTACGCAACTATTCTCTCAAGATCCAAAAGATTATCAAGAATTGATCCTTTTTATGATCGACTTAATTGCAAATCATCCTCTCTCATTTCCTCTTACCAAAATACCAGATCCACCAATTCCACTTTGCCTACTTCATGCCGCTTTCTAACGAATCAAGATTGAGAAAGATATTCTCGAGACCAAGATAACTAGAGAGAAAATCATGCCTGTTCACAAATCCACATTCTTGATTGCAATTGGTGTTAAGGAAAATCCAAAAAAAATCAAAGTTCAAGAACCAACGACTGAAGAGTTTCAGTCGTTTTTAAACCATATTGGGTACTGTGAAGAGTACAAAGCCAAGAAGTTCAAGAAGTCCGTTGTATTAGGGTTATCGACAGTTCTGATGCTCTTCATTGTAAGACGACTATCAGGCAAACATGGTGGAACTGACTCACTTAGCAAAGCTTGGTTGTACGTCGTTTACAACATCTTCTCCGGTAAGACCAATGCAGTTGATCTCACTGAAGTTTTATGGAAATACTTCCAGATCTTTGCAATCAACCGCAAGCAACATGAGATCTCAAGCCCTCATTTTTGGGCTCTTACCATCCAACAATTGTACAAAGAACACAATGAACCCATTCCCATCAACACCATTCCATAAGAGGCACTTCTTACTTTTTAAAATTATCAAATCCTATCGCCTTCCGAACCAAAAGTCTTTCAGATCTGTCAAGCGTTTACCAGAACACATGCTAGCCATTATTCCATCCGAGTCCGTTTATTTAAAACAACACATGGAGACTTCATATATATATATATATATATATATATATATATATATATATATATACCCCTACATAATCTACCCATGTCTCTTTTGAGCCCATCTTGGACAAGGCTATGACAATTCCATTCGGAGGCAAGAAAAAGTAGATATCTGCCAAAAGGAAAACATCCCCTTCCAAGCCTAAAGCCAGAAAGAGAACCGAAGTCATTTCCTCTTCTCAAAATGATGGAGCCAAGGACACTCTGTCTGACTCTGGCGATCCTTCTACCCCTCCTACCCACTCTTCCGAAGTTCCCTTCGGAGCTTCAATATCACATGCACTCACTCACGAGGAGTCTGTACATAATCCACCCTCACCTTCTAAACAAGGTGATGCCAGTGTTGACGATAGTTCCTTGCCCCCTGGAACAAACCCACAAGTTGTTGAATTTTAAGCATTCTAACACTCCTAAGTGTACATGCAACCCTAAATACCTTGGATCTATTTTTTCTCTATTACACATGCAATTATGAACTTTCCAAGGTATTACCCTATCTAGCATACTATAATTGATACTTGGGTAATCAAATGGATAAAATACATACCTTTGTTGATGTAGCTTATCTTCATGAAACTTGAGTGCCTAGTGCCCCAAGTGTGACACCTCAAATGGTTCACACAGCACCATGAACTCTTGGAATAACCTTGAGAATAAGGATACTTTGATTCTCTCTAGTGAAATCGGCTAGCCCTTCTTAGTGTACCCACACTAGTACCAATTTCACCAACCAAGGACCTCTTTATATAGTGTGGAGATTCGGGTTACACCCTAATACCCATGACCTTTCATTTCATATGATCAATGGGTTAAACACTCCATGGACAATCCATGAAAGCTTAGCCCAACCTAAATGAACTTGGCCCATCACACATATATATCTAATAGTCCATATTTAATTAGTCCCTTTTTGATCACTTAATTAATTAAATTAATTCTTGATCAATAGTAATTAAATAATATTATTATATATTAATATATTAGAACTTATAATATATTAATATGAATCACTAGTATCCTTTTCCTCATCTTGTCAATCAAAATGTCCCGATGCCATGCAACCCAAATGAACCATACCGGGTCAGGTCAAGTCTTACCAATTATAGTTATGGACTTATAAATAAATCCAATAGTCTCCCACTTGGATAAGTCTAAAACTATTATTACGTATGACTTAAAGAACCGACTGGCAATCGTAGCTCTCAAAAGCTTCCGTCGAACTCTGACCTTGCTGATGATCTCTGACCTTTGTCAATGACTTGTCCATTAGATAAATGATCATATATTCCTCCATTCTAGATATCATATGGAATGAGACGTGGATTATAAATCATTCTCTATGTCCATCCGTTGTTTCCCGATTTCTGATTCATGATGACCGAATGACTGAACAGATCAAATCGGTCCTGGCTTGGCCAAGAACTCACATGTATCATCATTAAATTATCAAGGGGCCCACAGATATCGCTTTTATCCCGAAAGTAAAAGGAATGGATAAACTTCAACTCATATGGCTTGTTCTACTACTTGTTGAATCATACACAAAGGCACGTTTTATAACATCGAGTTACAAATGCGTTTTCGTGCAATCAACGTACAACCAACTCATAGTAACAACTCATATCTCTAGGTTTGAAGAATATAAGATATTATCGTCTCATGATCACTTGTGATAAAATCCATGAAGTGATTCCAATGAGTGTGGGTTGAATCCAATACTCAAAACTTATGAGCACTCATGAGTGTTTTAGCACCACTTTGTCCAACATCTTAGACTTCTAGAAGCCTAACTCATGACAGGCTTGATTCATATCTACTTCTATCATATGACCGACTGTGGATAGTTTGAATAACTTAGTTATTCATGAAGAACGACCTAGTTATTCTGGAAGTCAAAACATGCAAAAATGAAACACAAGAATAACTGAATCCAATATGGTCTCAGAACTTATGGATATGAATAAAACACCTATTATTTATCACCATATGATTACACATTATTCATTGCATACTGTTACAGCTATCAACTATATTCTTGAATTAAAACAATAGTTGTCCCATGCTCCGAGCATGTACACTATGTTTTTCTAAACAACAGCTTTGGCATAGACCAAATATGCACTCTATGTTTGTCTAAACATTACTTATGCCATACTCCAAGTATGCATACCAAGTTTGTCTATGATCTTTACTTTGTGAAATAACCAATTGAACCATGATTCTAATTTCACACTCCCAAGTCCTTATGGCAATGCAAGAATTCCAAATTCATGCCTTTTATCGAAATTTGTTCGCTTATAAACTTATATGCATTGGTCCTCTTGTAACGATTATGCATAAAGTCACAAAGACTTGTCAACAAATATTATAGAGTATTCCAATGGAGATCAACTCCATGGAACTGAAGTCTCATATTCAAAGTTCATTGCCTTTGAACATTCTTATTGCATTAAGTTTCTTACATATATAACTTCCATCTATGGAGACAACTCCATATTCCCATTTTGACTACCCCTTCTGAACAACAATTGCCTCTTTTCAGATTAGGTCAATATGGTCCTTCCAAAGTTAACACTATACTTCCAACTGTCCTTGAGCAACCAATCCTTGGTAAAACCTTAGATTGTCCTCGACAATTGCTTAATCACTTTAGTCAAATCCAATTCTATACCTTTTTCCCCTCTTAATGCCCCAATCATTTGGAAAATTTTAGAAAGGATGAATATTATAGCACATGCAATCGATCTTGTACCCAAAGCAAATAGGACATGATTCATTATGTCTCACATAAAGACATGATTCTAGACCAGTCTTTTGCTACAATATTTTTTATTTGCCATGTTCTCAAGATTTAACTATGAAGAGGGATGCTGTAATCATAATCGAATTTTGAGAACGCAATATATAGAATTTCCTTATGTTGAACCAATCCAACATGAAATTCATATATATATATATATATATATATATATATATATATATATATATATATATATATATATATATATATATATTTGTAACAGCCCAAAATCTCAAGTATTGTTAAATTGCATTTTAGGGTGTTTTAAAGGGGGGACTCGGCGAGTTGGAGCCAGACTCGCCGAGTAGGGTCGCAGATTTGGTCGCGGGTTCGCGACTGGACTCGACGAGTCCAGATATGGACTCGGCGAGTCGACGCTGTTCAGCGGAAACCCTAGCCGTTTCGTATTGGGTCGTATATAAGGGACCTTATGCCGTCATTGTTCGCCTTTTTGCCGACTGAGAAGGATCCTAAACCGGTTGTGGGCATCCAGAACAAGGATTGAAGATCATTGGTGATTTGAGGAAGTTATTGTTCAAGAAGGAGAAGGTTTTGGCTAATGGGACAGTAAGGGAATCACGTTTTGAGTCTTGGGGACACTGAGAGTGCATGATTCAGGTAACCTTTCGGATTATTTACTGCTATGTGAATGTGTGCACGGATTTAGGGTTTGTGAAACCCATTTGGAGATTAGATGGATTGTTGTGTCGTTATCCAATGTTTATAACCTTGTATTAGGACCCTTAGAGGTCCAGAGGGTCCCATGTTTGTATATTCGGGAATATATGTATCTCAGGAAGCAGTTCGATCGACTGCATGGCGTGGACTCGCCGAGTCGGATGATCAGACTCGGCGAGTAGCTTGAAGGTTCACTGGGACTCGCCGAGTTGGTTCTTCAGACTCGGCGAGTAGAGTCGGGGTGGCCCCGCGATTCTTCCAGGAGTAACTCGTCGAGTCAAAGAGGATACTCGACGAGTAGAAGGGGACTCGTAGAGGATTGAAGGACGACCAGACTCGCCGAGTCGCCAGGGAACTCGCCGAGTCCAGTCGAGCTGACAACGGGCTGTTGACCAGAGTTGACCGGTGTGATTTCTTAGGGTCAGTTAACGTGGAAGATAGAAGTATTACTAAGGGATATATGGTGTTACAGGGAGCTTGTAGCTCGGAGGATCAAGTGCAAGGGATTTCAGGAGTTGCTATCTTCCAGTGTCCGCGAGGTGAGTCTTCTCACTATACTGTACCCGGAAGGGTTGACGGTGTGACCGAAGGGTCGTATATGTTATGTGATATGTATGCTATATGTGGTAAGTTAATTGTTACGTGTGCAATGTATGATATGTGGGCCGGAAGGCAATATGTTATGGGCCGGAAGGCGATTATGTTATGAGGACCGGAAGGTCAGGGCCTGGAAAGGCGTATGTGCGTAAGGTATATTGGGGAACTCACTAAGCTTCGTGCTTACGTTGTTTATGTTATGTTGTTTCAGGATCTTACAGTAACGCGGGATGGCAACGGTTCGATTGTACACACCGAAGAAAGAGTTGTGTTTTGGAGGATCCTGGTCTTCTATTATAACGAAAATGAAACTATGTTTTGCAATATGAATGTGAATAAGATTTTAAACAAGTGTTTTAATATTAATTTGATTATTTAAATGAAAATTTTGTTTTTGGAATTCACGGTGTTACAATATGGTATCAGAGTTCAAATAAATAGTTTTCTAAAAGTGAATAAGAGTTCAAAGAGAAAGCAAGAAAGAGCAGTGTGTACAATCAGCCAGAGCCAAACGGTGATTTCCCAAAATACCCTTACTTTTGTATTATGAAATATCTATTATGCACTTTATGAGACATTATCGCATGCTAGAGACAGGCTAGGTATTTCACATCTTAGGACTAGGGTGACCTGATTTGTGATGCCTTAGTCTAGGGTTTGCTGTTATATGTGCGTTATGCTTTTGTGTGTATGTGATGAGTGAGGGTATCTAGTTAGAACGCACGAGGGGTAGAGCTACGGAGTACAGTGGTACTTCCGAGGATGAGCCGAGAAGGTGGAGCTATCACAGCTAAGGAGTCCTATGTATGCTTTGATGCTCGAATGCTGCTTGCTTCGTGCTTTGTGGAGTTCTCGATGATGGGAGACAGCTACTAAGTGAGTATGACGATACTCAGGAGGTAGATGTTTGGCATCATCAGGAGCTCTTCAGCAGCTGATAGCAAAGAAGTGGGAGGACGGCGGAATGGGCTAGAGATTAAACCTAGCCAAGATGGGTGCGTGGGTAGAGTAGAGGATTTCGCTGGGGAGCGAGCATGCAAGATGGGATTGGTGGAAAAGAGCAGGTCGATCAGCTATTTAGGAACTCTGGGATGGTCCGTGTGGAAAGTATGGGTAGATGTGGCAGGTAGTATGGGCCCGTACTACTGAAAGCAGAGGACCCATACTTGATACAGGGAGCATCCTAAAGGTCCTAAGGAACAGATTGAGGGGTGATGTTATGGTTCGGATACCATACATCGGAGCGGATACAGAGTGATGTTATGGTCCGGGCACCATACATCGGAACAGATTGAGATAGATGTTGTGGTCCGAGTGCTATACGTTGGAGCAGCTTGGGGAGTGGTGCTATGGTTCAGGTACCATACACCGAAGCATGTTGAGGAGGGATGTCATGGGAGGAGTACCATGGTTTGTAGTGGATGATGCTTGTGGCTATCTTGTTACCCGGTTATGACCGATGAGGTAGAGTTTGGACGCTATGGGTTTCAAGCCTGTAGACCATGATTGAGTACGGAGAGGCGTTCCTCGAGGGGGAAAAGCGAGTGCCTATCAGAGTATTTTGGTAAGAGTCAAGACAGGGGAAAATTTCAGTTGAGTTGAGCAATCAGACGACAGAGGAGAGGTCACCTTTTGGGTGAGTAGTGTCATTTATGCTCGTGTGCAAGACGCGAGAGGTCGGGTGTTTCAGTTCCGGATTTGGGAGTACACCCTGCAGGTAGTTATCGATAATGACTTTCCTCAGAGCATCAGGTAGCGGGTGTACCGTGAGACAGAGATTTACCGTGAACAGACAGTCAGTTGGGGCTGAGGTAGCCGAGAACCACACCACACCTAATTGAGAATAATAGGTTGGGTTATTGTGGTAGCAGTGAAGAGTTCAGACGAGTTTTGCAGTACGGAGAGTTGTCGTCTATGTTGAGAGTAAGTCCCTGTTCTTGGGACAAATCCGGCGTTGGATACGGATTGATGAGTTGAGATGAGAGGAACGATGATGCTGCGGTGCATTCTTCTGGCCAGATATGTTATCGAGCAGTGCAGGTGCTTAGTATTAGATCAGTATGGGATTTGGAACGATTAGAGGCAGCCGTGATGAGAAGTTCTTGAAGAATTAGCTAAAGGTTCAGAGTATAGGGATTGATTGACTTTATAAGGGGAGGGACTATCGGGTGTTGCACAGCACTTTACTGGGGCAGGTACGATTTCGCTGGTGAAAGATAGTCGTGGGTTGATTGTATACTAATTGGTGTCGGTCGAACCCTAGTGGGGGAGAACCGGGTGCAGTATGTAAGAAAGCAAGAATTGTCAGGGGTAGTAATAAGTGGAGTATAGAGGTGCAGTAGGGAAGCATGAGACCATAGGTGTCGATGATCGAGTAAAAAGGGGTTACATCGGAGCTTGCGGGTCTGGTGGTGCATGCCGCAAGTGCGGAAAGGAGGGGCACTGTGCACGGGATGGTTGGCAGTCAGTGCCAATTCGGGATTTGAGGAGGACAGGATGGAGCAGAGCCCCAGAGGGCTCAGGGTCGAGTTTATCTGCGTACGACAGAGGGAGACGGAGCAGTGCCGGAGGCAGCTGCGGGTATGATGTTTTCATGATGTCTTAATTGTCTTGCATTGATTTGGCGTATTGTTTGTGCTGGTATCTTGTATGGATTTCGATGCGGTATTCGTTGTTTCGCGGGTCTGGCATGGTTATGGATTGGTGCTTCAGGTTTTCGCTTTGGCATTCGTTGTTCCCTGATGGTTGGGTATGGTTATAATTGGTGTTTTAGTGTCAGTAGTCTTGTGCGGTTTTCGATGTGGTGTTCATCCTTTGGGCAGATTGTGGTTTTGGTTATGGGTTATTGTCGCGGATTCCTTTGGTTATCGTCCGTGGGGGTTGTTAGGGGAGATGCGGCACTGGGTTGATTGTCGGGTAGCATCTACAGTCGTGGAGTGGATGATTGAAGGACTAGATTCTTGTGAGTGGGTTGATCAGGGAGGAGGTGTGTTTTGCTGAGGGTTGCTTGTGCTTGTGGGAAGCAGTCAGTGTGTAAATGTTCTCTTGGTACAGGATTGTTCGGTAAGGTCGTTAATGACGATCGGTGGCAGTTAGTCAGTGTTTTAGTGGGGGAGAATTAGAAAATTCTCCGGGAGATCGATGAGTATATGAGGGTGCGTAGCTGCCGGGATTCAGCAGTGTTTGTCAGCGCAGAGTATAGGCCGACGAGAGCGAGTGTCGGGTATGCGGGGCGGGATTCAGACCTAGGGCATTCGATTGTGGAGGCCTGAGAGAAGGTCGGGATCAAGCTTGAGTAAGTGACCGGGGTTATGTGATCAGAGTATTGGTATGTTTGAGATACGTGATGGGTTGTACTGCATTAATCCCACGGGATTATGTTGTGCATGTTTTTAGAGCTGGAACTGGAAGGTTCCAGAGTTAGAACCTGAGGGTTCGCAGAGTTGGGTGTACGGACCCACAGAGATATAGCCTCGAGTGGCTAGTATGTGTCATGAGAGTCGGTCCAGTCATGCTGGAGACTCTGTTGGTATTGCTGGATCAGTTGAGATTGCGGATGGTGCATGTGCAGTGTGATTACATTGGAAGGTCGGGCCCTGGGGTTAGTGATCTTGTTTAGCTGAGGCAGTGATCTTAATGAGTGGAGAGAGTGCATGAGATTGAGAGCCCTGCAATGAGAACCAGAGTATGTGGATAGCGGTTATGCAAAAAGGGTGGTGTCGCTTGGGGCGAGCACCGTGGCACCGGTTGGAGTGGCATTATGGCCAAGAGGGTTCCTTGGAAAAAGGAAAAGAGGAAGGTGTGTAACTCCGAAGGGGTGCAAGTTCACGAAAGTGAAATTTGCAGAGCAGGGTTATGGTTAGAGTATTTCAAGTATGGTTTCGAGCATCATGTATGCGGCAATGAAGTAGGAACCATCCGGGTTGGGATGATTGACGAGACTCAGAAAGGATGCAAGAGAATAGAGAATCTTGAATTCTCAGTGTGATTCTGATCAGAGTATAGGACGGATATTAGTGGTTCTCCTTGGGAGATGTTCGAGGATATCATCAGTGTACCGGGTTTTTCAACCTGCGGGTGTTGGGACTAGTTCAGTATGTGTATGTGATGGCAAGAGGGAACTTGTGAGAGTTGATCTGAGGGGGAGAATGGATCTCTCAGTCGGTCCGGAATGGGCAAAGTGGGCCTTGGGTAATTTCCGATTACAGAGAGTGATGAGCAGTTCAGAGTTCGTGCTTTAGTTGACAGAGCAGACTCAGCAGGTTAAAGAGAGTTAGTAATCGTCTAGAGTTAACCGGAAGGTTATGCAGGCAGACACCGTTACGAGCATGAGATTCCGGTCGGCGACTTCGTAATTCTGACGGGGTGTTTGGATTTAGGAGGAGGAGTAAATGGGGGGCCCCGGTATGTTGGGTCTTTTCGTGAAGGTACGAAAGTAGGAAGGGTGACCTATTGTTGGAGCTGTCAACGGAATTGGGACGGATCCATGACGCTTGTATGTATCGCAATTGAAGAGGTGTATGGCGGATGAGTCAGCAGTGGTTCTACTTGAGAACGATTAGGTGGATGCGAGCCTGTGTTACGTCGAGAGGCCAGTGGCCGTTGGAGATCGGAAGATCAAGGTCCTGAGGAACAAGGAGGTACCTCTGGTATTGGTTCAGTAGCGGCCTCGAGAGAGATCGGTAGTGTCTAGGGAAGCCGAATCGTGAGATGCGGGAGCAGCAGCCAGAACTATTTTCAGAGTGAGACTTCGAGGGCGAAGTCTAATTCAAGTGGGGGAGAATTGTAACAGCCCAAAATCTCAAGTATTGTTAAATTGCATTTTAGGGTGTTTTAAAGGGGGGACTCGGCGAGTTGGAGCCAGACTCGCCGAGTAGGGTCGCAGATTTGGTCGCGGGTTCGCGACTGGACTCGACGAGTCCAGATATGGACTCGGCGAGTCGACGCTGTTCAGCGGAAACCCTAGCCGTTTCGTATTGGGTCGTATATAAGGGACCTTATGCCGTCATTGTTCGCCTTTTTGCCGACTGAGAAGGATCCTAAACCGGTTGTGGGCATCCAGAACAAGGATTGAAGATCATTGGTGATTTGAGGAAGTTATTGTTCAAGAAGGAGAAGGTTTTGGCTAATGGGACAGTAAGGGAATCACGTTTTGAGTCTTGGGGACACTGAGAGTGCATGATTCAGGTAACCTTTCGGATTATTTACTGCTATGTGAATGTGTGCACGGATTTAGGGTTTGTGAAACCCATTTGGAGATTAGATGGATTGTTGTGTCGTTATCCAATGTTTATAACCTTGTATTAGGACCCTTAGAGGTCCAGAGGGTCCCATGTTTGTATATTCGGGAATATATGTATCTCAGGAAGCAGTTCGATCGACTGCATGGCGTGGACTCGCCGAGTCGGATGATCAGACTCGGCGAGTAGCTTGAAGGTTCACTGGGACTCGCCGAGTTGGTTCTTCAGACTCGGCGAGTAGAGTCGGGGTGGCCCCGCGATTCTTCCAGGAGTAACTCGTCGAGTCAAAGAGGATACTCGACGAGTAGAAGGGGACTCGTAGAGGATTGAAGGACGACCAGACTCGCCGAGTCGCCAGGGAACTCGCCGAGTCCAGTCGAGCTGACAACGGGCTGTTGACCAGAGTTGACCGGTGTGATTTCTTAGGGTCAGTTAACGTGGAAGATAGAAGTATTACTAAGGGATATATGGTGTTACAGGGAGCTTGTAGCTCGGAGGATCAAGTGCAAGGGATTTCAGGAGTTGCTATCTTCCAGTGTCCGCGAGGTGAGTCTTCTCACTATACTGTACCCGGAAGGGTTGACGGTGTGACCGAAGGGTCGTATATGTTATGTGATATGTATGCTATATGTGGTAAGTTAATTGTTACGTGTGCAATGTATGATATGTGGGCCGGAAGGCAATATGTTATGGGCCGGAAGGCGATTATGTTATGAGGACCGGAAGGTCAGGGCCTGGAAAGGCGTATGTGCGTAAGGTATATTGGGGAACTCACTAAGCTTCGTGCTTACGTTGTTTATGTTATGTTGTTTCAGGATCTTACAGTAACGCGGGATGGCAACGGTTCGATTGTACACACCGAAGAAAGAGTTGTGTTTTGGAGGATCCTGGTCTTCTATTATAACGAAAATGAAACTATGTTTTGCAATATGAATGTGAATAAGATTTTAAACAAGTGTTTTAATATTAATTTGATTATTTAAATGAAAATTTTGTTTTTGGAATTCACGGTGTTACAATATTGTTGACAAAAGATGATTAAAATCTCAATCTAAGCTTAAAATCTCACTCTAAGCCTTTTAGAATTGACATGAAGTATAATTTCCTCTCCCTTAATTATTGTAAAACACCTTTTTCAACGAATTGAAACTTTTGTTTTCTATAATTAACATTGCTAACTTGCAATACTTATCATAATTATCATGCTCCCACTAACATGATGATTATTAGCATAACACTTATGCTCCCACTAGCTTTGACATGTACTCAAAAATCAGTTGGACTTCTAGAAATCAATACTTTATTGACTTTCTTACCAAAGTTCAGATTTCTGATACTAGATTGCATTGATAATACTTTATCAAAATCAGTCACCTTTTCTTAGATAGCTCACAGGCGTGTCTAAACAATTTTAGAACTATGAAAAGGGATGTCGTAATCATAGTCTCAATTGTTTAGACCTTTGCTATTTCTCATAAGTCCATGTTAGTGTGCTCTACTAACGACTTTGAGAATGCAAAGATTGTTGTCTACTTAAAATCTACTTAGTGAAAGTGTTTCCTTACCATCATTTTCGTGAATCGAAGAGAAACCTTATGACACTTACATTTTTTTGGTGTATGATTTCCTACCCATATGAATTTGTCAAAACCATAATCACAGGACAAGGTTACTAACAAATCCACACTTATATGGATTAAACTTGTGCAATCTTAAATTCTTGCCATTTGGCAGCTCAAGGGCCTGCCATTGCTTCCAAGTAGCTGTGCAACCAATTGAGAACTCTCAGAACTCCTATGCAAAGACAACTTGAATAGGCACAGACATGTCAACACGATAGGTTATAAACCTCAATTCTTGTGCTAGTGAAGAACTTTAGCTTTTACTCTTGATTAGTTCTTGAGACTTTCAAGACCTTTAAGACTCCCACTATCCTCTTGACATATAAGGCTTTCTTGTCAGATATTCAAGAGATAGTGTGGACTCTAATCAAGACAAACACTTCACACAATTCGCCTAAGTTGGTCTTTGTTTTGTCCAAAACATCACAACATTCCAATTTCAAATGTACAAGAGTAGAAAACTTTTTACTCTTACATTTGACTAGTGTTAATACACCTTCTTTAATATGTGTCACTCAAATTACAATCTTGGAGTATGACTCTAAGAATTGTTTTTGGAACAAAGCATGACCCATCTTCTTGATTTAATCATTTCAACAATTCAAGATTCCTCTTCTTAGTCATAAGAATACACTAAGATGAGTTTAGAGGACTAATTTTGAAATGAATTTTTAAATCATTAAGATGATCACAAAACATGATGCTAAATTACTCTCGCAACCTTTCAGATTTGAGAAACTTTTATCTTTCTGCCTAAGTTGATTCTTCTTATTCGCTCTGCCATACATTGGAACCTTTTTCCAATGTCTCAAAATTACACTTAAGCTTGTAAGTATAACCATATTTACTGAGCTTTAGTAATTTATGATGAATAGTCTTATCTATCTTTTGTGGTGGACATGACCTGTGCACAAGAATGTGTACTCGATCCCTTAGTCCTTTCACTTGACTCACACATCCATGTGAACAAGTAGTTAGTCTTAATTTTTCCAATGCTCAAAAGTTCTCATCCATCATACTATACAACTTGCATGATTCCAAGTTTCGGTCCAATTGAAACTTGGGTGATGAGAGTCTTTCCTTATTTGGAAAATTTAGACACTACCACAAATGAAAGAATCAAGTTCATATTTTCACTCTTGCTATTAATGGAATCATATAAACAACAATTTTTTTTCCTTTTCACAAATGCCATTGTAAGGATATTTTAAAATATTTATTTTTCCTTTTATTTTAAAAACTTTGCGGAAAGCTATCCTTACAGTGCAAAAGCACATGAAAAACTTTGTTGTTATCTATTCCTAAGCAATATATCATACCTGCTAAGCAACAACTCAAAATTCTGATCATAGAACCATGCGATCGAGATCCATCTTCGCGATCCGAATCAGCATATACTTCCTTTAAGTTTCTTCACTTTTCTTTGATTCTTAAAACATCAACATGTGAACTAGTCACATCATGTAACAAGAATCTCAGAATAGAAACCTAACAGAGTTAGATAGTGGACTTTACCTGAACTAGAGTCAAACTTATTAACTTTAACATCCTTAGGTAAATTTGGCAGCTTCGCAAACAGTACCCCTTCCTTTGGCAATTTTAACATATGGACTCTTTGATAATGGTACATGGGACTATCACAGACTTAGCATTTCTCTTTACGATTTGGTCAACTGAATTGACTATGGTTGATCCCTTTCCATTGGGAAGAGAATGCTTTTTCTAGATTTCAGCGTCATCATCGTCAATGTCCATAAAGTTTATGGGAAGTTGGTCATAGCAAATAGATAAGATCATTAAGGGTCTTCTCATAGTCTATTTCATAGGAGTCCCAAATGAACTCACTATGTGACTTAGAAAGTTATTGGACATCCAACTTTCTCAAGACTTTGACACCCAACTCTCCCGGCTTGTCAATATGTGACTTCATCTCCAATATGTGTGCATACATAAACCTTGCTTGCCAATAGGGCTAGAGTGACCATGAACTTGTGGGATAGGGAGAATAATTGGAGGAGGTGGAGGAAGAGAAGTTCCAAGAGATTTAGGAGGATCATAGATGTCTGAACTAGACATCTTTTGGGAGATATTCAAGATAGTTGATCTAAAGTCCTTAATATAACACCCAATATGAAATATTAAGGCTAGGACCATACAAACTATTTTATAACTTGGAAGAGGGATGTCGTAATCTCAGCTATAAAATATTTGAAGGTAGGTGAATGGCGATTCATAAATTTCCACCAAGATAAACGAAATGTATTATTAGGTTTTAATTGGTTTTGAAACTCCTAGATTCTTTTGAGATTCATTGAACTTTTCAATGGCATGTTTCAATCTTGAGTGTGCCCTTCAGGTTTTGTGACTGGGATGCCGAGGATCACAAAACAAGGTGTGAAGTAACCATGCAAATATACTTGGTACCTTTAATATTTACCCCTTAATCGATGTGCCGGTTAACCACACACGCTCCATCGATACTATGATAAACATTAAGTTACCCTTTGCCTACCTTGTTAAATACGAGTTAGTGTGTTGGTTAACCACACACGCTCCACTAACCGACTTAAACAAAGTGCAAGTGTAATTTCATGGATTAACACCTTATTCACTTTTTCCTAAGTAACTAAGATTGGGTATTTATAAAAGGTTTTGTTACTTAGTATTTATCATTAATACTTTTAATGAAGGGAGAATTCTAGTCCTTGTCCTACCCGTTCGTCTAACGACCCTCCACCAGTCAAGGAAGCGGTGGGTGAGAGTGGACACGCATTAAACTGCCATTTTATAGGCAGTAACCTTACACCCCCCTTATAGACTGGCTTCGTGAATGAGGCCTACTAACAGTAAGACTGAGTTTACTCTTATACATATATATATATATATATATATATATATTATTAACTTATAATATTAGAATGTATAAGGGTTAAATTTTAACTTTTAAAATTCTAAGGGTTAACTTGGAATTAAAGTATTCATAAGTGAAAATTTTCAAATTCCAAAACTTGAGGGCAAGTTTTGAAACTATTCAAAACTAATTAATTCCATAACTTATGAGTTTAAAGTAGTTTTAATTAAAAAACTCTTCAAGTTCCATAAGTTGAGGACAAGTTATGGAAGACTTTAAACTATTAAAGAATGTAACTTTTTTTTTTGTAACTTATGGAATTAATTAAGGCTACACATTCTTATTATTTAATGAAGTGACACTTGAACCTCCATAACTTGAGCACAAGTTATGGAGTCATAAAACCATTTAATGAGAACAAGACTCTTCATTTTGTAACCTTTGCCAACTTTTATGAGTTTAAAGAAACTTAAATGCGACCTTTCATGTAACTTGAGGACAAGTTACACAAACACATTTTAGAATCGTCTCTTAGATTAAAATGGATTGAAAACACATAATCAATTAACTTATCTATTAATCTAAGCAACTCATATGAACAAAGATAATTCACATCAAACTTTTTCATGTAATTAGCATAACTTTTAAACTAATACAAAACATGAATCTATTGACAATTATCTTTGAAATTGGATTAGCATGAACATTACCACATCAAAAACAAGTTTATAAGTCCAAAAACAGCTTAGGGTAATGTTCCTAGTCCAATTCCAACCAAAACAGTCGAATATATGCTGTCTGGGGGTCCAACTCGGCGAGTGCATGAACCAACTCGACGAGTTGGATCGTTTTGAACACTTTTAAGGCATGGACTCGTCGAGTCTCCTGATGGAATCGCCGAGTCCGTTGCCCAGACAGCAAACAACTTCGATTTTTAAGCAGATTTTGCAAGTATAACAAGAAAACAAGCCTAGGCTCTGATACCACCGTTGTGTTTTGAGCATTCTAACACTCCTAAATGTAAATGCAACCCTAAATACCTTGTATCTATGCTTTCTCTATTATACATGCAATTATGAACTTTCCAAGGTATTACCCTATCAAGCATAGTATTATTGATGCTTAGGTAATCAAATGGATAAAATACATACCTTTGTTGATGTAGCTTGTCTTCATGAAGCTTGAGTGCCTAGTGCCCCAAGTGTGACACCTCAAATGGTTCACACAACACCATGAACTCTTGGAATAACCTTGAGAATAATGATACTTTGATTCTCTATAGTGAAATCGGCTAGCCCTTCTTAGTGTACCCACACTAGTACCAATTTCACCAAACAAGGACCTCTTTATATAGTGTGGAGATTAGGGTTACACCCTAATACCCATGACCTTTCATTTCATATGATCCATGGGCTAAACACTCCATGGACAATCCATGAAAGCTTAGCCCAACCTAAATGAACTTGGCCCATCACACATATATATCTAATAGTCCATATTTAATTAGTCCCTTTTTGATCACTTAATTAATTATAAATTAATTCTTGATCAATAGTAATTAAATAATATTATTATATATTAATATATTAGAACTTATAATATATTAATATAAATCACTAGTATCCTTTTTCCTCATCTTGTCAATCCAAATGTCCCAATGCCATGCAACCCAAATTGACCATGAGGGGTCGGGTCAAGTCTTACCAATTGTAGTTATGGACTTAGACATAAATCCAACACAAGTGTCATTTGATATCCCATTTCCTTCCACACAAGCACGATCTGAAACCCCTATTCCGAACCCCAAGCTTTCAGAAGTGGGAGTAGTCTCTCTCCTACTTTGGATGCCTCAACTTGACTAATACCTGGTAAAGGTATAGGATGACTAGGAGCTAATGATCCCATGTGGGAAGATTTTGTTAACATGGCTCAATCTCACCACCCTAAGCTCACCAAATCCTAGGTTGAAGCAACACTTATATCAATGAGAAATAGGGCTATTCAGAGCAACATGCCTTTTGTTGAACCCGTTGTTGATGTAACAGATCTAGAATTTGCATCTGGAGAAATTAAAGGAAAATACAAACCTGACAGTCTTCACTCCGATCCTAGCAAGGAACATTATGAAGAAGTTATGTTCGATGATCAAGGAGCTTCCATTGCTGCTTTTCCACCACTCACCTCCTTCTTGGGTGCATCAAATCCATCCTCTTCATAACCTGATTTTGACTTTGGACTCTCTTCTTCATCATCTGAACAAATTGATGAAGAGATCCAAGTTGATAATCCGACCATGCATCTCGGAGCTGAAGCTATTTCCACTCCCAAACAAGATATGACAGCTACAACAACTAAGCCTAGCCCTGCCCTGGAACATCTTGTGAATAAAGAAGATGAAAAGACCATGTATTGAACCTCCACTTCGTACAGAAGATCATCTGCAAGCAACTACATTGATCCTTTTGTCCTTCTGGAACTCCGAGACAATGCCTCCGAAACTATGAAGAAAGTTGATGTCATCGAATCTTCTATGGCCAGTCTCAATACAAAGATCGATGAAAAGGTTTCCGGACTGGATTCCAATCTTGATGCAATCCTTCAATCCCTGTCCGAGAACAACAAGTTCGGACCGACTGCTACTAAAAGAGAAGCTCAGCTTGATCAACTCATCTCTCTAAGGCTCAAGCACATTATTGAGGAAGTGGAACACAAATATGATGCCTCAGTCGATCATTACCTCGACACAATAACCAAGATGCTGAATGTTCATGACGATCTGGTTAGTTCCACTAACGAGCTCATTAAAAAAAACTCATGTTCGTTATGAAAAACATATTCAGTGGCTTATGAAAGAGATCCGGAAGAAGGATGAATTAAATCTAATCATGCAGCAAGTCCCCATCAAGCTTCTTAGAGCATCCTAGAACATTGTAGATGTTCCAAATTGAAACTTTGACGAAATGCTCTCGATTCTTGCTCATCTATTTAATCACCTCAAAGCTCAAGCTCCAATGGCTGAGGCCTACGATGCATTAACTTTTCAACTCAACACAAGATTTCATAAGGTGTTAGAGTGCTTATGGGAACTAAAAAAATCCTCCTTACTTGCACGGGTCGTAGGCTCCTCCGTTGTAAGAGGGGGAGAAGGACCAAACTCGCAGAATCGGCCTTTGAAACAAGTCTCGGAGTTCCAACTTTGAGATGAAGACTCTGACGATTCTCTCCAATTTCCTTCAGTTTCTTTACATGATGATGATGATGATGATAAAGACAAGTACATCCGTAATGCCATCATTGGGATCCCAAAGGTAAAGCAGTTTCCATCAAAAACCTTTTCCGAGAATGAGCAACAAATTTGGTTAGCAGTTTCATGGCCTTCAACTCTGGCCAATACACTTTAGAGGAGAATAGAAGAAGCTAATATCAAATCTAATCAAGACGTTGAAGCCTTCCGAGCCTCCCCATCGATGCTACCTCTAGTATCCCCTCCAAAAATTGATCCCATATATGAGGGTTTCCTTTTTCTCAAGTCGGATGGCATTTCTAAAGAGCCTATGCATTCCTATCCTCCAAAGTTCACCATTGATGAGAACATGAAACACATCCTCTCCGCTCTCCAAAAGCAAAAAGTCAAGGGAAAAAAGCCCATATCGAGATTTCATCTCTTCGTACTTCCTCCAAAGGAAAATTTTGGTTGGTCCCAGGAAGAGATCAATCAAGTTCTTGAAGAAAGCATCTGGATCCAATCCTTCAAGTATGATAATCCTCATCCGATTCTAGGAATCTCTCCTCTCTGCAAAGACAGAAACTTGGAAGATGTTGACATAGTACCCTTCATTTATTATGATCTTCCGAATCAAGATTCAAACTAGATTGACTTGCTACTCTCTCTCTTCAGCAAGTCTTACACAAAGTTTGCTCCTCTCCATCCGGAAGATGATTGACAAATGATCATCCCTACTAAGTGTGAAACTTTAAAGACCTTTTATTCCAAGAATACACTTCCTCAAAAAGAAGTGTGGTCTTGGAAAAGGATTACCAAGATTTCCGGATTCGGAAGGAAGATCCTGACAAAATTCGAACTCAATTGTGCGTTGTTCCGGTTTCACATCTTCAGAAAGAAACCAACTCCGAAAACCATCATTGAAGTTGATTTTCCATCAATCAATCCAAATGACATTATGGCAATAGCTGCTCATTTTCGAAGCCATCAAACCAGTGATCTCAGCATGGGAGCTTACCACACTACACTAAGCTTCCTCAAAGACTATATAGTTGAATTCTACAGGTGTGATTATGAATTGGCTCATCTATTCAGAATAGAAAAAATACTTGGCCAAAATCGATTTCAAGTAGGCTTGTTGAAAATACCCAACACCCGATTACCCGACCCGACCCGTTTTGAATTCTGGTGGATCGGGTCGGGTAAATCGGGTTTCGGGTTTGAAAATCCGGGTAATCGGGTAACCTAATATTTAAATAGTTCGTGTATTGGGTAGGTTTAAAAAAATTTGGGTATACCCGATTTAAAAAAAAAACTAATTTATACACTAGTTATAATAACTATTAAAGTTGTATCATTATTTTACATAATTATTGTTCCTTATAGTTTAAACCAAATGTTATATGGCTTCATTATTTGAATGATATATAGTAAATATAAAAGAAATTGTTGAAAATGAAATGAAGTTTTGGATAGAATGTTATAACAAATATAATGAAAATCAATGAGACGTTGGATCCCCTTCATTTTCTTTGTGAACTACGGATCTGTTTCTTTTTTTTTCAACTATGCACATGTTTCTTTTTTGTCATTTCTTCTTTGTGAATTGAAATATAGCTATATAATTGGTCCCTGCAATTTAGATAACATGCTAATTTTTTTTATAACTTTTATGTACTCACCTTTTGCAAAATCATGGAACATGTTTGGTTAATCCAAATTTGATTAAACATTGATCATGTACTCCATAAACTTTTTTTTTATCAAAATATGAAATGGAATGCAAAAATCACATAACATATTATAATGACTTGTATTGTTATCGTATATATACTTGTTAACTGTATGGAATATTTTGTTACCCAATTTTTTATTAAAGCAACCAAAATGCAAAAAAGAATTAAACAAAAATCAATAAGTGACACTTAAGTAATTTTCGGGTACACCCGAAAATACCCAACCCGACCTAAAACCCGAATACCTGAAACAAGAGAACCTGACAATATAGGTTGTGTATTGCGTATTATTATTTTAAGGAAATACCCGAACTACCCGACCCGTTCTACCCGAAACCCGAAAATTTTACCCGATCAACACCCCTAATTTCAAGTTGCCAGAAGCTGAGGAACCAATTGACGAACCTGTGCTTAGGTTCGTCCACCTTCAAAGAAAAACAAACAAGAAGGACTTCTTCCGAGTCCTCGACAAACACCTGGTCTCCTCCAAGGCACTTCAGAAATTCATCAACCATGCATCCAAGTCCAACGCTCCTGAACACGTTAAAGCCAAATTCATCAATCAGCTAGAATGGTACATCGATGTTCGAGATTGGCTGTACAGAGCATACACTTTGATCAAGGAAGATTCAAACTAAGCTGACATGATTGCTAAGTTCACTTAGGAGAAGATTGTTGGAACTTGAAAGTTAAGCTCTAGCAATCTCTAACCTTTCATGTTCCGAAGTTAGTTTTAGTTCTGAAGTCAATAAATGGTCCGAAGTGAGGTTGGCATCCGGAGTAGAAGAAAATGTACGGAGTGAAGATGTTCTGAAATAATGTTTGAGTTCATTTAAGTATATCCATCTTTACATTAATTATTCTTGTCTTTTTGTTTGATGTAACAGTTCGTAGGACATAGTTTATTTTGTCAAATGGATAATCAGAGTTTCAGAAGTAACTCTTTTGTCTAGTCCTATGTATGTGTTAGATTTTGTATGATGTACTCCTTTCTCCTATTTAAGGTGTGTTTAATGTCAAGAATAAATGATGGATTGTTCCACCAAAGATAGATATTTTCACAATTACTTCACATGCACCTTTCTCTTAAATCATTCCTTCAAACATTCCTTGTGTTTATTTATTTTCTTTACCTTGATTATACTCATAGTCTCATATTTAATACTTGAAGTACTTTGTTGATTCTAATCTTCAGTCTTGACTGGTCTTGCCAGACTCGACTGGAAATATCAATCAGAAGCAGACATTGATCTTAAGCATTAACTCAAGGTTTGAGTTTTCAAGCCTTGTACCTACAATGAGTGACACAAGTTGGAAGTATTTGATAGTATACTATTATGTTTGTGTTCAGTATGTAGGTATTAATATTCAACCCAACAATCACTGTTATTACTTGTGAAATTCTATTAAGCAATAAAATCCTCTTTCTCATGTGTATGCATTAGTGCGTTTTTAGATAACATTGTGCTTGTCACGACCTTATCCTATTTTGGTTATGCTATGTGAGAAGATAACTTGTAGTAGGAACAATTGGTAGTACTACGATAAGAATATCGAAGGTCTTTGCATATGTCAGATAGGTGTTTCGCCAAAGGATCCAAAAAATCACGTAGGTAAGGCTAGATTACACTTTTGCTAGTTACCAGCAGCAATTTATCACGTAAGTAAGGCTAGATTAGACTTTTGCTAGATTAGACTTAAGGAGAAATTGCGAAAGTAGTTCGAATTTTGATTTCGACGTCAAGGTACAAGAGAGTTGCAGCATGAATAGACAGAGGTTGTTAGCTTCGATTTCATTTTGCGAGTAACAAAAGAAAGAAGCGCTTTGTTAGATTACCCATAGGATATGAGTTTCTTGTTTCTCAAGGAAAGGTTGACCTTTCCTCCTAAGCGTCTGATAAAATATAAGAATTTGACATATCTTCGGGTACGACTCAAATAACCAAGATAACCATATACGTTCATGCCTTCGAGTAGATAAGTAATTTAGTAGGTCGCATACATTGCGATAAAAAGCGTCAAGTACTCAAGACATATACCGAACTAAGACATTTTCTTCAAACCATAGTAAGGATTGAGTTAACTCATGCCAAAGGATTTTAGCAGTAGGGTCAACATCAAAGGAGAGACTGTTTTCGTATATACGATTAGAGACACATACGAGGAGACCATTCGAAAAGGACTATGCCTATTAAGCATATGTTAATACTTGAAAGTTACTTTTACGCATTAGGGTAGACTAGTTTTTTTCTTTAGTTATTCCTTTTAGTGGTAAGCACGAACGTTAATATAAAACTAGGACCATATTTTAGGTCGAGAGAGGACGAAAATTAGACTTGAGCATCCCTACAATGTAGTTAAGGATCTGGGATCAGTTGTTGTCATACCCCCAAACCAAGATGGCAGAAACATTTGGCGGCGGAGGAGGTCATGTTCGGTATCACAACAAATGTAGAATAGTAAAACAAGCAACAACATCCATTGCATTAATATTATAATTTTTACATTGTATTCAAATCACATATGATTGACTCCAAAAGTAACTAGCAAAACAAGACTCAAAGTTATTATGCTCCGTCTTCTAGAACCCTGTGTGTGTACCTGTTTAATAGTTTCCTCGGAGTACAAGTGATTTTGAAAGTGTATCAACATTTAAGTTGGTGAGTTCATAAGTATTTTGTTTTAGAAAGCATGTTCTTTGTTCTTCGAAGACCTTATTATGTTCCTCCAGAAAATCTAATATTTTCTAAGGTAATCTAATTTAAGAAAATGTGACCCTTAAGTTCCTTCTACAATCAACTAGTCGATACAAGTTATATACAATACAGATCAAACTGACTATCGATTGTGTGGTTCTTCCCTAAGCCCACAACCAAACAAGGAACATTAAATGAGGCGGAAACCACACATTCCACTGTTTTTCGGATCTACATTGTATGTAACCCTGGCGTATACACTAGGTAATTACAGAGTTAACAGTGTTGGTCCATGTTGAGTGACATCTACATTATCCTTAGAAAGTAATGTAATACTGTTGTATTTGTATGCAATCCTTTGTGTATGTATGAACTTAGTTAAACGTTCCATCCAAAAAGTATGTTTTGTATTAGAAAATAGTATGCGGTACTTGTATGTTATGACCTGACCCATACCTGTTTCCCCTATGACTTCTTAGTGTATACGGATTATATATATATATATATATATATATATATATATATATATATATATATATATATATATAAGATCGAATAGATAGTAGACTACGTGAATCTGCTCTAAGTCCACAACCAAACAAGGAACAGGAAGTGAAGAAGAAAGCACACATTCTGCTGCCTATCAGGTCCTATTAATATATAACCCTGATGTATAAACCAACGAATCATAGAGTTAGCATTATAGGCCCCTTCTAAATTGCATGTTCATGATACCAGTAAAGTTGTGTGGCGTATTTCTATTGTTTAGTAAACTACTTGCAGTTATGAAATACCTTAATCTAAACACCTTAGTTGAAACCAATGTGGTTTCATATAACCATACTTAATTGGGCCGGTATAAAACACGACATTCTTTAGGCGTCGAAAAAGTTATGAAGTTTGTCACCCGTAGACTTGCTGGTCCCAACTCTAGCTAACAACCAAGGTGCTGGATTGTTAGTCTCGTATAGATCTATACACAAACTATTTCTCTCCCTCCAGGAGACTCTGGTTATAATTTATAAGACTTAGAAACTTGTACATGGACGAATACAACCAAGTAGTACCTCACAACCCTGTACAACTAGACATAAAGAGAATACTAATGTTCCTATGTACTTCAAAATGTATGAATTACCTTGTACTAGTAGTGTACCATACTTATAATTTAAATAATCATTTTCGTATAAGATTCATGACTTAGTAAAATAGTATTAGTGTTCCCTAAACTATACCTATTAGAGTTTACATGTGTGTTCTGTATGCAATGAAAATCTTAGTAATTTAACATTTATATAACACAATCAAATAATTTGAGAAATATATCTTTTTCTCTACATGTTTGTAGAAGGGGTTAAAGCTTTATTTAAATAAGTTTCATGTTCAATATATATATATATATATATATATATATATATATATATATATATATATATATATATATATATATGTATATATATATATGTATATATATATATATATAACATATATAATTGAGATCAATCAGCAGTAGGACAACTGGTTCAACCCTAGTCCACAACAAGACAAGGAACATGAGATAAGGTGGAAACACCAGTCTTAAGTCTATTGGATCTAAATTATATATATATATATATATATATATATATATATATATATATATATATATATATATATATATATATATATGCATGTATGTATGTATCTATGTATATGTATATGTATATATATAAACATGTTTTTTGGAAAATAAAAGAATAAAACAATTTAAGTAGTTTGAAAACACTTTTTAAAATAGTGTAAATCAGTTGAAATAGCTTGAAATGTTTTTAAAATTGTTTCGAAATTATTTGAATGTTCACACAAGATTTCCTTGTGTTTTTACCAGTATCCCCCCCCCCCCTCTTAAAACTTTGAAAAATAGTAAAAATGTAGGGGTATGAACTTACCTCTAGTGCGTGTGCTTGACCGGACTCAAATTGATTCCGTAAGATCCCCAGGTTAGAATAAGTGACTGAAGTCGTATCCTAATGATAATTATACACGATATCGTATTTAAATTAATCAGATATTAATTTAAAGTGTTAGACAACACTAAAGTAATTAATAAATACTTCCAAAAGCCTTAGGAATTAATTGAAAGGGTTCTAGATGTTCCAGGTGAGCAAATAGAGGTTTTCTGTGACATCCCCAAAATCTCGGCCAGAAAAGACCGATTTTCATTTATGCTTTTAAATATTTTCAGAGTAAATCCTTTTGATTTGAAAGAGTTGCGGAATTTGTTCCCAAAACAAAACATGATAAAATAATATTTATCAAAGCATTTCATCAAGAGATGCATTTCATTATAAAATCAAAACTCGGGATGTCATGTTCCGATACAGACCATAAAGCATAAACGATAAACATTACAAGTCATTCAACAAATATATACATATACAGACTTGTAAACAAAACAACAAGATGATCCATCCATCTTACGCCCTTGTGCCACTTCCTGTAATACAAATAAAACTGAGTGGGTCAGGCTTGGGAGCCTGGTGAGCATATAGGGTTTTCAACCCACAATAAATAAGTTATATTTAATTTCACCAACCAAACACTATCCCAATTACCCATTCCCGTTATCCTCACTTTACGTCCCTAAAACAACTATCTCAAGGGACCTAATCTAGGATTTTCATCGGGACGGACATCACTGCGAAGGGGTTTCCTCAACAATAGATATCCTAAAGGCAACCATGAGGGGGATAGAGTACACCGGTGAACACATCGTTCACAACACCTACAGGTTATGAACCTGCTAGCGTTCCACTGGACTGTCTAGAAAGAGTCCGTGGTCGTTATCCATACTCCGCTGAATAACTAGATCAACAACAACAACAACATCGAGGCCTCTCATCTGTTTATTACACACCAACTATCTACCCATGTTCTACCCAACATATTAGTAGATAAAAATATACATTTGTATACATAGTTTAAAGAAAACCTGTATAGCATGCTTGAATCAACACATATATCACATAACAGATGAGGCACACACACACATAACACATATCTCATAAAGAAATAAGCAGATCTATAAGATAGAAGAGAGTGAATACTCATTCACTCATAACACAACCAAATATATACACATAGCACGTATTTTTATATAAAATACTTCGTATTATTGTATTAGAAGAAATAACTACACACTCACACTTATAAACAACAATATAATTAATACACTCGAACCAAACTCGTATTATTATTGTGTTTAGGAAAGTTAGTATACACTCACTTGATCAGAAGACGATCCGACAGCACTACGGCTTATAGAAGTAGTATTCATCAGCAGATCCGGAAGATCTCCTCGAAAATCGAACTTCTCGCGGGCAGAGCTTCGACTCGGGAACCGCGCTTCTCGGGATCTTCGGGGTCTCGGGACTTGCCTCGGGGCTAGAGTATGATACCGGGGCTTCGGGGTAGCTTCGGCACGAAAAACGATGCAAAAGACTAGAGAGAAGAGAAGAAAATGAACAACAAATGAGGCTGCCTTCGGATCCTTTATATAGAGGCTGGAGCCTCGGAGTACGCGGGGCGTACAGGCGTACGCAGCGCGTACGCGTCCGAAATCGTCATTGCATGCGTCATCCGAAGTGTCGACACTATGCGGAGTACGCGATAGCGTACTCACGTACGCGGGGCGTACCTTGGATCAGACGGGTGACTCGGCTTCGGATAATACCTTCGATTTATAATTAAATTTAATTATTAAATGATTAATAAACTTTGGAAATTCATAACTTCTTCATACGAACTCCGTTTTCGACGTTCTTTATATCCACGGAAAGGTGAGACCACGCTCTACGACTTTCGTTTAGACTCTGTCGGCTAATTTTGACTTTATTTTTATTAATTATTTTTAATAGGCCGCGACAGAAACTTTCGTTATAAATTCATAACTTCTTCGTTTGATGTCCGTTCTCGCCTAACTTTTTATCGCTTCGATACCAACAATGAGATCTTCGATTCTCATTTAGATCGCTTCGGCTAACAACCGCTCGATCTCAAATCGAGTATTTCGGGCTGCACACCGCTAAGCCGGAACTTCGATAAATCATAACTTCCTCATACGAAGTCAGATTTGGGCGTTCTATATATATTCGGAAACCTCATTTCGACTACTACAACATTAACCAAAGATATTAAGTTTATTTTACACTTAAATTTTGACGCTTATTTTTATTCTTAATTAATCAGACCACATAATTAAGCAACTAAGCACAAAACACATAATACTCAAATAATACATTCTTATTATTTCAAAACGGGTTACAAAGGTTAACCTAGACTATTATATTGCTAAATATGGCAAGCCCGGAAACACAGGCGTTACAATTCTCTCCACCTTAGAATGATTCCGTCCCCGGAATCACACATCAACAAACAAATGCGGATAGCGACCCATCATGTCACTCTCCGTCTCCCAGGTGAGATTCGGCCCATTCGTGTGTTTCCATCGGACAAGCACTAACCCAACCATCTTGCGTCGCAATTTCTTAGTCTTTCGGTCAACAATTGCCTCTGGTTCTTCAATCAACCTTTTGTTCTCATCAATTCTCAATTCAGAAATTGGAATTATGTCGGGAACTTCTCCCGTGAACTTCCTCAAATAACACACATGAAAAGTGTTATGAATTCCATTCAGTTCTTCTGGTAGTTCGAGCTTGTAAGCTTGGTTCCCAATCCTCTGAAGAACTTTAAACGGTCCAATAAACCTTGGACTCAACTTTCCCCTTTTACCAAATCTTATAAGTCCCTTCCACGGCGAGACTTTAAGCAAAACCGAATCCCCAACCTCAAAAGTTATCGGTCTCCGCTTCTTGTCAGCATAGCTCTTTTGACGATCCTGAGCCGCTAACATTCTTACCCTAATTACTTTCAGCTTTTCAGCAGTTTGATGAACCAACTCCGGTCCCATAAACTGCTTTTCCCCAGCCTCAAGCCAACAAGACGGCGTACGACACTTCTGTCCATACAAAGCTTGGTAAGGTGCCATCTTAATGCTCGAGTGAAAACTATTATTATAGGAAAATTCTACCAACGGTAAATGTTCATCCCAATTACCTAGGAATTCCAGAGTACATGCTCTCAGCATATCTTCAAGTGTTTGTATCGTTCGTTCGCTCTGACCATCAGTCTGCGGATGGTAAGCTGTACTTAAACACAACTTGGTACCCAATTCCTCTTGTAGACTTTTCCAAAACCTCGATGTGAAACGGCTATCGCGATCCGACACAATCGTTAACGGAACACCGTGAAGCCTCACAATTTCCTTCACATAAGAATTCGCAAGCTTATCCATAGACCATTTCTCCCTGGCCGCTATGAAATGCGCACTCTTAGTGAATCGATCAACGACCACCCAAATCATGTCGTGACCATTCTTTGTTCTGGCCAGTTTAGTGACAAAATCCATAGCAATGTCTTCCCACTTACCCATAGGCACAGGCAAAGGTTCTAAACTCCCGTACGGTTTCTGATGTTGTGTCTTGACTCTTGCACAAGTCACACACTCGGCCACATACTTTGCAACATCAAGCTTCATCGTCGGCCACCAGTAGTAGGGTTTCAGGTCCCTATACATTTTAGTGCTACCCGGATGAATCGAGTACATGGTCTTGTGAGCTTCTTCCATCAGAAGATCTCTGACTCCTCCTGTCTTAGGTATCCAAATCCGATCTTGGAACACCTTCAGTCCATGACTGTTTACACCGAACACCAACGTTTTGCCCAAACGTTCCTCCTTTCTGTCATTCTTCTCAGAAGCTTCGCTCTGAGCTTTCTTTATACTTTCCAAAATAGTTGAGACAACTTCAATTCTCAACGCTCTTGGCCTTTTCCTTTCGGGATTGACTTTCCGACTGAGAGCATCAGCAACAACATTAGCTTTACCGGGGTGGTAAAGTATCTCGCAGTCATAGTCTTTAAGTAATTCTAGCCAGCGTCGTTGCCTCATATTCAATTCTTTCTAATTAAAGAGGTATTGGAGACTCTTATGATCAGTGAAAAGTTTGCACTTCGTGCCATAGAGGTAATGCCTCCATATTTTCTGAGCGAAAACTACCGCTGCCAACTCCAAATCATGAGTCGGGTAGTTCTTTTCATGCTCTTTCAGCTGTCGAGACGCATATGCTATCACCTTTTCTCTTTGGGTCAAAACACAACCCAAACCAACACCAGACGCATCGCTATAGACAGCGAAGTCTTCAACTCCATCGGGTAGAGAAAGTATCGGTGCCTCGCATAGCTTCTCCTTTAGCTTCTCAAATGCTTACTTATGCTTCTCACCCCAAGCATAAGTAGCTCCTTTGTGGGTCAAAGCTGACAATGGACTAGCGATCGAAGAAAAGCCTTGGATAAACCTTCGGTAATATCCGGCTAATCCTAAAAAGCTTCGAATCTCCGTGGGACTTTTCGGTTGTTCCCACTTCGTCACAGCTTCGATCTTTGCTGGATCAACCATTATCCCTTCTTGGTTGACCACGTGACCCAAGAATTGGACTTCACGAATCCAAAAATCACATTTGGAGAACTTAGCATACAGCTTCTCCTTCTTCAAGACTTCTAACACTTCTCGCAAGTGTCTGCCATGCTCCTCCTGGCTTTTCGAGTAAATCAGAATGTCGTCTATGAACACTATCACGGATTTATCAAGGAACGGGTTACAAACCCTATTCATCAAATCCATGAACGCTGCTGGAGCATTGGTTAGTCCAAACGACATAACCAAGAACTCATAGTGTCCATATCTAGTTCTGAATGCAGTCTTCTCGATATCTTGCTCTCTTACTTTTAGCTGATGATATCCTGACCTAAGATCGATCTTCGAGAAATAACTCGAACCTTGCAATTGATCAAACAGGTCATCAATCCTTGGCAACGGATATCTATTCTTTATTGTTGCCTTGTTCAGCTCTCTGTAATCAATGCAAATTCTCATACTTCCATCTTTCTTCTTTACAAATAACACCGGAGCTCCCCAGGGCGATGAACTAGGTCTAATGAAACCGTTGTCCAATAACTCCTGAAGTTGCATCATTAGCTCCTTCATCTCCGTCGGTGCTAATCGATAAGGTGCTTTTGCAATTGGTGTCGTTCCTGGCAACAAGTCAATACGAAATTCCACTTGTCGATCAGGCGGTAATCCAGGAAGATCTTCGGGAAATACTTCCGGATAATCACACACAACTGGAATATTCTGCATCACCTTCTTTTCCTTCTTAGCATCAATCACGAATGCTAAAAACGATGTACACCCCTTGGTCAAACATTTTCTGGCTTTCATCAATGAAATGATTCCAGAATTCACTCTGCGTTTATCTCCATACACCATAAACGAATCTTTCCCAGGCGGGTTTACTTTGACTATTTTCTTCTTGCATAAAATTTCGGCATCATTGGCGCTAAGCCAATCCATTCCCAATACGATGTCGAAACCATTAAGTTCGATAGGCAATAATTCCTCGTGGAACTTATTCCCATTCAGATCAATTAAGATGTTTTTCATACGATGGCTAACAGGTACAAACTTGCCACTAGCAACTTCGACTAATAAAGCATTATCTAGTCTATCAACAGGCAAAGCTAGTTTTCTACCAAATTCATGCGATATAAAGGAGTAGTTGGCTCCAGAATCAAATAAAATTTGGGCATGCAATTTGTTAACGAGAAAGGTACCTGAAGCGACATCAGCTTCATCTTTAGCAGCTTCCAGTGTCATCTGGAATGCTCTCGCCTTTGGCTTTGGCGGAATGTTGGGTCTTGCTGCTTCCTTCTTTTTCGGACAATCCCTTGAGATGTGCCCCTCCTCACCACAACCATAACAAACATTCTTGGTGAAGGTGCAGTCGTTGGCATAATGCCCTGGCTTTCCACATTTGAAGCATGTGGTTTCCCCGCCACACTTCCCATGATGCTTCTTCTTGCACTTGTCGCACCATTTCGCCTCTACCTTTCCTCCACTTCCTCTCGAACTAGACTTCGAGAATTTACTTTTCTTGCTGGACCCTGAAAATCCATCGATTTTCCTTTTCTCGCCAACCTCTGACCTTTCCAGACCTTTTTCCCTGATCTGGGTCTCAACATTTCTAGCAGCCCAGATGGCGGCTTTCAATGTGGTTGCTTGCTTAACCATTGGACCATAGTCCGCTGGTAGTCCAAGGGCAAACTTGTTGACCTTAGAGAGTTCTGTAGGCACCAAATATGGGATAAACTTCATCTTTTCTGTGAAACTTGCAGCGTATTCAGTAACGCTCAATTTCCCTTTCTTCAAATTCTGAAACTCATTACTGATTTCCAGAAGGTCCTGCTCGGAGCAGTATTGCATTTTTAGTTGTTCCCCAAAGTCTTCCCAAGACATTTTGCTTGCTTCTCCCTTGGGCATAGAGTCAGCTAACAGCTTCCACCAACTCAACACGCCAGATTTTAGCAGAGGGATCGCAAGAGCGGTCTTCTGCCTGATGCTGCATTCGCAACTTTCAAACATAGTCTCCATTTCGGAGACCCAATCCATAACTTGCACCGGCGTCGGGCTTCCGGATAGACATGGTGGTTTGGATGCCATGAAATCCTTATACTTGCACCCACGACCATCATTTCCTCTATACTGGTTATTGCGTCTAACCACTGGTTGTTCGTCTTGACCAATGATTCCACTAAAGTTTTCTCCTTCAGACTGCCCTCCATTCTCCTCGGGCTCTTCTGCTTGAATTGACGGTTCTTCACGATTCTGCCTAAGCAGGCGTCTTGTTTCTTCCATCTGACGATCCAACATCATTTGAATCATCATTTGTACACCAGCCATTGTTATCGGCTCAGGTGCATCAGCTACGATAGGTACTTGTTGAATTACAGGTGGTTGATTCCTGTTTTCATCAGCATTTCCAACGCCACTCCTTGTTCTCACCATTTTGATCTACACACCGAATAATTTCACCTTATTACTCCAAACGATTACATGCTAGTTCTAATATCGTATACATACGCTTAGAATCCTAAACACATAAACCTTCAGATCCGGTTGGCAACAAACCGTAGATCCGAACAAATAATATCATATATGGCAACATATAACATTTAGCACATAAAGCATTTTAGGCTACTTTCCTAAAATAAACTAGTGCTCGTGTCTAAAATCCAACAGACACACATCTCATCATTCCATTTAGCATTCTAAGTTTAAGTCTAGAAATCCTACAAATTCCTAGTTCGCTTAAACTAATGCTCTGATACCAACTGTGACATCCCCAAAATCTCGGCCAGAAAAGACCGATTTTCATTTATGCTTTTAAATATTTTCAGAGTAAATCCTTTTGATTTGAAAGAGTTGCGGAATTTGTTCCCAAAACAAAACATGATAAAATAATATTTATCAAAGCATTTCATCAAGAGATGCATTTCATTATAAAATCAAAACTCGGGATGTCATGTTCCGATACAGACCATAAAGCATAAACGATAAACATTACAAGTCATTCAACAAATATATACATATACAGACTTGTAAACAAAACAACAAGATGATCCATCCATCTTACGCCCTTGTGCCACTTCCTGTAATACAAATAAAACTGAGTGGGTCAGGCTTGGGAGCCTGGTGAGCATATAGGGTTTTCAACCCACAATAAATAAGTTATATTTAATTTCACCAACCAAACACTATCCCGATTACCCATTCCCGTTATCCTCACTTTACGTCCCTAAAACAACTATCTCAAGGGACCTAATCTAGGATTTTCATCGGGACGGACATCACTGCGAAGGGGTTTCCTCAACAATAGATATCCTAAAGGCAACCATGAGGGGGATAGAGTACACCGGTGAACACATCGTTCACAACACCTACAGGTTATGAACCTGCTAGCGTTCCACTGGACTGTCTAGAAAGAGTCCGTGGTCGTTATCCATACTCCGCTGAATAACTAGATCAACAACAACAACAACATCGAGGCCTCTCATCTGTTTATTACACACCAACTATCTACCCATGTTCTACCCAACATATTAGTAGATAAAAATATACATTTGTATACATAGTTTAAAGAAAACCTGTATAGCATGCTTGAATCAACACATATATCACATAACAGATGAGGCACACACACACATAACACATATCTCATAAAGAAATAAGCAGATCTATAAGATAGAAGAGAGTGAATACTCATTCACTCATAACACAACCAAATATATACACATAGCACGTATTTTTATATAAAATACTTCGTATTATTGTATTAGAAGAAATAACTACACACTCACACTTATAAACAACAATATAATTAATACACTCGAACCAAACTCGTATTATTATTGTGTTTAGGAAAGTTAGTATACACTCACTTGATCAGAAGACGATCCGACAGCACTACGGCTTATAGAAGTAGTATTCCTCAGCAGATCCGGAAGATCTCCTCGAAAATCGAACTTCTCGCGGGCAGAGCTTCGACTCGGGAACCGCGCTTCTCGGGATCTTCGGGGTCTCGGGACTTGCCTCGGGGCTAGAGTATGATACCGGGGCTTCGGGGTAGCTTCGGCACGAAAAACGATGCAAAAGACTAGAGAGAAGAGAAGAAAATGAACAACAAATGAGGCTGCCTTCGGATCCTTTATATAGAGGCTGGAGCCTCGGAGTACGCGGGGCGTACAGGCGTACGCAGCGCGTACGCGTCCGAAATCGTCATCGCATGCGTCATCCGAAGTGTCGACACTATGCGGAGTACGCGATAGCGTACTCACGTACGCGGGGCGTACCTTGGATCAGACGGGTGACTCGGCTTCGGATAATACCTTCGATTTATAATTAAATTTAATTATTAAATGATTAATAAACTTTGGAAATTCATAACTTCTTCATACGAACTCCGTTTTCGACGTTCTTTATATCCACGGAAAGGTGAGACCACGCTCTACGACTTTCGTTTAGACTCCGTCGGCTAATTTTGACTTTATTTTTATTAATTATTTTTAATAGGCCGCGACAGAAACTTTCGTTATAAATTCATAACTTCTTCGTTTGATGTCCGTTCTCGCCTAACTTTTTATCGCTTCGATACCAACAATGAGATCTTCGATTCTCATTTAGATCGCTTCGGCTAACAACCGCTCGATCTCAAATCGAGTATTTCGGGCTGCACACCGCTAAGCCGGAACTTCGATAAATCATAACTTCCTCATACGAAGTCAGATTTGGGCGTTCTATATATATTCGGAAACCTCATTTCGACTACTACAACATTAACCAAAGATATTAAGTTTATTTTACACTTAAATTTTGACGCTTATTTTTATTCTTAATTAATCAGACCACATAATTAAGCAACTAAGCACAAAACACATAATACTCAAATAATACATTCTTATTATTTCAAAACGGGTTACAAAGGTTAACCTAGACTATTATATTGCTAAATATGGCAAGCCCGGAAACACAGGCGTTACATTTTCAGTCAAGGCTTGAAGACTTGACGACTGTTCTTGGTGTTCTTGGTGTAAAGGGAAGGAGATTCAAAGGAAAATTAGCAGTACATTATGTGTTTTGAGAGCAAAATGAGGAGGGCATTTGGTGGGAAATGTGAGAAATGAAGTAGAATTCGGTTGAACACAATCATTTAGGCTTGGGAATTTGGTCTTAGTGGGCTTGATAACTTGTGTGTTCAGTCCTAATGGGCCACGATCTAAGTGAATTCGGTCATGGAAAGATAGAATTCTATATTTGTTGAAAGTAATGGCCGAATTCATCCCATATATTTGATTCCCTAAACCAAATTCACCTTTTAGTGTTTGACTTGAAACCGAATTCTCCTTATAAAGGAAGTCTATGACCGAAATCACTTAATTAAGGTGATTATCATTGTTACAAACCTTTTTCCCTTGATTTAGATTTCAATATGCTAAACTATATTAACCTAGGTCTAAATCCTTGCTTAGTTATTAGCTTATATACAAGCCCTAAAGGCTATAGAGGACACAAGGCGACAAGGGTTGTACTGTGGTTTCACTTGTACTAGGTTAGGGTTTAGGCTTTCCTAGGTCAAACATTTCGAGTTGTGTCATCATCCCCTCATTAGATGGAATATCATCCCAAAATTAGTTTTCTAAGCAGGATTTTAGGAGTTGGGGAAAGATGTGTATACTTCTGTTCCATTTGATCTCTTAATTCTCGAGTGAATTAAGATCCTCGCTTAGCGTTCTAGCGGATCTTCACTATTGCGTCTACTACTTTAATCGGTAGTGAGTGTATGGGTTCGGTTTACTTGCTTATGCTCATCTGAATGGTAGAATGTCCACTCATAGTCTTGGGCAACTTTGTCCTTAAGTTCATAGTAGGATTCATACCTGGTCCATCTATCATTACCTCATGTATACAATTCATATATAATTAACATTAATAAGATGGTTGGATGTATGACTCTGCCCTAGGTTCACAACCAAATAAGGAACATGAGATAGGGCGGAAGCACACATTCTAAGTTCGTAGAATCTTAATTATATACTACTCTCGTGTATACACTTAGTAGTGATAGGTTAACTGTATTGTCCTTAGCCTTTGTGCTTGAACTAGACTTGTTGCACGAGTGCTATTCCCGAAAGGTCTGTGGGGTATACATCGGAAAGGTTTCGGAGAGCAAAGTACTGTTGGATTAATGTCTAAGTCCATAACTATAATTAATAAGACTTGACCCGACCCGACATGGTCCATTTGGTTTGCATGGCATCATGCACTTTGATAAACTCTAATGAGAGAAATAAGACACTTATGGTTATTAATATATTATAAGTTCTAGTATATTAATAATAAAAATAATAAGATTATTTAATTAGTATTGATCAAGAATAAATCTAGGATTAATTAAGTGATCAAAAGAAGACTAATTAAATATATGGGTTGATTGTGTAAATCATCCATACATGTATAGTGGGCTAATGCTCTATGCATAATCAAGTTGGGCTAAAACCCATAGGATGGTCCATGGATGCTCCATGGTGTATTTGAACCCATGGATCCAAGGAAATGGAAAGTCATGACAATTAGGGTTTACCCTAATTGTAACACTATATAAAGATCTTATTCTTGACAAAATCGGCCACTAGTGTGTGAAAAGAAGGGCTAGCCGATTTTCATGAAGTGTAGAATTCTCTCAAGTTATTCCAAGTGTATTTGGTGTTGTGTGAACCATTTGAGGTGTCACACTTGGGGCACTAGGCACTCAAGCTTCATGAAGACTTTCTACAACAAAGAGGTATGTATTTTATCTTGTTACATTCATTGTTTTGTATGCTAGATTAGGATAATACCTTGGAAGTTCTTATTTGCATGTATAATAGAGAAAACATAGATCCAAGGTATTTAGGGTTGCATGTACACTTAGGAGTGTTAGAATGCTCAAAACCCAACACTGGTATCAGAGCCTAGGCTTGTTTTCTTGTTATACTTGCAAAAGAAGCTAGAAAAATCGAGTTTTGATGCTGTCTGCCCAGCAGACTCGCCGAGTCCATGAATGGACTCGCCGAGTCCAAGGCAAAAAGCATCCAACTCGCCGAGTTGGTTCGTGCACTCGACGAGTTGGACCCCCAGACAACATAAATTCGACTTTTTTGCTGGAATTGGACTAGGAACATTACACTAAGTTGTTTTTGAACTTATAACTTGTTTTTGATGTGGTAATGTTCATGCTAATCCAATTTCAAAGATAATTGTCAATATATTCATGTTTTGTATTAGTTTAAGGTTTAGACTAATTACAAGAAAAAAGTTTGATTTGAATTATCTTGTTCTTATGAGTTGCTTAGATTAATAGAAAAGTTGAGTGAAATAGTTGTTTTCAATCCAAATTAATCTAAGAGTTGATTCTAAAATGTGTTTTTGTAACTTGTCCTCAAGTTATATGAAAAGTCACATTTAAGTTTCATAAAACTCATAAAAGTTGGCAAAGGTTACAAAAATGAAGAGTCTAGTTCTAATTAAATGGTTTTATGACTCCATAATTTGTCCTCAAGTTATGGAGGACCAAGAGTCTCTTCATTAAATAATAAATAAATAAAATGTAACCTTAATTAATTCCATAAGTTATAAAATAAAGAAAAGTTAATTCTTTTATTAGTTTAAAGTCTTCCATAACTTGTCCTCAAGTTATGGAACTTGAAGAGTTTTTGGATTAAAACTACTTTAAACACATAAGTTATGGAATTAATTAGTTTTGAATAGTTTCAAAACTTGCCCTCAAGTTTTAGAATTTGTAAAGTTTTCTCTTATGAATACTTTAATTCCAAGTTAGCCCTTAGAATTTTAAAAGTTAAAATTCAACCCTTATACTTTATAATATTATAAGTTAATAATATATATATATATATATATATATATATATATATATATATATATATATGTATGTATAAGAGTAAAGTCAGTCTTACCGCTAGTACGACTCATTCACAAAGTCGGTCTATAAGGTGGGTATAAGGTTGTTGCCTATAAAATGGCAACTTAATGGGTGTCCACTCTTACCCACCGCTTGCTTGACTGGTAGAGGGTCGTTAGCCGAACGGGTTTGACAGGACTATAATTGTCCCTTCATTAAAAGTATTAATGATAAATACTAAGTAACTAAACTCTTTATAATACACAATCTTAGTTACTTAGGAAAATGTGAATAAGGTGCTAATCCATGAAATTACACTTTGCACATTGTTTAAGTCGGTTAATGGAGCGTGTGTGGTTAACCGGAACACTAACTCGTATTTAACAAGGTAGGCAAAGGGTAACTTAATGTTTATCTTAGTATCAATGGAGCGTGTGTGGTTAACCGGCACATCGATTGACGGGTAAACACTTAAGGGTACCAAGTAATTTGCATGGTTACTTCACACCTTGTTTTGTGAACCTCGGCATCCCAGTCACAAAACCTAAAGAGCACACTTGAGATTGAAACATGCCATTGAACAGTTCAATGAATCTCACTAGATCTAGGAGCTTCAAATCCAATTAAAAACCTAATTATTATTTCGTTTTTCACGGTGGAAATTGGTGAATCGTCATTCACCTACCTTCAAATATTTTATAGCTTTGATTACGGCATCCCTCTTCTAAGTTATAAAATAGTTTTTTGGGTCCTAGCCTTAATATTTCATATTGGGTGTCATATTAAGGACTTAAGATCAACTATCTTGAATATCTCCCAAAAAGATGTCTGGTTTAGACATCTATGATCTTTCCAAATCTCTTGAAACAAGTTTTCCTAAATGAAGATGATATCCCATGGAAATCATACTTCTTTCATCTCCTCCAATTATTCTCCCCAACCCACAAGTTCTTGAAAAGTTTAAGGTCACTTAGGCCCTATTGGCAAGGCAAGGTCTAGGTGTGACCACATCTTAGAGATGTAGTCACATATTGACAAGCCGGGAGAGTTGGGTGTCAAAGTCTTGAGAAAGTTGGTAGCTCAATCACTTTCTAAGTTACTTAGTGAGTTCCTTTGGGACACCTATGAAATAGACTATGACAAGACCCTTAATGATCTTACCTATTTGCTAAGATCAACTTCTTAAAACTTGATGGACATTGACAATATTGACACAGGAAATCCAGAAAAAAACATTCTCTTCCCAATGGAAAGGGATCGGCCATAGTCAACTCGGTTGACCAAATGGTAAAGAGAAAAGCGAAGTTTGTGATAGTTACGCGTACCATTATCAAAGGGTCCATATGTTTATATTGCGAAAGGAAGGGGCATTGGTTGTGAATCTGCCAATTTACCTAAGGGTGTTAAAGTCAATAAGTTTGACTCTACTTTAGGTAAAGTCCACTATCTAACTCTGCTAAGTTTCTATTATGAGGTTCTTGTTACATGATGTGACTGGGTCACATGTTGATGTTTTAAGAATCAAAGAAAAGTAAAGGAACTTAAAGAAATAATATGTTGAATTTGATCGCATAGATGGATTTCTATCGCGTAGTTTGAAGATCGGATTCTTGAGCTACTTCTTAGGAGTTATGAGATATTTCTTAGGAATAGATAACAACAAGTTTTCATATGGATTGTAAGGATAAGTTTTTCCGCAAAGTTTTAAAATAGAAGAAAATTTTTGATTTTATTTATTTTAAAATATCCTTACAATGGCATTTGAGGAAAAATTGTTGCTTATATGATTCCATTAATAGCAAGAGTGGAAATACGAAATTGATTCTTTCATTTGTGGTAATGTCTAAATTTACCAAATAAGGAAAGATTCTCATCACCCAAGTTTCAATTGGGTCGGAACTTGGAATCATGCAAGTTATATAGCATGATGAATGAGAACTTTCAAGTATTGGAAAAATTAAGACTAATTACTCGGTCACATGGATGTGTGAGTTAAGTAAAGGACTAAGGGATCGAGTACACATTCTTCTGCACTGATTAAGTCCACCACAAAAGATTGATAAGACTATTCGTCATAGTTTACTAAAGCTCAGTAAATATGATTATACTTACAAGCTTAAGTGTAACTCTGAGACATTGGAAAAGGTTCCAATGTATGGCAAAGCGAATAAGAAGAATCAAATTAGGTAGAAGGATAAAAGATTCACAAATCTGAAAACATGGGAGAGTACTTTAGTATCAGTTTTATGATCATCTTAATGATTTAGAGACCTTATCACAATTCATCCTCTAAGTGCTTTCTTATAGCTAAGAAGAGGAACTATGAATTGTTGAAGTGGTTAAATCAAGAAGATGATTCATGTTCCAAAAACAATTCTTAGAGTCATACTCCAAGATTGTAACTTGAGTGACATGTCTCAAAGAAGGTTTAAAAAACTTGTCAAATGTAAGAGTAAAAGTTTTCTACTCTTGTACATTTGAAATTGGTAAGTTGTGATGTTTGGATAAAACAAAGACCAACTTAGGCCAATTGTGTGAAGTGTTTGTCTTGGTTAGAATCCAAACTATCTCTTGGATGTTTGACAAGGGAGTCTTATAGGTCAAGAGGACAGTGGGAGTCTTAAAGGTCTTGAAAGTCTCAAGACCTAATCAAGTATAAAAACCTGAAGTTCTTCACTAGCACACGACTTGAGGTTTATAACCTATCGTGTTGACATATTCTGTGCCCACTCCAATTAAAGTTGGCCTTGCATATGTGTTCTTAGAGTTCTCAATTTGTTGCACAACAACTTGGAAGCAATGGCAGGCCCTTGAGCTGTCAGGTGGCAAGAAATTAAGATTGAGTTCAGTCCATATGAGTTTGGATTTGTCATTATCCTTGTCTTGTGACTATGGTTTTGACAATTCACATGGATAAGAACACATACACCATTAAATCTAAGTGTCATAAGGTTTCTCTCCGATTCATGAAAATGATGGTGAGGAAACACTTTCACTAAGTAGATTTTAGTTAGATAGCAATTGTGATATTTGCATCCTCAAAGTCGTTAGTGGAGCATGTGTGGTTTACCGGCACACTAACCTGGACTTGTGAGAAGTGGCAAAAAGGTCTAACCATTATGATTACGGCATCCCTCTTCATAATTTTTTAGACACACAAGGTTGCTATCTAAGGGAAGGTGTATATTTTGATAAAGTCTTATCAAAACAATCAAGTATCAGAAATCTGAACTTTGGTAAGAAAGTCAGCTGATTTCTGAGTACATGTCAAAGCTAGTAGGAGCATAAGTGTTATGCTAATAATCATCATGTTAGTGGGAGCATGATAATTATGATAAGTATTGCAAGCTAGCAATGTTAATTATAGAAAACAAAAGTTTCAATTGGGAAAGAGTTGTTTTGCTATAATTAAGGGAGAGGAAATTATACTTCATCTCAAATCTATAAGCTTAGATCGTGAGGTTTTAATCATTTAGTCACGGAAATATATATGAATTTCATGTTGGAATGGCTCAACATAAGGATATTCTGTATATGGGTCCATTATTTGTGGCATCCCTTTTCATAATCTGAATTATGAGAACTTGGCAAATAGAAATGGAAATGTTATAGCAAAAGATTAGTTTAGTCTTTATGTGAGACATCATGAATCGTGTCCCATATGCTTCAGATATAGGATCGATTACATGTGCTATATTCATCCTTTCAAAAAAAAATTCAAATGCCTAGGGCATTAAGAAGGGAAAAGGTTTAGAACTAGATATGACTAAAAGGATTAAACAATTGTCGAGGACAATCTAAGGTTTACCAAAGATTGGTTGCTCAAGGACAGTTGGAAGTATAGTGATAATTCTGGAAGGACCATATTGACATAATTTGTATGGAGGCAACTCTTGTTCAGAAGTGATAGTCAAAATGGAATCTGGAAATGTTTCAAAGTTAGAATTTTGAATCTGTTTAAGATTAGGAAACTTAATGCAAGAAGGATGTTTCTAAGGAGTTTATCTCCTTTGGAATGCTCTGTAATGGTTGTTGTCAAATCTTTCTGACTTCGTGCATAATCATTACAAGAGGATCAATGCATATAAGTTTAGAATCTAACAGAGTTCAGTAAATTGCATGAATTTGGAATTCTTGCATTTGCAGTAAGGATTTGGGTCTATGAAAAGAGAATCATTGAAGTTATGTTCAATTGATCTAGTTCACAAAGTAAAGATCATAGACAAACATAGTATGCATACTTGGTGTATGGCATGACTTGTGTTTAGAAAAACATAGTGTACATGCTTGGAGAATGGGACAACTATTGTTTTAAATTCAAGAATAAAGTTGATAGTTGAAACAGTATACAATGAATAATGTGTAATCATATGGTGATAAATAAAAGGTGTTTTATTTATGTTCATAGGTTTTGATACCATATTGGATTCAATTATTATTGTGTTTCACTTTGCATGTTTTGACTTCCCGAATAAACTGGGTTATTCTTCCGGAATGACTAAGTTATTCAAACCATCCACAGTCGGTCATATGTTGGAAGTAGATATGAATTAAGACTGTCATGGGTTGGCTTGTAGAGGTCTAAGGTGTTGGACAAAGGGCTACAACACTCATGAGTGCTCATAAGTTCTGAGTATTGGATTCAACCCGCGCTCATTGGAATCACTTCATGGATTTTATCACGAGTGATCATGAGACGATAATATCTTATATTCTTCAAACCTAGAGATATGAGTTGTTACTATGAGTTGATAGTACATTGATTGCACGAAAACGCATTTTGTAACTCGGTGCTATAAAACGTGTCTTTGTGTATGATTCAACAAGTAGTAGAACAAGCCATATGAGTCGAAGTTTATCCATTCCTTTTACCTTCGGGATAAAAGCGATATCTGTGGGCCCCTCGATGATTTGATGATGACAAATGGAAGTGGTCGGCCGGGGCAGGACTGATTTGATTTGTTCAATTAGTCAGTCGTCATAAATCGGAAAACGGGAAACAACAAATGGACAGAGAGAGTGATTATAATCCATGTCTCAGTCCATATGATATCTAGAATGGAGGAATATATGATCCCTTATCTAATGGACAAGTCATTGACAAAGGTCAGAGTTCATCGACAAGGTCAGAGTTCGACAGAAGCTTTTGAGAGCTACGATTGCCAGTTGGTTCCTGAAGTCATACGCAATAATAGTTTTAGACTTATCCAAGTGGGAGACTGTTGGATTAATGTCTAAGTCCAAAACTATAATTGGTATGGCTTGACCCGACCCGGCATGGTCCATTTGGGTTGCATGACATCATGTACTTGGATAGACTATAATGAGAGAAATAAGACACTTATGGTTATTAATATATTATAAGTTCTAATATATTAATAATAAGAATAATAAGATTATTTAATTAGTATTGATCAAGAATTAATCTAGGATTAATAAAGTGATCAAAAGAAGACTAATTAAATATATGGGTTGATTGTGTAAATCATCCATACATGTATAGTGGGCTAATGCTCCATGGATAATCAAGTTGGGCTAAAACCCATAGGATGGTCCATGGATGCTCCATGGTGTATTTGAACCCATGGATCCAAGGAAATGGAAAGACATGACAATTAGGGTTTACCCTAATTGTAACACAATATAAAGACCTTATTCTTGACAAAATCGGCCACTAGTGTGTGAAAAGAAGGGCTAGCCGATTTTCATGAAGTGTAGAATTCTCTCAAGTTATTCCAAGTATATTTGGTGTTGTGTGAACCATTTGAGGTGTCCCACTTGGGGAACTAGGCACTCAAGCTTCATGAAGACTTTCTACATCAAAGAGGTATGTATTCTATCTTGTTACATTCATTGTTTTGTATGCTAGATTAGGATAATACCTTGGAAGTTCTTATTTGCATGTATAATAGAGAAAACATAGATCCAAGAACGGAATTGTCGAAAGACGAAACCGGTCTTTGTGTGAAGCAGCCCGAACCATGCTAAGTTTCGCTTCCTTACCTTTATATTTTTGGGCTGATGCTATTTCTGCTGCTTGTTTTACACAAAACAGGTCATATCTCAACAAGCGCTTCACTCTAACTCCTTATGAGATCATCAACAACAAGAAGCCGAATGTCAAATTCTTCCATGTGTTCGGTTCACGGTGTTTCATCTTTAATTCTAAAGAAAACCGCAACAAGTTCGATGTCAAAGCCGACGAAGGAATATTTCTGGGCTACTCTCTCACTTCTAAAGCGTACAGGGTATTAAACAAGCGTTCGAGGAAAATAGAAGAAACTTACTACGTGACTTTTGATGATAGCTATGTCAAAAAGCTAAAGGCCAACGAAAACACAGCTGGAGAAATCTTTCCTCAAACTGGCCGAGTCACTGCCTCGATCGCTAATCTATTCGAGAAGTTCATGGAGCTATTTGATGAACCAGAGAAGGCCACTCTCTCTGAAGCCAGTGCAACAGACAACAAGGTCGATCATATGAAGCAAATTGTTGAAGACGCTGCAAGGAGAATGAATGAAGGAGGATCAAGTTCTGACGACCCTCCATCACCCAATGCTTCAGTCGAGGGGGAGAATCCGCCATCATCATCCCAGCCGACCTCACAAATTGAGGGGGAGCTAAGGTCTCAAACTACTCCCGAAAGCACTTTCCCAACCGAAAGTGCCTCACCATCCGAAGGTGCATCAACGCCCGAAAGCTCAGAATCACAAGGAACCTCTGTAGCTCAAGATTTTCAAGATATTCCTCTAAGATCATCTATCGAGGGGGAGCAAGCCGATATGTCTTACGACTATGAAAGTCAGTCCGAACCAGAAGAAATGATAAACGCTGAATTAGATCCAACCTTTGATCCAAATTACCCTCCTCTCACCAAATGGACCAGAGATCATCCTGTCTCTCAAGTTGTTGGTGATGTTTCTGAAAAGGTTCTGACCCGATCACAATTCAAGGCAAAACAGACTTCCTTGTTTTCAAAAGTTGAATTCTACATGTTTAACTCATTCGTATCAAAAGTTGAACCAAAGACAGTTAACACTGCTCTTGATCACTCCGATTGGGTTCAAGCTATGCAAGACGAACTGAATGAATTCGAAAGGAACAAAGTTTGGCGACTTATTCCAACTCCTCCAGATGCCTCGGTTGTTGGTCTCAAATGGGTCTTCAGAAATAAAATGGACAAGGAAGGAAATGTGATTCGAAACAAAGCATGTCTGGTGGTGAAAGGATATTGTCAGGAGGAAGGCATTGACTATGAAGAGACTTTCGCTCCTGTAGCTAGGCTGGAATCCGTTAGAATATTTCTAGCCTATGCTGCCCACAAGAACTTTGAGGTCTACCAAATGGACGTCAAGTGTGCATTTCTTAATGGAGAACTCGAAGAAACTGTGTACGTGGAGCAACCTCCTGGATTTGTGAACGAAAAGTATCCTAATCATTGTTACATTTTAGATAAAGCAGTGTATGGACTGAAACAAGCTCTGAGAGCCTGGTATGAAACGCTGACTAAATTTTTAAAGATGTCCAAATTCAAACAAGGTTCGGTTGACCCAACCTTCTTTCGTAAGATGGAAGGTAACCACCTTATGATTGTTCAAATTTACGTCGATGATATCATCTTTGGCTCAACGAATCCTAGCCTAACAGCTGAATTCAGAAAGCTGATGGAGACTAAATTCGAAATGAGCTCAATGGGTCCTATTAACTTTTTCCTTGGTTTAAACATTAGACAGGGACCCGAAGGCATCTTTATTAATCAGGAAGCTTACACGAAGACGCTCCTTGCAAAATTTGGCATGATGGGAGACTCAAAAGTCTAAGTTCCCATGGCATTTGGCACCAAGCTCACTTCATCCCTAGATAAACCGGCTATTGATATAACGCTTTATCGGCAAATGATAGGTTCTCTGATGTATCTTACTGCTAGCAGGCCTGACATTATGTTCTCTGTTTGTTACTGTGCTAGATTTCAGGCCAGCCCACGCAAACCTCACATGCTTGCAGTGAAGAACATTTTATGATATCTCAAGCAAACTTCATCTTTAGGTCTATGGTATCCTTCCAACTCAGGCTTCTTCATTCAAGCCTACTCAGATGCAGACCTTGGAGGATGTGGACTAGACAGGAAAAGCACAACTGGTGGCTGCCAATTCCTTGACGGGAAGTTGGTTAGCTGGCAATCAAAGAAACAAACGTGTGTGTCTTTGTCTACAGCTGAAGCAGAATACATAGCAGCTGCATCCTGCACCTCTCAAGTGATTTGGATCCAAAGTCAACTTCGAGACTATGGACTCAATATGAAAAAGATCCCACTATATTGTGACTCTGAAAGTGAAATTAGGATATGTCATAACCCAGTGCAACACTCAAAGACTAAGCACATAGCACTGAGGTATCACTTCATCAAAGATCATGTGGAAGATGGAAATGTTGAAGTACACTTTGTTAGAACCACTGATCAACTGGCTTATGTCTTTACCAAAGCTCTTCCTGAAGCGTCATTCAACAAAAATCTACAAGGGCTAGGTATGATGGAATCAGAGTCAGTACCACAAACTACCTCTCAATCTCACAAGTAAGAAGCGAAATAGACCGAACGTTCGGGTTCGGTTTTTGTACTCATATACCGAAATGAATTGAACGCTCAGGTTCGGCTGAATGATCTGCACTTCGCTCCTCAATTAAAGGTGGTTTTCTTGGTTGTAAATTTCATGTATAAGTGTTTCTATTTCATTTCTTTTTTGTCAAAAGTATTTCCTTTTTGAAAATCTAACCAAAATTTTTCAAAACCGAAACCAACCGAACGCTCAGGTTCGATTTTTCAAATTTTTTCTCAACCGAACGCTCGGGTTCGGTTTTCCAAAATTTCTCAAAACCGAAACCAACCGAACGCTCGGGTTCAGTTTTTCAAAATTTTTCAAAACCGAAACCAACCGAACGCTCGGGTTCGGTTTTCCAAAATTTTTCAAAACCGAAACCAACCGAACGCTCGGGTTCGGTTTTCCAAAATTTTTCAAAACCGAAACCAACCGAACGCTCGGGTTCGGTTTTTCAAAATTTTTCAAAACCGAAACCAACCGAACGCTCGGGTTCGAATCCAAAGTTTTCCCAAAGTTTTTTTTAAGTTTCTTTCTCATTCTTATTTTTTTTATTTTATTTTTTATACATCAAAAACTCCAAAAATATTTTGTTCTACTATCAAAAACTCCAAAAATATTTTTGTTCTCTATTTACTTTATGTCATTAATTTTTATTTGTGTGTTCGTTCATTTATGGGGATTTGTAGAATTAGTTAAGTATCCCTAGAAGCATGCTGCTGTATGTGCCCAAAGCCTCATCAGATTCTGAATAATAGCCTTAATGACTTGGTATACACAAACCTTGTCTTTCCAATTAGGCTACCACACTTATTCTAATCGTGAGCTACCTAACTCTCTTCTCACATGAGCTAAGAGTTTTCTGCTTGGTCCTACTTTTCGTAGCAGAGGTACTTTGATTTCTTACACCATCTCTATTACATTTCTCCATTAAATTCGTTTCACCAACGTAACCCTTGAGACTCTCAGAAATTACCACTGAGGTTTATGGTTACTCAAACACTGTGTTTATGATCTTAGTTTCGTGCCACTACGAGCTGAGTGAAACCAAAAATTCAATATCAAATCTGAATTGACGGTGAACAATTAATTTGCTCAAGCTTTCACTAACGAATTGACGGACGTATCCTCATGAAATCTCATCTTTTTATTTTGTGTGATTCCTATGAAATTGTTAAACACCATAACATTTCTTCCCTTGGGATCCAGTTTTAATTTTTTTTGTTGAGATTTTATATTTTCCAAGCCATTTTAAAATTATTTCCTACCTACTTGTTCAACAAGACTACACCGGTCTAACAAGTACTTTGTTCACTTTCTATCTTATTTCAAGATTAGGACTGTTGAATCAAAGCTAAAGCCACCTTAAGAAGCCTAATTAAAAGAAGCCTTTCAACACTTCTTAATAAGTGCTTGATCGTTATTCAACGGGAAACCACACTAACACTTTAAGGTCTCTCTTGACTTTGAAGGAAGAGATTCGTGCCCGGGATCATTTGTTTCGTGTCTTTATTGACATCACAATTATTCCTAAAAAGATTTGCTTTATTTCTTTTCTTTTTACACCCTTAGCACGAAAATCTTTGATTTTCCATAATTCTGGTACTAATAATTATAGGTTTTTCTTTGGATTGGTAATTAATTACAAGATGTGGTCAAAATTAATCCACGTGGGCGTGTTATTCAAAAGATGTCGTTACACATTAAAGGGATAAGATGAAGAGTTGCTGACTCAGGCGAGAGGTTAATTGATTTGATTTCAAACGGCGGAACAGGGAAAGCGTGCGAATTTGAAGCGTCCAATCTCTAATTGGCGTCGCAGACGCGTGTGAATTTGAAACGGTTCCTCTCTGGCACAGAAAGGCGCGTGAGAATGTGAAACGGTTTAGCAGAAACGGCGCTTGATGGGAGGCGTGTTCTTCGAATCTGACACTCTCTCTCCTGCGTGATCATCGGTTCCACAACTGTCACGCATCAGTCACTCCGAAAAACTCTTGGTATTTTGATAGAAGATTTGGGAAGATCCTTCTATCTCCCTAAACCTCAGTATAAAAAGGCGTTAGCATCTACCATTTACCTCTTTACTGCAATCAAAATTCCCAGAGCAAAAGAATTCCCTGAACCCTAACTGTTCATCATCTTCTTCCCTCCTCTCAACAATGGCAGATTCCTCCTCCGTTCATGCTACTTCTCATATCCTGCCCATTCGCCCTCAGCAATGTCTCATTATTGACATAACCCCTCACGCATATGACTCCTATATGGTCCCAGTCATCGAATGCTTGAAGTATTCGCCCATCGCACCTACACTTTCACGGGCGGAGTCTGTACCAATGGAGTTTCTCTCACAGATCTACACGACGGTGCATTACGATAAGGTGGTCGATCGGATTTTCTTCGAAGTTGCTCATCACAAAGCCTCTATTTCCAAGCAACGATTTGGCTCACTGCTGGGGTTTGAAGCTGACCCTTCAAGGGTTAATCCGGAGACTATTCCGATGGGGCATGTCTTCAATATGTTCTATAATATGGGGTACACGGAGGCGCTCACCTCCGTCACAAAGTTCAAAAAGTCTTGTTTACCGCCACAGTGGAACGGAATGTTCACTGTGCTTTTCAAAGGTCTCTCAGAACGGAGCTCAGGTTCAGATGGCTCCAGTCGACTATTCCTGTCCATTTTGTACGGAGTTTACAACGGTGCCAACGTCGACTATGGGTTGGTTCTCTGGCAACAACTCATCCAAAGCTTGTCTTCTTCTTCACGGCATTCTGAGGTGTCGTACGCAAGGTTTTGGACCATCATCACGAAGTGGGTTATGGAGAAGTACAGCATTCCCACTGCCGCCGGCGCACCGATGTCTTCGATTGGTACATTCCATACCACGAAGATCATTGTCTCTGATGCATCGAAATTCCCTTTCAATGGTTCGATTCCGGAGACCATGTACGCTGATGTTCCAGCTGACAGCAGGATCATCCGGACCTACAAGGAGTTCAAGAAGTCTGGTCCGAGGGATCTCACGCCGGAAATGCTTAAGTCCATTCACGATGTCGATAAGCCTGCTCCGAGAGGTAAAAAGGCGGATAAAGGCAAACAAGTTGCAAAAGGGGCTAAAGGCCCTTCTCCCAAGAAGCGGAAGTCTACCATAGCTGCTCAGTCACCACAGCAGAAGAGGCGAAAGACTCAACCAAAGCGAAAGCTCATTATCGCTTCTTCTTCTAGTGAGTCGGAAGGTGAGAGTTCGGATTCGGACGACTCTCCTAGAGGCAACACACCTCCAAGAGGCAATACCCCACCCAGATCACCTACTCCATAAATGGAAATCCATACCTCTCCAATTCCCTCTCCTACTCACACAGTTCCTACTTCCATTCCCATCATAAACCCCTTTACCCACATACCAAAAACCTCATTCCCAATGCCACCACCCATCTTCACCGATGCTACAACAACATCCACAACAAAGGTTACAACCAACGTATCTGATACGGGGGTTCATACAGATGCAACCGAACCACCACCTGCAACCGAACCCATACATACAACCGAACCTACACCTACTCAAACAACACCCGAAGCTACCCCTACCCAAACTCAACCTGAACCCACCCATACCACTACACCTCCAGCTTCACCACCACCACCATCTCCTGGTCATGCCTCTGACGGAGATAACCCTTTCCTTGGCGGAGAAAATATGACATTTGATTCGGTCTATTACAGTCCGTTTCATGTGCAAAGCGACGATGATGAGGATGCTCCGGTAACAAAGAAGCACCTTAAGGAGCTCTCTCTCTGAAGCTGCTCTTCAGAAGATTGCTGATGCCTTCTCTAGGGCTCAGCAAGATTCAGTCGCTTCTGCCACTGCCGCCATCGACGCCTCGACGAAAGCTTGTGAGGCTGCGACCGAAAAAGTCAATAAACTATTCTCCGACGCCTCTACTCTATTACAATCTTTACAGGAGAGTGCCACTGCTACAAAGACAACGTTGGAACCAATTGTTCAACAGTTGGCCACGTTCGTCTCTACAGAGTTGAAATCATTTGCCACCCTTCGTCAATCTCTAACTGACGACAACTCTGCCTTTCGTGCATCCATTGACGAGCGCCTCTCTAAACTCCAAGAGAATCTGGCCGCTGAGAACTCGTTGATGGACGTTCTTGCAAGGAAGACCACCGCCCTAAAGGTCAAGAGTGCTCAACTTTTCAATTCTCAACAACAAATTGACGCTCTTCGATCCGAACGGGAGGTCATCAAGACGTGTGTTTCGGATGTACACTCCGCTATATCCAACATTCTCGAAGCGCACGATCCGATCCTGAACCACTCTGTGAGGCGTACCCTTGCAGAGAAACTCACTCCTACCATGGATCTCCTTAGTAAAATAGAAGGTCTACCTAGTTTCGTGTCCAATCCGAAACAAGGGGGAGAAAAGGATTCCGGATCTCAACCACCTCATTCCTCGAAGGCAACTCACACAACCGAACCTCCTCCTACAGGCCAAGCCTCTGGTTCGGGTGTGAAGGACAAAGGCAAGAATCTTGCAGAGGATGAAGAGGAAGATGATCAAGAAACCATTGCCGACTTGTTGAAACGCAAAAGTCGTCGCAATGCTGAAGATGATAATGTTCGTGTGGCGAGAGAAGCTGAAGAAGCTGAACGCAAGCAGAAAGAAGCCCACGACCTTCTCGAGAGCAGGAAGACTCTTTTCCCTGCTTGGACTCTCGAGAGGATGATAAAGGAGGCAATTGATACTCCTAGTATCTTATGGCTTGAACCGGTTATCTCCTTTGACTGCTACAACTCCGTCGACTCTCAGTTCGACATGCCCTTAACCCAAAAGGCGTTCATCTTTCACGTCTTCGCTAACGTTGCTGAGTTCCCTCATCCTCATCCAGAGGTTGATCGGGAATTGATCGAGTTCTATCTGAAGGCTGCTCAACCCCAGTACCAAACCTGGAGCGCTCAGAAGATCATAAACGTTCGGGTTCTGAAGCCATACACTGAAGGGAGATTTATCAACGTTCGGTTCAAAGTGCTCAGAGGGTCTGCAAAAACCGAACATGCCATATCCTTAGCAGATCTACCGAACCTCAACCCCCATGACTGGATCGTTCTGCACAACATCCTATTGACTAATGAGGCTGAATATGTTCCGATCATTGACCATCTCAAAAGGATGTTGGTGTGCTATATCATGGAGGTAGCCCTGATGGATCAGGAGATTGCATATGTCTTCAAGAAGAAGCCGAAGATCTCTCCTATTGGCTCGGCCAGTGATCTGAACCAGATGAAGATGAGAAAAATTGACCCAAGGCGAAACTCCGTCATGTTCACTAGGAGTGAAGGACAGAAATGTCTCTTTGCCTTAGCTGACAAACATCTTTATACCACTGCTTGTTTGGAGCATGTGTTGGGGATCATCCATAGGTGCAAAGAAAATACAGCGGATGATATCAAATATTTTGACGATATGATACAGTGGTACATCCGATTCAGACAGACAATCCTCGTGCTCATCTCTCGTCTGTTTGAGACTATAAAGAAGAAGGTTCATGCTGCCGCTGGCCCAAGTAAGATAACAAAGTGATCTCGCTCCAATTGATGCAAAGGGGGAGATTGTTAGGTAGCGTAGCTTTATTGTATATTGCGTCTATTGGGCTCGGTTAACTGTCCATGTTTTGTACTTCGGTTTTGGGTCTGTCCAACCGTGAGCTTGTAGGGTTTAGTATATAATAATGTGCTTGCATGCATATTAGGTTAACGATCGATTTGATAGAGTAACAATTGATAGCTTCATAGTTTTTCTTTCATCGTTCTTGTAAACCCTAAATCCTCTACAGTAGAAGTTCTTTATCGAGCTCTTCTGAGGATTGTTTATTAATCATTCGACATCTTTGATCCATTCTTGTGTTCTTGCTGTTTACTCGTTTATTGATTTACCTGTTTTATAGATCTAATCGATCTTCAAGTTAGTTTTTAACTTATCAACAGCTTGTGTAGTTTCCCGTGAATTACAATCGAATGCTTTTAGATAAGTATCGAAGGGCTTCTTTTAAAAGGTATTTTGGGTTGGTTTCAAATTTCATTACATATCAGCCTTAAAATAAGGTGATAAATTGTAAATGAAATTACTTGTATGACCAGTGTAGTCAGTGACAAGTTGGCTTTTGAAAATATTTATCATGACTAGGATTTGCGAATAAAACTCACACAGAAATCATATTCAAAAAAATTTTTGAATTGGATCTTGTTGGGTAACAAACATCATGGGTTGCGAATATTTGATCAAGACCACACATGCGAATTGAATATGATTTGGAGTTTCGAAATTTTGGTACTGAAACAAAAGTTTCGTTAAAATCTGGAACGATGATCCCTGTCAATTCCTTAAGGTTTATGATTTTTGGGTTTCACTTCCATCACGGTCTCATGATGTTAGATCATAAACACATACTTGTGATTTGTCTAGGTTTTGATTGTTTTGATCAAAGACCTCAAGGACAAATCTCTTCAAAAATTTGGATTGAAAGAATTGTTTGGTATAAAAAGATCGGTTAAGAATCTAAGTGTACCTCTGTTATAATGGACAAAACAGAAAACTCTTAACTCATTTGAGAAGAGTAAGGTAGCTCTTTTGACATATGCGAATATAAGCCTTTTGGGAAGAAATTTTCATGTGATAATTTCATGAAGGCTTTCTTTTCTCACACATAGAGTCTTGTTGAGGCTTTTGGTCTACATACAGCAGCATGCTTTTAGGGACATCCTAACTAGTTTTTAAAAAAAAATTGATACCTTCCCGTAGAAACACATAAGCATGACCTCTTCGCATTAAGCCATGTACTAAATTCTCTGCACATAATATTTAAAGAACAAAGAAAACAAAGATATTTTTGTGATTTTTGAATTTTTCAAAATTAAAAACATAACAAAATAAAATCTTTTTGGATTTTTAATTTTTCAAAAACAAAAATGAATAAACTTAAAATCTTTTTGGATTTTTGATTTTTCAAAAATTAAAAACTACAAAATGAATCGTAAACCTAACCTTAGTTGTTATGATCGCAAATGCAAAAAGATGTGGATGCGAAACCTCTGGATGAACAGTAACATCTGAACAATTTCGATTCATAACTGTTGAACGACACTTTCATTCTTAAGTTTTTGGAATTGAATTCGCATCAATCATCCCCAAACCTGCCAAAATTCTAACAAATGATTTTTCATCAAGAGGTTTTGTAAAAATATCAGCAAGTTGTTCAGTTGTTTTAACAAAATGAATTTCAATATTCCACATGATCTTTGATAAAATGATATCGAAGAGCAATGTGTTTTGTCTTTGAATGTTGTACTGGATTATGACAAATGTGAATTGCACTTTGCGAATCACAATACAAGGGAATCTTTTTCATGTTAGTTGACTCTGAATCCAAATAATTTGCAATGTGCAAGCAGCAGCAGCAATGTATTCAGCCTCAGCAGTTGATATAACCATACAAGTTTGTTTCTTCGATTGCCAACTCACCACCTTTCCATCCAATAGTTGACATCCACCACTCGTACTTTTCCTATCCAAAGTACATTCTCCTAGATCAGAATCTGAAAAAGCTTGAATGAAAAACCCCGTTTTCGAAGGATACCAAAGTCCTAACGAAACTGTTCCCTTAAGATAGCGAAAAATATTTTTCACTACAGTCAAATGAGGTTCTCTGGGATTAGCTTGATATCTAGCACAATTGCAAACCAAAAACATAATATCAGGTCTACTTGGAGTTAAGTACAATAAAGACTCTATCATGATTCGATAAAGTGTTAAATCAACAGCAAGAGCCTCTAACGAAGGAGTTAGTCTTGTTCCTACTGCCATTGGTACTCTTAGTTTCGTGCTATTAGTCATTCCAAACTTTTCAAGCAAGTTCTTCGTATATTTTTCTTGATTGATTAAGATTCCATCCCTGTTCTGTCTTATATTCAAACCAAGAAAATTATTAATTTTTCCCATCATGCTCATTTCAAACTGACTTTTCATTAGATTTTCAAATTCAATTGACAATGCTGGATCAGTCGAGCCAAAAATAATATCATCAACATAAATTTGAACAAGCATTAGATGATTCCCAACTTTCTTGCGAAATAATGTGGGGTCTACTGATCCTTGTTTAAATTTAGATTGTTTCAAGAAATTTGTAAGTGTTGCGTACCAAGCTCTTGGTGCTTGTTTTAATCCATATACAACCTTATCTAGGATGTAAACATGATCAGGATGTTCATCATTTATAAACCCTGGTGGTTGTTCAACATACACAGTTTCTTCTAGTTATCCATTTAAGAATGCACACTTAACATCAATTTGATAGACATCAAAGTCTTTGTGAGCTGCATAAGCTAAAAATATGTGAACTGCTTCAAGTCTTGCAACAGGTGCAAATGTTTCTTCATAGTCTATTCCTTCTTGTTGCGAATAACCTTTAACCACTAGTCTAGCTTTATTTCGAATAATATTGCCATCTTTGTCGGTTTTATTTTTAAACATCCATTTTAATCTGACAATTGAAACATCAGAAGGTTTAGAAATTAATCTCCAAACCTTGTTTCGTTCAAATTCAGCCAGTTCAGATTGCATAGCAACAACCCAATCTGAGTGTTCCATAGCATCCTTTACTGTCTTTGGCTCTATTTTCGAAATAAAGACATTAAACATACATAGTTCTTGGTTCGCATTCAGTACCTCATTTTTGGCACGAATTTGAGCTCTTGTCAACACACTATCTTGTGGATTTCCAATTACCTGTTCTTTTGGATGATTTCTTGTCCATTTCTCAAGTGGTGGAAAATTAGGATCAAATTCTAATGGTGCATCTTCATACATATCTTCATTTTCAAATCTTGCAACAGAAAAATTATCATTTAGTTAATGAAACTCATCATTTTCATCAAGATTAATTGTCTGTGTTTCATCATGCTCCCCCTCAACATGATATTCATCTTGATGCTCCCCCTCAAAATGATGTTCCTGTTGATTTTGCGAATGCTCCCCCTCAACTTGTTGATTCATATTTTCATTCTCCCCCTCGAAAGTTGGCTGACAATCTTCATGGATACTCGTATGCTCCCCCGCCATACGAGCATCAGCCATACTTTTGCAAGTTATTGACCTTGTAGTAATTGTCGAATCATCAGTATGTTTTGAGGATTCTGATGTTTGATTATCAGGAGCATTATTTTCCGCTTCAATTACCCTGTCAGGAATTCCGAAAATTAAGTCATAATCAAAATCATTTATTTCAGAATTATCAATTTCAGTATTTGAATCAACAAGTATTGATTTATTTTCAAATTTACTATCTGTTTGTTTAATATAGTAATCATCAAACGTTAAATTGAAAGTTTCTTCAACTTTTCTAGTTCTTTTATTAAGCACTCTGTATGCAACTGAATTCTGCGAATATCCTAAGAATATGCCTTCATCAGCTTTAACTTGGAATTTGGACAAATTATCTTTGAGATTCATGATAAAACACCTGCAACCAAAAACATGAAAGAATTTGACATTAGGTTTCCTATTATTGATTATTTCATATGGAGCAACATTGAATCTTCGATGAATAAATGATCTATTCTAAGTAAAACATGCAGTGGAAACTGCTTCAGCCCAAAGATATTGAGGTAGATTCGCATATGTTAACATGGTTCTGGCTGCTTCGCATAGAGATCGATTTCATCTTTCAACAACTCCATTTTGTTGCGGAGTATATGGTGATGAGAAATTATGCGAAATGCCTTTTCTTGTGAGAAAAGAATCAAGAGTTTGATTTTTAAACTCAGAACCATTATCACTTTTAATTTTGCGAACATTCATTTTCAGACTAAGCTCAATCTTTTTTGATAAAATCAATCATCATCTGATCAACTTCATATTTTAACCTAAGAAAAATTACCCATGTGAATCGAGAAAAATCATCTACAATAACTAAAATGTACCGCTTTTTATTGATTGTAGCAACAGTCGACGGTCCACATAAGTCAATGTGAAGAAGTTCCAACGGTTCTACGATTTTTGAATCGATCACAATCAGATGACCTTTTCTATGTTGTTTTCCTTGTTCGCAAGCTGCACACAGAGAATCATTGCCAAATTTTAGTACAGGTAACCCTCGAACTAAATCTTCAGTGACAAGTTTGTTAATATTGCGAAGGTTCAAGTGTGACTATCTTCTATCCCAAAGCCAGCTGACATCATTAGATGCTTTTTATAGTAAACACACAGCAGGTTTTCCTACAATTGGTTTGATGTCCAGTGTAAACATATCACTATATCTTTTGGATTTGAGAAGTACTTCATTTGACTTCGCATTTGAAATGATACTTCCTTCTTCATTAAATACAACTTGGTTTCCAGTACCAACAACAAGTTGTGACACACTTATCAAATTATGTTGAAGTCCTTCAACATAAGCAACTCTGTTCACAGTGAATTCTCCATTTGTGACTTTCCCATAGCCTTTCACTTGACACTTGTGATTATTCCCAAATTTGACTACTCCTGCATTTTCCAAGCTTCTATAATCTCGCAAGTTTTCCTTTCTTCCAGTCATATGACGAGAGCAACCACTATCAATATATTATTTCGTATCATATTGCTCATCACACATCACCTATATTTATTGGAAAAATTTAGGAACCCAAGACTTGTTGGGTCCATCACTAGTAGAATGAAACAAATTCTTTGAATGTAAAAACCATGTTTTCACTTTGTTTGTGGCAGAATCCATTATATCAACATCATCAGATCTAGATATCGAAATATAGTCGTTCAAAAGTTTTGGATTTCCATTGATATTAATCTTATCCTTCACAACATTCGCATTTTTGATAACTGGTTTCCATTTTTGAACTGGAACTTGGGAATGATTAGATGATGAACTAGCAATGGAAGAGTTATTTGCGAACTTGTCAAATGCATTCCTGATTTGTTGCTCTGAAAAATTCCCACTTTGATATTTTCTTCCTTTCCCTTCAAACCAACGATTGATTGTACTTACATCAGATTTTCCTTTTGTATATCAAACTTTGGTCGGTTTTGAGACTGAAAGATTTGGAAAATTTGGTTGTTTTGGTGAAAATTTCACTTTTGCTTGAGTTGAATCTTTCAAACTTGATGAAGTATTCGTGAATTTGCCAACATTTTGAAACTTTTGATTATTTACAAATTTTTGCGAATTCGCAAATTTTCGATTGTTGTCATATTTGCGAACATATGGAATTTTGTCAACAGAATTTATTGGTTTATGAAAACTTGAATCTGTTTGTTTATTTTTGCTTTGAAATTTTGATGATGTTGTTTTTGAAATTTTTCTTTTTCAGCTCTTGGTTTGTCATTTGACACAACTTGCCAGAAAATTGCTTTTCTTGCTTTTCTTTTTGAAACATTATTTTCTGTTGAATAATTTCAAACCATCAATTTGAATTCATGAGAATTTAATTTCACTTCAGCCTTTGGTTTTTCAACTTTTTCAAAAACTTTGTTTGGTTTTTCACCTTTAACCACCCATTTTTGTAATGATTTTTGTTTTTGAAACACATAAGAATTTTGAGTTAAATTGTTTTTTTCTGTGTTTTAATTTGCGAAAAAATCTTCAGTGGTTGACCTTAGATTATCTTTTTCAATCATTTTGTTGAATTCAGGTTGAATTTTCTCAGCATTTCCTGTAGTGACAAAAACTTGATTTGGAAAAATGGTTTTATCAGTGCATACAAAATTTGGATATACCACAGTGTTGGTTTCTAAATAATGTGCGCCTTTGTCATTTAAAATTTTGTCAAATTCTTTTGTATTCTCAAACACTTGATCAACCACAACTCGTGGAGGTATTTCATGTGAATCTTTCACTTCATCTTTGTTCTCTTCATTATCATCAGATTTCCAGCTTTCAACTTCCACATTATCAAAACTTACAATTTTGCAAAGTTGAAGGTTTATCAATTTCATCCTCTACTATCGAATCAACAATAATTTCTTTACCTTTGATCTTAGATGTGATATTAATGATTTACAATTGAGAACAATCAACCTCTTCTTCCTCTTCTACCTCACTGATTTCACTCATATTATCTGAATTGTCATCAATATCAGCATAATTGAATTGAGATGAAAGAGATGAAGTTTCTGTTTTCTTTAAGATTTTCACTTGTTCACTCTTTGTCAAACTTTCATTGACAATGTTAACCAACTCATCAGCATTCAGAAATTCATCAATTTTGACAATACCATATGGATATCTATCATCAGGTATTTTGTCAAATTGAGCAATTGTACTTTCGCAATCACAAGAAACAACATCAACTTTTTCACGTTCATAGTCAAGAAAAGGTAAAAGTTTCCTATGTTGTTCTTTGCTAATGTCAGAAGAATGATGTAAAGCAGTTAATTTTGCATACAATCGTTTGGCAGAATTACAATATATGTTCCTTTGTGCTAGCAACAACCTAACATTATTTGTAAGATTATTCCTATCACAATCTACATTTTTGATCTGCATTTCAAGTTTATCTACTCTGCTCCTTTTTATTTCTAATTCTCTTCGTGTCTCACCTAGTTGCATATTTAATTTTTGAGCTTCAATACTAGCAGACACAATAACATAATCAAAATAAGCCACAGTATCATCAAATGAAACAATTTCAGCATCATAAGCAGATAATGGAATATTAAAAGATTCAAGTATTGCATGTACCTTGGTGGTCATGGGTGATTTGTCCGTGGATTTTGATACGAAGCATTTCCCTGAAATGTTCTTTTCGCAATCTTCAAAACTTGCGAACATGGCTCCATGTGTGGGATGCCTCATTTCTTCATCATCAGATCCTGATGACCAGATCTGATACGTTCCACTTTCTTCATCAGCAGATTCACCCTTCGCAACTAGAGACACTCCTTTTGTCTTAGCGCGCAATTCTTCAATCTTTTCAGAATTGTATGCTTCATCTTTAACTTTTTCTTTCTTTTCTTCTTTCTTTCGCAACATGCAATCGGCTGCGAAGTGATTTGCACCATTGCAGTAGTGACAATAGATTCCTGAGTCACCTTTCAGCTTTTTCACTTCTTTCGCATCTTTTTGTTTCTCATCAGCTTTCTCCAATTTCTTCCTGTCCTCTCCTCCCCTCCAGTTTTTGTGACTCCACTCTTCGCATCACTAGCCTTTCCTTTTGGATTAAAAGGCTTTTTGAAAAACTTCTTAACTCTGTTGTTTGAATAGAATGCCACAGCTTCATCATCAGAGTTCATCAAAAATTCATCATCTGAACCATCTTTTTCATTAACATCAATTTCTGATACCTTTGAAACAAGAGACAAAGGACCTCCAATACTCTGTTTTGATTCTTCATACATTTCTGAAACTTCACTTTCATGTGTTTTCAGCTGATTGTAGAGATCATTCAAATGAGTTGTATCAAAACTCTTTTGATTCTTAATCATCATGCTCACACTTCGCCATTCCTTGCGAAGACCCATAATGAAAGTTAAATTGAACTCCATGAGTGACCTAGTGATTCCATACCTATTGTAGCGAAACATAAGCTCATCCAGACGATCATAGTAATTTTCAAGAGGTTCAACATCCTTTTGTCTGAATTCTTTCGGTTCAACTAGACATTGCTTTACATAATTGATCTTCGTCTTTTCGCTACCTTGATACTTCTCTTATAGAGTGTTCCAGATCTCCTTTGCTGTTTTACAACTACGAATGTAATTATAAACCACAGGAGGAAGAGCACCTCTTAGTTCCCTCATGCACCTCTTTTCATTATTCTTCAACCGTTTTTCTTGATCAACAACTTCAGCAGATGGACCAATTGGTTGAACATTAGCAGGAGCTTTCACTGTTCCATCGATACAATTCCAAAGTTCTTCATCAATTCCATTTAAGTAATCTTCCATTCTATCAGCCCACTGATCATAGTATTCTGGAATTAACATCGGAATTTTGGTTGAGCAACCAAGCAAGTGAGAGAAGGAAGTCATTGTATTCATGTTGAAGTTCGCCATTGATGAACACAGAAATTTTCAGAAAGCTTGAAAAACTTGATGAAATTGAGAATTGATCAATTGAATTGATCACAAATCACTGATCGATTACTCGACTAAACAATTCAAAGACAGAATCAATTCAAATCTGAAGATCAAATTTGATTTTCAAAACCAAAATGCGCGGAAAATTTTGAGTAAAGTTGCAACTCAAAAAGCAAATGATTCTAACACGAAAATCAGATCGATGCAGTTTGAATCCTGCTCTGATACCAATTGATGAGAATTGTTATCAAGATTTACGAAAGCAAAATTTGATTTGAGTGATTGAAGAGTTAGAACACGAAGAGTAAATATTAATCAGATCTTGTATTGATGAAGACTGATTACAGAATAAGCAGAAAGGATATTTGTGTTTCAGAAAGTTATCCTCTACTTCTATCCTCAGTCCCTATTTATAGGGAACATGAGTGTACAAAAAATATACTAAGTCTAAACATTACACTTCGCACAAATATGACTTAGTAAAATAACATAAAGATGCGAAACTATACAAACACAATATTCGACTTTTACAATTTTGCTTCTACAATATCCTACTTTCATTTCTTTCAATATTCAATGTACAATTCTTCCCTTCCATTCAGACTAATTTCTTTTACTACAGGCGAAAGATCATCACTTCTAGAATCTGATGAACTGGAATAAGGGAAAAAGAAAAGAAAGATAGTGAACCGAGGCCTGTGACTTATTCATACATGTTTTTCCATCTGATATTTGCATGTTTTTCTAAGACAAGAAAATAGGCCTTGTTAGATTTCAGAAAAAACTATTCATTGAAAATTTCCAGGTGAAGAATCTAAATCAGTCTGTTGACTAGTTTCATTCAATCAAGAAACTATTAATATACAACCAGAGTAAAAGTGGATCAATTAACGTTACATTTTCAGTTATTATTCGAACATGACTAAATCGATGGCATGAAACCGATCAGATGATCAATTATCGATAGAAACATAAAATTTGGTTAATCAAAGGCTCATCATTGCTGATTTAAGGAAGAATACATACCTTGTGATGCTCAATTTTGATGGTAGTACTGTGTACCCTCACGTGTTCCACAAATTAAGATCCGCAATATTCAAATCAAGAATCTGCATCGTGACTTCTTGATTACAATACGCGTCTGTGTAATGTGAAGTGAACGATTCGTTTAAAGTGATGTTTCACTTGGTCAAAATTAGCTTAACGAGTTCGACTTTTTCTCAATTGAAGGCTTTTTGAATGCTTTTACTTCGTTTTTCACATAATCGAAGGCTTTTTGTATGCTTTTAATTCATTTTTCAGGTAATCGAGTTGGACATCGTTGCAATTCAGGGCTTTGTTTTGACTTCAACTTCTCAGGGTCAATTGAGGAGGCGAATCCGGTAATAGATGAATCAATGACGACTGGTAAAGGGCGATGGGAGAGTGAAGAATGAAGCTGTGCGTGTATGTGTGTGTGTGAGAGGGAAAGAGGGATGATCAGACGATTGAAGAGTTAGGGAGAAAGACAGACATCGATTGATTCGGTGGAGAGAACGATCAGTACCATAAATGCCCCTCGATTAATTTCAGTACCATACCCCCGTGTTTAATTTTTTCAATTATTTACAAAAATGCCACAAGTCATCTTGACCTTCCCTTTTTTTGATCTAATGGCTTAAAATTAGTTCTCGGGTTCTCGGAAAACTATAAATTCTCAAATGATCATATTCCTATATATAGATGACTTCGTAATTACATTCACTGTAAAATTGGCATTCTCCAAAATCGGAAATTAGGATACTAAGAACCACATACAATTAGTAATTTAATTCGTTGTAACCTTGGACTTGATACAACATCTTGATTTTGTTCTTCAGAAACCAATGTATGTGTATACGAGCTTTTAGCAACTTTTTTTTTTTTTTTGAGTTTTTCTTTTTATCGCTCTTATCCACCTAGTAAATATCATCAAGGAACATCTATCATTTTGTAAATGTCGTCGAGAAACAGGCACTTTTGTGAATAATTTTATGAATATTTATTATTTAAGAACATATACATACCTGCACATGATTTGTTTTATGATCTACAAATTTTACAATTTCAAAAGAATCTTCGTCATCTGATACTGATACTCTTGTCTATCTACTATTTCCTGAAGTAAATAAAATCAGTTATATTTCTAATAATTGGGAAGTAATAAAAATACATTTGTGGTTTGTATGTGGAATTATCTTCTTGACATTATAGCGTCTGTTTTGGTGTTACAATTTCAGATATGCATCCTGGGTGATTCTTATCAAACTGATCTCTATTTGTCCACAACACCTTTCCCATTTTTTGAGGCACCACTTGATACTTATGCGGTTGTTATTAGAAAATTGAAAATTCAATTTTGCAATGGAATTACCATTTTTACCCCTGCCAGCCTATTACATGTTGGGTTGTTTAAAAAAAATCATTAAGGGGACGATTGTTGCATCTTTTATTAAATCTAGTGACCATTTATTTTTATTTTTTTTAATTTACAGCTTACGGAGAGCACTGCCGTAAACTGTAATTTATACACTTTTATTTATATGATTAATTTTTAAAACCACCATGCTCTTTTAGGAAACTAGAATATTAAACTATAATTTCTTACATCTTCAAAGTGTGATACGAAGGGTATTTCATGTGTATTTTTAATTTTTTTTATATGTATAGAAAATGGACTCTAAATTTTATAAGGCTTTAAATCGTGAATATCTTATATATATATATATATATATATATATATATATATATATATATATATATATATATATATATATATATATATATATATATATATATATATATGAGTTACGTTCATTTGAGACCATTCTAATTTTGTTAGACCGTGAGACCAAATCCAAAAATTATTTTAAAATGCAAAATAAATGGAAAAATTCAAAAATTCTTTTTTTAAATATTATTTTCGGAACTTGAATTAACTAAAAAAAAATTAAAAAATTCCATTTTTTTAAAAAAATGCGTGAAATATTCTAATAGAATATTACACTAACATATTCTAAAAATAATTTTAAAATGCAGAATAAATGGAAAAATCTATAAATTCTTTTTTTAAATATTATTTTCGGAACTTGAATTAACTAAAAAAAATAAAAATAAAATAAAAATAAATTTCATTTCTTTTGAAAAATATGTGAAATATTCTAATAGAATATTACACTGTACATATTCTAAAAAATAATTTTAAAATGCAAAATAAATGGAAAAGTCCAAAAATTCTTTTTTTAAATATTATTTTCGGAACTTGAATTAACTAAAAAAAATAAAAAAAATTGCGTTTTTTTTTTTTAAATACGTGAAATATTCTAATAGAATATTACACTGACATATTCTAAAAAATAATTTTAAAATGCAGAATAAATGGAAAAATCTAAAAATTCTTTTTTTAAATATTATTTTCGGAACTTGAATTAACTAAATAAAATAAAAATAAATTTCATTTTTTTTGAAAAATACGTGAAATATTCTAATAGAATATTACACTGTACATATTTTAAAAAATAATTTTAAAATGCAAAATAAATAGAAAAATCCAAAAATTCTTTTTTTAAGTATTATTTTCGGAACTTGAATTAATTAAAAAAAATAAAAAAATGTGTCTCACGGTCTCACAAAATTAAGCCGTCTCACATAAACCTAACTCTCTCTCTCTCTCTCTCTATATATATATATATATATATATATATATATATATATATATATATATATATATATATATATATATATATATATATATATATATATATGAGTTAGGTTCATGTATAGACACTATTTATTATGTGAATGTAAGGTCAATTCTGGACCAATCATTTTATAAGGGCATTATAGTAAACTAGCATATATATTATTTAATCAGATTTATCTATCCTCCTAAATTAGCTATAATCACGTTACTGGTTTACGGTCTTCTCTTTCTTCATCATCAATTTTCTCCGATATGTGAATCGATTTCAAGAAACATATAATCAGTCTTCTTTAATTTATAAATCATTTTTCAAGAAACATTTATGATTTTTGTTTGTGATATGATATGATTCTGGCATGATTTTGTTTTGTGATAATCGTAGGTTATGATTTCGTTTCGGGTAATATTGTTTCTTATATTTTCTCATATAAATCGATTAGAGATTTTTGTGAATAGGAGTTTTCAATGTCTCTAATCTGCAAATCGATTTTCAATAAACCATTGAGTTATTTCAATTTATAAATTGATTTTCTATTTTAGTAATCTTCACCGATATGTACTAAATTAGTTTCTTCTCTTTCCTCATCTAAGTAGATCTTGTGTTTTAATGAATAAGATTTTGTTTGTAATATTCTCCAATAAGTTGATTCATGGATTTTGTTTTTCCCTTCAGATTATTTGTTAACGATGGGTTCACTAATTTTGTATCCCTGGACATATTCTTAAAGAATCTTTGCTTTTTTTCTAATTATATTAGGAATGACATTTTGAAAGGCTGCTTATTGTAATATTAGTAGCTTATTCTGGTAAAATAATCATTTATATCAAAATAATTATAGGTTCAAGGATTTTTTTTCATAAGAAGTATTTGTTAATAATCGTTTCACTAATTTTCTCCCTAAACACATTCTTTAATAATATTTGTAATACACTTATATGTTATCTCGCCATAGATTTTCAGTATCGATTTTTCCATCATAATGTTTGAAGAGATTATAGAATCCCAATTCGAATGTGTGATCCATATGTTTGTATAAAATCAAGAAATCAAAAAGTTTCAAAGCTAGGTATTTTTTGACATTTCTTATTCATTCTTAGGTATTTTTATGCCAATTATGATTTTAAGAAACATGCTCTCAAAGAATTGATATGTATGTTTGTGTAATTAAGTTGATGTACACTAATTTATGAGATTTTATTTTTACAAAATGTATAATGTGACTGGCTTGTATATTTTATAATTTAATGCATAAACATATTCTTGAAGAATATTCTTAATATTTTTTTTGTATATAGTAGGAATATCCAAAAGTGTGAAAGTCAAAGGCGATGATGGATGTTTAAAGAATTTCATGGTTGAAAATAAACCATAATTTGAGAAGGCGGTAATATTAGGATCGAATGATGTGTCACTTGTGAAAAAGATGTAAAAATAACAAAGACTTGTTTCTATCTGAAGTTGCAGAGAGCAAAAGATTTTATGAGATTCGGAATCAATTCACAAATCATGTACTTTGTTATAAACACAAAAGACTTAATTAGTTTGGTTTTGTATGTTATTCAAAACCAATTTTCAATTTGTTGGACATCTTTTTGCCATTTTAAAGTATATTCTGCCAGAATCATCACTCTGCAACATGTTTAACAATGTGATCTTCTTGACTGATAAATTTACATGTTGGGCCAACAAAAAGTCTATTACATCATAATTATTCTTTGAAACGTTATCATAATACACTTTTATTACATTCGTACATTCTAAAAGAATTGGTTTTTTGTTACAATTTCTTTTTTTTGTATTTTTAAAATTCATGGTACTAAACCATTCACTCAAAACCATGAAGTCTTAAAGAATACTTTAGTAAATAAGCCCAGCACAATAAAAGAAATCACTATACTAACACTTCAATTCTTACACAATCATGAAATCTTGCTTTTACATATTTCATGAAAACTTGTTAGAAAGACTTATTTTGACATAATCGTATTCCACCATCTGCTTTTAATAGAGCAAACAATATTCTTATGTCATTCTCCAGGAAAACATATACAATCTAAAAGAATACATGATACTAAACCTATCTATCAGAAATCCCCATTTATACTATGAAACGAGGAGCAATCAGATTATTGACCAAACTAATGATGGAATTCAAAAAATTAATCTTTATAAACCCATGAATACTTAATACCTTTTTTTTCTTGCATTTTGAAAGAATAAGTCACAAAAAATAAAAAATGAAAACCTGCTTGTGAGGGAGCGACAAAATAATCTTCGTCGACAATTCTTAAGTCTAAAAGGCATCTCATTATTCAATTCTGAATGGCACATTTGTTTTGCTTTTGAATCTTGAGCTTGAAAGACATCTCGTTATTCAATTCTTGAGTTCGAAGTTGTGACAACCTGAAATTTCCATTTGTACGAACATCATCTATTCAATAGAAGCTAGTCTAGTTTCAGTGATTTTCATACTTTTCCGAACAAGTTTGTGTACATTAGGGTTTATGTTTAAGGAGATATCAGGAGAGCGGATGCTCCTGGTTTTGTGAAATTTGAGCATTCCAAGTTTCATAATGTTGCAGTCCAATATCAGGAATAAAAATATTTTCTGCCAAAATATTTTGGGACTATAAATAGTTTTCTGAATTAAATTAATTCATTATTCACAATTCCAAATAGAGAAAAGCCATTTTCTCTCCCACGGATCTTCGTGTTTTCATCCCAGATTGTGATTCTACTTTACTAAATGTGTTTCAATACTTGTTAGATGCTTTATAACATCAATTACATGTTTAGATTGCAAGATCCGGGAGTTTACCGCCCAAGAACGTTCTTGGGGAGTAAACTCCAAAATGGAGCTTTAAGGCTACCTAGACCCATGTTCTTGTTAAGAAACTTATTAAGGACTTAGTATATGATCATAAGAGACTAGAAAGCATCCAAAATCAACAAGTAATAGGAGTTTACGGCCAAGGACTTTTCTTGGGCCGTAAACCCCTTTTCAAGGGCATTTAGTGCCCTAAACTACCCCTAAAGCTTAAGGACTTTAACCCTCAAATGCTTGTAACCATTTTAAGACATCAAGAACATCCCTTAAAGGGAGTTTACGGCCAAGGAACTTCTCTTGGGCCGTAAACTCCAAGTGAAGGCACAAATGTGTGCCTCTTGTCCCCGTTAGCCTTAGATAAAATCATGGAAGCTATCCTAGATGTGCAAGTGCCTCAAATGAATTAAAATCCATCACCCCATAGGGGTTTACGGCCGTAAACTCTAGGTTATATGGACATTAGGCCGTAAACTCCCCTATGGAGCATTCTAGGGCCTTAAACTACTTCATGTATTATTCCAACAAAGCTAGGAGTGTTCTAGGATCAAGATAACACCTTAAAACACCCAAAACCACCAAGTGAGGAGTTCACGGCCATAAACCCATGAGTTTATGGCCGTAAACTCCAAAGGGTGGGGTTTGTTGGGTGGTGAACTCTTACACAAACCATTTGATGCTTCAAACCCTTTTGCCTTATCCCGTAGCAACTTAGATGCAACCATTAGGACCTTTAACACTTATGAAAAGTGTTTACATGTTCCTAAGTGTCTTAAATTATTTGTTAAGTTATTATTTGGCTAATTAGTTATATATATGCTTATTATATGATAACTAGGCTCGTGCGTGTAAACAAGTCTCCGTTTGCCACCTAGCACGGTATCCGGCACTGCAATTCGTACAACTCACCACAAGTGAGTTCATACCCCTTTAATCAACCTTTGAAATGATTTTAAATGTTTTAAATACTTTATGGGGGGATACAAGTCAAATACTTATAGTTATTGCTTCAATCACATGTGATTGCATTTAATCACATGTGATTAATAACTAGGAAAACAATGATTTTTACCACTGATCAAACTGTTTATCAAACTGCTTTACTTTGAAATGTTTTACAAACTCTTTTACTATCCAAACTTATTTACAAACTGCGATTCAAACAAATGTTTCTTATACTTAAAACTGTTTTATCAACTTATGCCTTCGAATTGTTTTATAGATTGACATCAAGTCGATCTTCTCTTGAAATTATATTTATGTTTAAAATGTCTAATGAAAACTTATTTATGCTTTTATATATTCAATTGCATGCACATATATGTATAGATGTATAAATAATGTTTAAAGGACTTAGGAAGGCCATCCGCCCTATTTCCTTTTCGCGCCTTGAGATGTGGTCTGGTGGGATTTCGGGTGACCATCCGAAGGTCGTTTCAATATTAGTTATATATCATATATACATATATAGACATAAAAGTACTTCCATATTCATACATGTCAGTATATCAATAGTTAGTTACCATCGGGGTAACACAGGATCATATACAGCTATACTAGAAACATGAACATATACAGCTATACTAGAAACATGAACATATACAGCTATACTAGAAACATGAACATATACAGCTATACTAGAAACATGAGCATATACAGCTATATTACGAGAACATATACAACTATACTAGAACTAGAAACATTACATTACATATACGAGAATACGTTAACAATTGTGATCCACTGTATCGGAGCATGCCTTAAATGTCATGTCCCGAGTTGTAGCCATAATTCTCTTGGAGGGAGAGCGTGAGTTTGCATATAGATCTATACTGGATTGACTATCCTACACCTTGCTGCTAGCTACAGCCGGACCTGCAGGTCTGCGGGTGCCAAATGTCATTTCTTTATTACGACCATTCATTATGTCGTTGTTACCAGTCGATAGCATGGTGCAATTTATCACATTATACCTTAATATAAATCCGGTTTAAGGTAGTAGTTAGTACAACAGTAGTTCTTATTATACAAAGCTACTGTACTACAATGATTTACCCATTACATATTTTAGTGATAATCTCACTTAAGCATTAATGTACAAACTATATTTTATTAAATGATAGTTATACTTGGGTACTTACACACTTTTACCTCAAACGAGTATACAAGACAGTTAAGCCTTGGTAGAAGGTTACTTTTATAGAAAATATAGGATTTTCTGAGAGATTCAAACTTTTACAAACACTTTCAAACATTTACTTACATTTTTACAAACTTATACATTGAGACAGGTTCAAACGTTTTTGACAACAAACATTGACACTAAATTACTTATGAACTCACCAGCTTAATGCTGATAAACTCTTTCAAAATAACTTGTATTCTCAGGTCATCAGTAGACAGGTACCGATGCCAGCTTTTGAGAAGATGGAGTGCATTCAAGACTCATCTCATATTATTTTGTGTTACATTATTTTTGGCCAAAGGATGTACATCATATCTAGCGTTCATGATCGATGCCAAGATGGAAAAGAAGGAGGTGCAGAATATTCCGGTGGTGTGTGATTATCCGGAAGTCTTTCCCGAAGATCTTCTCGGATTGCCCCCTGATGGACAAGTAGAATTTCGTATCGACTTGTTACCAGGAACGACGCCGATAGCGAAAGCACCTTATCGATTAGCGCCAACCGAAACAAAAGAACTTATGACACAACTTCAGGAGTTATTGGACAAAGGTTTCATTCGACCTAGTTCATCACCCTGGGGAGCCCCTGTGTTATTTGTAAAGAAGAAAGACGGAAGCATGAGAATGTGCATCGATTACAGAGAGCTGAACAAAGTGACGATAAAGAACAAGTACCCGTTGCCAAGGATCGATGACTTGTTCGACCAGTTGCAGGGTTCGAGCTATTTCTTGAAGATCGATCTTAGGTCGGGATACCATCAACTAAAGGTGAGAGAGCAGGACATCGAAAAGACTGCTTTTAGAACGAGATATGGACACTATGAAATTTTGGTTATGTCGTTCGGACTAACCAATGCCCCAGCAGCTTTCATGGATTTGATGAATAGGGTTTGTAAACCATTCTTAGATAAATCCGTGATAGTATTCATAGATGATATCTTGATTTATTCGAAAAGCAAACAGGAGCATGAAAAGCATCTACATGAAGTCTTAGAAGTCCTGAAAAAGGAGAAGCTGTATGCAAAGTTCTCCAAGTGTGAATTTTGGATTCAAGAAGTCCAATTTTTAGGTCATGTGGTTAACCAAGAAGGGATAATGGTCGACCCAACAAAGATTGAAGTTGTAATGAAGTGGGAACAACCAAAAAGTCCTACGGAGATTCGAAGCTTTTTAGGATTAGCTGGATATTACCGAAGGTTTATCCAAGGCTTTTCTTCGATTGCTACTCCATTAACAGCTTTGACCCACAAAGGAGCCACTTATGCTTGGAATGAGAAGCATAAGGAAGCCTTTGAGAAGTTGAAGAAGAGATTTTGTGAAGCACCGATTCTTTCATTGCCTGAAGGAGTTGATGACTTTGCAGTTTATAGCGACGCATCCGGAGTTGGGTTAGGTTGTGTTCTGACCCAAAGGGATAAAGTGATCGCGTATGCATCGAGGCAATTGAAGGAGCATGAAAAGAACTACCCCACTCATGATCTGGAGTTGGCAGCGGTAGTATTTGCCTTGAAGATATGGAGGCATTATCTTTATGGCACCAAGTGTAAACTTTTCACTGATCATAAGAGTCTCCAATATCTCTTTAATCAGAAGGAATTGAACATGAGGCAACGACGCTGGCTAGAGTTACTCAAGGACTACGACTGTGAGATACTTTACCACCCTGGTAAAGCAAATGTTGTTGCCGATGCTCTCAGTCGGAAGGTAAACCTTGAAAAGAAAAGGCCAAGAGCATTGAGAATTGAAGTTGTCTCGACAATTGTGGAAAGTATAAAGAAAGCTCAAGAGGAAGCTTTAGAGAAAAATGACCGAAAGGAAGAACGTTTGGGCAAAATGTTAGGGTTCGGTACAAACAACCAAGGGTTGAAGGTATTTCAAGATAGAATTTGGGTACCTAAGACGGGCGGAATAAGAGATCTTCTGATGGAAGAAGCTCACAAGACCATGTACTCAATTCATCCCGGCAGTACGAAAATGTATAGGGATCTAAAACCCTATTATTGGTGGCCGACGATGAAGCTCGATGTTGCTAAGTATGTGGCCGAGTGTGTAACTTGTGCTAGGGTTAAGGCACAACATCAGAAACCATATGGGAGTTTAGAACCTTTACCCGTACCCATGGGTAAATGGGAAGACGTCACCATGGATTTTGTGACTAAACTGCCCAGAACAAGGAACGGTCACGACATGATTTGGGTGGTCGTTGATCGCTTCACTAAGAGTGTGCATTTCATAGCGCCCAAAGAGAAATGGTCTATGGATAAACTTGCGAATTCTTACGTGAAGGAAATTGTGAGGCTTCACGGTGTTCCGTTAACGATTGTGTCTGATCGTGACAGCCGTTTTACCTCAAGGTTTTGGAGGAGTCTACAAGAGGAATTGGGTACCAAGTTGTGTTTGAGTACAGCTTACCATCCGCAAACCGATGGTCAGAGCGAGTGAACGATTCAAACATTGGAGGATATGCTGAGAGCATGTACCCTAGAATTCCAAGGTAACTGGGATGAACACTTACCTTTAGTAGAATTCTCCTATAATAATAGTTTCCACTCAAGCATTAAGATGGCACCTTATCACGCTTTGTATGGGGAGAAGTGTCGAACGCCATCATGTTGGTTGGAAGCTGGGGAAAAGCAGTTTATGGGACCTGAAATAGTCCATGAGACTGCTGAAAAGTTGAAAGTGATAAGGGAAAGGATGTTAGCTGCTCAAGATTGACAAAAGAGTTATGCTGACAAGAAAAGACAACCGATATCCTTCGATGTTGGAGATTCGGTTTTACTTAAAGTCTCGCCGTGGAAGGGACTTATAAGATTTGGGAAACGAGGGAAGTTGAGTCCAAGGTTTATTGGACCATTTAAAGTTCTTCAGAGGATCGGGAATCAAGCTTACAAGCTAGAGTTACCGGAAGAACTAGAGGGTATTCATAACACCTTTCATGTGTGTTACTTGAGAAAGTTCACAGGAGATGTGCCCGACATAATTCCGATTTCTGAGTTAAGGTTGGATGAAAACAAGAGGTTGATCGAAGAACCTGAGGCAATCGTTGACCGAAAGACTATGAAGTTACGACGCAAGATGGTCGATTTAGTGCTTGTGCGGTAGAAACATACGAATGGACCAAATCTCACTTGGGAAACGGAGAGTGACATGATGAGTCGCTACCCGCAGTTGTTTGGTGATATGTGATTCCGGGGACGGAATCATCCTAAGGGGGAGAGAATTGTAACACTCGTGTTTCTAGCCTAGGCATTTATATTGAGTTGATAGTCTAGGTTAACCTTTGTAACTCATTTTGAAGAAATGAAAAGGAGTTATGTGAATATTTTGTGAATTATGTGTTTTATGCTTAATTATTAGGGCTTAATTAATTAAGAATAAAAATAAGCGTCAAAATTAAAGTGTGAGATAAGCCCGATATCTTTACATAAAGTTGTAGTGGTCGAAACAAGGATTTCGGGGATATAAAGAATACCAAAATCCGAGTTATAACGAAGAAGTTATGACCTGTCGAAGTTTCGCGACAAAACCGGCACGGTGTTGAATGTCGTAAAAAGTGAGTTTTTGATAAACTACTTTTTAGCCTTAGTAATCTATACGAAAGTCATAGTATTCGTTAAACCGAGAAGTTCGATAAAAAGAACGCCCAAATCTGACTTCGTATGACGAAGTTATGATTTTTCGAAGTTTCAGCGTAGCAGTAGACAGCTAAAAACTCGAATTTTAGATCGAGCGGTTTTTAGCCGACACAACCTAAACGAGAATTGAAGGTCTCGTCATTAGGAGCACAACGGTAAAAAGTCTGACGAAAACGGACGTCGGATGAAGAAGTTATGAATTTTTAACGGATTTCCTGTCCCGGTCTGTTAAAAATAATAATATAAAATTTAAAGTCAAAATTAGCCGACGAAGTCTAAACAGAAGTTGTAGATCGTAATTTTAGCTACGCGTGCATATAAAGAACGTCAAAAACGGAGCTCGTATGCGAAAGTTATGGATTTTAGAAGTTTTGGCACGAAAACCGAGAAATTTCGCATAGTCACTATTGCCACGTCACCCTCGCTTAGAAAGTGACACGTGTCCTGCTGAGTCACCTGGCTGCTGAGTCATTAGGCTACTGAGTCATGCGAGCCACGTGTCCTCTTCTGATTCGACCGAGGAGGAGGCCCAATCCGAAGCAGCCAGCTCCCCAGCCGAAGCTGCGCCCAACTGCCGCGTGTGTCCGAGCCTCGCATAGCCTAGCTCCGAGCCTCGCAGGTGCGCCAACAAGCCACGGTCCACTTAGAAGCCGCCAGCGAGCCCTCGCATGTGCGAGCCAGGTGCGAGCCATGCGAGGCATGTGTGAAGCCACCCCCTGCGAGCCGTCGGATCTCCGAAGCATGCCAACTTCTCAGCCGTTGGATCAAACTTCGGACCCTATATATAGAAGGGTACCTGCGAGGGTTTCCGGTTACTTTTGGAATTTTGCCACTTTTAGCCCCTTTCTCCATATTTTCTTCATCTTAACATCCCGAAAAGCCCCGGTATCGATTGTAAAGCCCGGAATACCCCAAGAAGTGCCCGAGAAGCCCGGAAAATTTATCTTTTCGGTTTCAAAGCCCGACCTTTCGCAGAGCCCGGTTTCTCAATAAAACTCCCGGTTTTATTAGAAACGATCGTTTTAGGAAACGAATTGCTGCCCGATTTTCACCAAAATATGTGAGTGTGTAGTTACTTTCAATTTACACATAGATATGAAGTATTTACCTTGAAATACGTGTTATGTGTAAATATGTTAATTGTTTATTCGAGGTGACTGTTGAATTAATGTTTTATACAAGTTTTAAACTGTATATGCTTTTTATCTACAAAATATGTTGGGTAGAACATGGGTAGATGAAATAGTTGATGTGTGTTAAAATGGTGAGAGGCCTCGATGTCGATGTTGTTGTTGTTGTTGTAGTCATCTAGCGAAGTATAGATGACGACCACAGACTTTCTAGATAGTCCAGTGGAACACTAGCAGGTTCGCAACTTGTAAGTGTTGATGAATTAAATGTTCATTGGCGTACTTCATCCCCCTCATGGTTGCCTTAAGGACATGTATGGCTGAGGAAACCCCTTAGCAGTAGTGTCCATCCCGATGATAATCCTTAGGCTAGGTCCCTTGTGATAGGTGTTTAGGGACGTAAAGTGAGGACAACGGGAATGGGTAATCAGGGTTATTGTTGATTGGTGAACTTAATAAGTATATTATTATTGTGGGTTGAAAACCCTATATGCTCACCAGGCTCCCAAGCCTGACCCACTCAGTTTTATGATTACAGGTAGTGGACGCCGAGCATAGTCAGAGGACGACGAGAGATTTTTGGATTATAGGCCAGTAGTTGTAAATAACTGTTGAAAGGCTTATAATGTCTTGTTTATGCTTTTGATCTGTATCGGAACATGACATCCCGAGGTTTTGATATATATATGGAAAATATATACCTTCTTAATGAAGGATTTTGATAAACTTTTATCATATATTGTTTGGGGACCAATTCCATAATATCTTATAAAAAGATTTCTCTGATTTTATTTTAAAAAACATAAATTAAATCGGTCTTTTCTGGCCGAGAAATATAGGGATGTCACAGTTATGCTGTCTTTTATACTAGATAATTGCTTTTTTTGGGAAAATTGTATATTCATATGATAAATCATCAACGTTCTACTAACATGGAATGATATTAGGTGATGGAAAGAAAAAAAATCAGGGTGTAAGCATGTAAAATGTTGACTTTCATTTTTAAAATAGAATGAAGAATGACTCAATTGTCCTTAATAACGTTATTATCAGTCATTTATGTTAAAATTTAAATTAGAAATTAATAAAATCATGATCAATTCTTAACCACCTGATTTTCTAATCCAAGTGTTCAGATTCAGTTATACATTCACACAATATTTACTGTTCACATTTAATCCTAACATATATATATATATATATATATATATATATATATATATATATATATATATATATATATATATATATATATATATATATAGGTAAATGACACAAAAAACACTCTCTTTACACCGAAATTCGATTTTGACACCGTGTTTTTTTTGTGTCAATTTTGACACTGTGTTTTCCAATTTATTACAATTCTGACCACTTGACCGGTTAACCAGGTTACATGCTGTCGTGGCATGATGACGTGTCAGTTTTGATGATGTGACATTCTGACATGATATGCTGACGTGTCAAAATTGAATTTTTTTTCTCACAAAAAACACTAAGTTTTCATACCATATTTTTATGTATAAATATGTATTAGTTATATAAAAATTGTATTTTATATTATATATGCAACTTTAAAATGTGTTTGTAGGTTTGGAGGCGTGTAGTCGATCAAAACTCGGATATCAAGTTTGCAATTCATCAAATTTGTACATCTTATTAGAAGCTTATGGTTAGTTTGATTCTCATGATATAACTAATGTTTTGAATGTAAAAAAAAAAAAAAAAAAAAAAAAAAATAACCCTTGTATTTAAATAAAAATGTGGTTTTTAAACGAAAAAAATATGTTTAAATGGTTTAAAATGTAATAAAAAAATATATTTATACGGCTTCAAATGGAAAATAGACAAAATTGAATAAAATTTGATAAATGGTGTTCGATTGGAACAAAAAAAAACATAGTGTCAAAATTGAAATAAAAAATTAAACTTCGTGTCAAAATCGAAAAAAAGTGAAAACTTAATGTTTTTTGTGGAAAAAAAAAATCAATTTTGACACGTCAGCATATCATGTCATCATGTCACGTCACCACGTAACCTGGTTAACCGGTCAAGTGGTAAGAACTGTAACAAATTGGAAAATACAGTGTCAAAATTGACAAAAAAAAAATACGGTATCAAAATCGAATTTTTGTGTAAAAAAATGTTTTTTGTGTCATTTACCCTCTATATATATATATATATATATATATATATATATATATATATATATATATATATATATATATATATATATATATATATATATATATATATATGTGTGTGTGTGTATGAAACTATATATAGGCATTGAGGATATTTATATCTTTAGGACCGGTTCTATAATATGTCAAACTATATGTGTCTTTTTACTGTTTTTGTTTGCTAGGGTAAGAGCATTTTTAATAATCAACTTCAGCACAAACGTATATCTTTGTTTAACAGCGCATGGGCACATTGGTCAATTTTATTAAAACTGAACATTTAGTATAATAAGATAACAAAAGTAGTTCCTGCCAACAGTTCAAGGGCATTTCCGTCAATGTCTTTTTTTTCTTTTAACTAATGCCACTTTCGTCCTATGGTTTTATAAGATAACATAAATTGTTCCTATCAATTCACAAAGCGGCGTAATGGTCACAGTTCAAAAAACAAGTGTATTGTTTACCTATTTTCATTTACTAATTGTTAATTTGTTATATGTAAATTATTTTATTGTATTATGATTTCATAGATCCAAACAAGATTACCATGATTCGTTATGAATACATGATTAAGGTCTGAATAATTTGTCTATTAAAACAGACAACTTGGTCAAAACCGATCAAACATGTCAAATTGGTATGACTTTTGATGGACAAACAAGTTTTTAAGATTAATTATTTGTAACCAATTCTTTTGTATTTATTTTAAAATTTTACAATTAAAAATGATTAATCTTTACACCTTGATACTTCACTTATTTTTAATCAAAAATCATATAATAAACGGATTTTACACAGGACTTCAACAATAGAAACTGTCTCCTAAATTTCTTTAGCAAATCTTTAGATTTTTTTTTTTTTTTTTTCGAAAGGTTAACACAAATGTTGTACTCATTTTATCTAGATTTGATTAGTAGATAGATGAGAATATGAGATGGAAAATTAAAATTATATCGAATTGACATCATTGTCTCTAATAGACCTCAACCAAAACCGTATATATAGATTGCACATGTATTCACAAAAGTTCTTTCTTTTCAAACTCTTTTGGATTTTCATACTACATATTATTTATGAAACATGTCCACAAGAGTGAAAGCAAAAAAAAAAAAAAAAAAAAACTTAACATTATCCTAAATCAAAGCCTCACTGTCGCTCTTTCAACAATACTTACATAGCATACCGACTACCATCCACTCCTTAATTCTCAAATTATTCAACCTTCACCTCTGCTCATACTAATATTATATAATATATAAATATATAATATACTCTCAAAACTGACAAGAAGTCCCCAGCCTCTGCAACTGCCTCTGCCCTTTCGCCGCCGACTTCCGGTTAACAAACGCCGGAAACACTGCCTCCTGAAACTTCTCTATAAACACCACCCATTCATCCTCCTTCATCTCCCCCAACTTCACAAAAGTAGCACTCGCTGGAAGCTGCTCAGACGCACTCCTGTGTCCGGACGATGTGTTCACCACCGCCAATTTTTTCCCTTCCGCCTTTATCTTCACACTTGCCGGAACCACCTCCCCGGCAAATTCTTCTTCCTCTTCTTCAATCGTTTCATGGAATTTAGAAAATGGGTTTCCGTTTCCGTTTCCGTTTCCGTTTCTCCCAAAGTGAAAAGGAAACCCTAAATCATCAAAATCAATGTCAAGCTGGAATACATCTTCCTCTACTTTAGGAGACGATAAACCCGCCACCGCCACCACCTCCTTTTCCCTCTCTGCCACTACCTGCCGCCGTGCCTCAAGACACAACAACTCAAACTCACTCGGTTGCTCTTCACCACGTCTAAACTCCCGACTCATCATCTCCCCAATCTCCGCCAACGTCAGCCCATACGCCGCCGCCTCCTTGAGAAAAATGGTACACAATATCAAGACACGTAAGCAAGCCTCCCTAATCATCGGAAGTTCAGATTTTAACATCTCAGCATCACGATATGGATTAAGTTGTTGAATGTAATTAAGCTCTTCATCTGTGAAAGGAATCGAAGCTTGTGGCCAATGAATCCATTCAAAATACGGATCTTCTAAATTTTCCGGCAAGCAAAGACCATGGTCAATGGGTATGAGTTCAACTTGACTAAATCTCCCGTCAACCTTTCTCACGAGCAGATTCCCTGCGTGCCGGTCCGTGTTAAGAATCCGTATATCCAAAATCCCAATCCGGTGCACCGCAGACACAGGGAAGCTCGATGTTCCGTAATCACTCGCGTCAAAATCATGAGGGATGAAGTGTTGAAAAGATGCAATCTTGCTGTATTGTTTCTTCATCTTGTTTTCGTTATTCCCATTTACAGTTACATCATTGTTAACATTGAAAATGGAATGAGTGATTTTCACAAGCGCAGTAGGTGGAACATTTGCGAAATTGCCATAATCAAGAAGATAAGCTGCCACCTCACGAAACCCGGTTTCACCAACCCGAACAGACCGTTTCAACCCGGGTTGACCCAATGCCCGACCCACAAACCCTTTCGGATTATTCGGTGCAAATGGCTCCTCATCGGTTGGTTTCACAATCGCTACACTTTCGCCTTTGCTGTTTCTGAAATAGTAAGCACCTCCGAGTCCACTTTGAACTGGAATTGGGTCAACGCCGGTGTTCATTGCTTTTACAATTTCTTTAACGAGTTGTTTTGTGTTTCGAGTAGAAAAGCCTAAAATCTCAATGGGCCCACTGCGATCTCCATTATGTTGTTGGATGTCTTTACTGGTGGGTGAAAGACAAGGAGATGAAGAGCTTCGGTGGAGTAGGTTTAGGTTTCTTGTTAGAAGAAGAGGGGAATCGTTGCGAATTGCACTGAGGTCGTTTTTTAGAATCATGTCACCGAAGGTTAGGGAACTTTCTTCAACTGAAACATTGAGTGCAATTTGTAACCTTCGCTTCACTGTGTGGGCGTTGTCGCTTCGATCTAATTCCATTCCCAAGACGCAACCAGTTTCGGTTTGAACAAAGACACGTCGCCTACCTGAAGGTTTAGTTGATTCCATTCCGTTGTTCGCATGGTGTTCCCTTCCTAAGGGACTGTTGAAAACTGCTACAGCCATTTGGGTTTCAACTGGGTTACGAGACATGAACAAAGGTTTTCTGATCTCTCACAACCCAATGAGAAGAATCAAACCCAAAATCTGCTCAGAATCTAGTAAGATCAGTGATCAGTTTCACTATCCACAGATCCTTTGGCTAGGAAAGAGAAACACTAGATGATACCGGGAGGCAGAGGAGAAAGTCGTGTAGTTGGTAACTACTACATCAGGAGAAGAAGTTACTGATTTTTTTTTTTTTTTTTTGCCTAATCTGTACCAAAAAAAAAAAAAACATGATGAGAAGACTAAACAATCAGCTAATTTGATCAAACAATGTACGGCAGTAGTATAAAGGATACAATCGCACCAACAATATGTTAGTAGTATTTGATTACAGCTACAGATCTAACAAGGCCAGACCAGATGCTTCACTTTCTTAACGAAAAACAGCTTCTTATGAGAATATTATGAACAAATCAAAGTCTGAATGTTTATCTTCTAGCCTAACCTTATATCCTTATGAACGAGAATATTAAAAACTGCAGATCGGACTTTTTGAGATCAAATAGCACAGAGTAGAACAGATTTGCATTTTCATTTCGTATCCTATCACATACCACATACAGAAAATTCTATGAGATTGATCTCATACTCTGATCATTTCAAGCTTATCGTACAAACAAACAATTTCCTAAAACAAGGTTTAATTTCCTGAAACAAATTAAAAACAGAATAAGCGTGCAAACAATCATACAAATGTTGAAATCGTATATAAAATAGAACTCGCTCGCGATCAAAGACTCAGACTATCGGCAACCAAAACATATGCTAAAAATCATAAGAACAAATCGTTACCGAGTGAAAGATTATACACAACATCAAAATAACCGCAAAAACCTTACCTGATCCCTAGATCTGTGCTTGATTCGAACAATGCAAGAGTGAAAAGAACCCGAAACCGGATCAAATACACGAACAGCGGATTGAAAACAAAGGGTAAATTGGTTTTTTCCTTAAAGATCTAAAATTCAATCGCACAAAGCAACAATCACATGACCATTTTCAGTTCTTCTCCTTCGTCTCGTGTTCGTGTTCTTTTTGGCGCTTTCTCTCTCTATCTCTCTTCTCTCGCTGTCTCTCTCGGTCTAAAGCTCACTTTCTCTCTCTCTAGCTCTACCTCTTTCTCTGACTTGGGTACATGTAATAACGTTCTTTTTTAATTGCGGTAAATTCGCAGTAAAGAAAGGGTGCTCCTAATTGCACGATTAAAATCGTGTATTTAATGTAGGATTAAATGTCATGATGATTTGATTTGGTAAACACATCCCACCGTTTGGCTATTTCATTGTGTTTACTCGGTTATAACCCTTGAAATACACGGTAATCATTTATAATTTAATAATAGATTTGTATGGATTTACTTTTATAAAAAGTTTAATGTGTTAATATGGTTATTTTAAATTAATATAATCATGATATACAAAGAAATAAAATTTATTTGCAAACATATATGGATTTACAGAGCTAAACAAAATATGTTGCTTAAACCATACTTTCACTTGTGTTGTGTTAATATTTCAAGTGTATTAATAGTGATCAATTGAATGTAGTTATATTGAAACTACAAGAATGCTTGCGTGTTGCACAAAAACACTTATATAGTTGAAGTATTTACAAATATATGTTTTTTAAATATAACAATAACATTGTTGCTATATTTGATATAATAATTCGTATACCAAATTGATATAATATATTTATTATTTTAAATTATATGATAATATATACATCTATTATAACTGTGTAATTTCAACCGTTTGAATAACCTCTACTTGTGAATTACTCATTAATAAAATTAAATATAATATATGGCTTAATATTATTTATGTTTTTTGTTATTGTTAATTAATTTTTCAAAATTTATTTTTTTAAGGTTTTAATTTCTATCATTATAATTATTTAAAACACCAGACATTGTTTTTTGATTTTGAAGGTAACAATATAATCATTTATATATACTTATTTTTAACTATTGTTATTGTAAGTTATTTTAAGCTACTTATTTGAAAACTTTTAAAGATTATATAAATATCTTTAGGAAATATTTTAGTTAAATTGTTATTATAATTTAGTTTTTTCATTTAGCACTAAAATTTATTACTTTTAACTATTCACAAAATATTCATTGGGTTTTTTAAGTGGAACTGAAATTTATATTTAAGTTCACACTGTAATGTTATATTTAAATTAATAGTTTAAGTATTTTGTCTAAATTGTTCCATAGTTGTAGCTTTAAATTGATAATGGTTTACATACAACAAAATATTAAATCTAATAAATTAAGTATAATATATTAAAAGTTAAAGACATAACTTTATAAGTAGAAGTAAAAATATTATTTTAATATTGAAATTTAGTTTATTTATGATTACATTTTAGGTTTGATATTTATTTAACCTTATTAACCATATTATAATCATTATTAGAAAGACACTAGAATTTATCACTTTTAACTATTTACAAAATATTATTTGGGTTGTTTAAGTTAAACTAAAATTTATATTTAAGTTGGTCCTGTAATGTTATATTTAAGTTTACAATTTAAATATTTTATACAAATTGTTCAAAAGTTGTAGCTTTAAAATGAAAATGGTTTACATCAAAAAATATATTAAAACTAGTAAATTAAGTATAATATGTAAAAAATTAAAAACATAACTTTATAAGTAGAAGTAAAGATATTCTTTTAATATTGAAATTTAGTTTATATATGAATACACTTTAGGTTTTATATTTATTTAATCTTATTAACCAACATATAATCATTATTAGAAAGAAATTGAAAAGTCATGAGAGTTTCAAATGAATGTGGAGAAAGGAAAAATATATGAGAGTTTCAAATGAATGTGGTGAAAGAAAAAATGTTTCCTTTATAATATAGTATGATATGATATGATGTTCTAAAGTTTGTTTGAGCTTACAATTTATATTATATTAGGTTATAATGCAATCTAATTGTAATATGAAAACATTTTTAGACCTATGTATATTTTATTTTAAGAAAAAAAATATTATGTCAATTTTATGTGTATATTGTTTTTATTAAAGCAATAACATTATTAATTACTATTGTTATGAAACAAAAAAATATATATCACAAAGATCGTAAGTGATATTTATCATCCATAAGAAAATCGATTAAACATAGTTGACTAAAAGATTACAAGTTTGAACCGGATGTTTGTTGTTGCTCAATACATCTTATATTCTTCTACCTTTTTACTTCTTGGTTACCGGGTTTTGATGGAACTTTGACAATATTAGAATCATGTAAAATGGCAATGTTAAGCTGCTGCAAATGAGTAAAACTCCATAGTTTAAATAACAAAAATATTAAAATCAATCAAGGAGTTTATAATTTAAATTTTTAAATGATCAACATAGTGACATGCTTACATTAAATGCTCGACATAGTAACATACTTTCAAAAAAGTTATGCAAATAGTTAAAACTCAAATTATTAATAAGAAAAAGAGTAACCATGGTCATGGCAGAGCAAAGGAGCGGTTGTAACGTCACTTACCATCCTAATCTATAAATCATTAAACCCTATATTCACTTAGCAAGGAGCAGTTGCATCCATTTTTTGACCAGAAAGACCTTTATGTTATTAGTTCCTAACTGGCCAAGGTCCTTCGACACCTTAAAAATACTACTTTTCGGTTTAAGTTTTCTTAAAATTCGTAGCCCACAAATGTTTGAAAACTTCTCAAGGTTTCTGCAAGAAGCCAAGCACGCATACCTACATAAATAAGCATGTAAAGATTTCTAGTCAATGAGTGTTGACTTTCTTCATAAAACAATATGCCCTTAAGAAATATGAGAAAATAAAACTTTTGTCAATTTTCTATCAAATTTTATAGTCGTATTTTGAATATGCAATCACATTTTCTTGTAATAGAGCTCCACTCAAATACGTGGCCACAATTTACTTTACTTCTAATATATGTCTGTCATACATCATACAACCACCGAACTAAATAAGGCCTCCAGATAAGTATACATACATGTGTTAGGTTTTAGTTCCCAAAAAATGAGTGTATTGCGAAGACATATGATATACCTTAGTAAGCAAATAGAAGTATGTCTACAAAGTAATGAATACAAATCAAATATGCATCCTTCATCATTATCATCAGCCTTGAGGCCAGAAAGAACATTCATATATTGATTCTTGAGAGTGACATTTCCTTGAACACTTGGTGGACAGAGTTTGCAAGGCAACTTTTATAGGCTTTAATCTCTGATTTGCCAATTATAAAATATAAAGAATGTCACATTCAAAATCCAACACATCATCACTTAATTTAACAGTGTCTTTAATGGATTAGTTAAGTACAGTTGGTGTTAAGTATTGAACTGCACTTGATGGTCCATAAGCACAAAACTTTGTAAAATCTATAAGTTCAAAATTCAATGAAAATACCCTTGTATTGCATAAAAGACGTTAAGGCATTTGAAAGAGTCATTTAGGACCGAAATGATGTAAATACTTATTTCGACCATCATTACTTCCAAGTAAAATGACTCAATGGCCTCTAGATGTTCTTTAATTCTCATATAGAAGTCTCAATTGTTTGAGTATAGGAAAAAGGTATCTGGATACTCAAATACAATGTCATTTACATACAACACGATTAGTGAGAAAAACTGACCTCCATGATAGTCGATTGAGATGAAAAAGGATATGGATAGGAGCATCGTATGATTTATTATTTGTAGTATGATGAATATGACATATATCCATAATTTGAGGGACAAAATTAGTGTGGCTCTAAACCTTCCCCTAAGGTGTAAATTAAATAATTAAGAGCACACATATGAGGGGCCGTGCATTTTGTGAGAGCTATAATTCATTATTCTCTTTGATAATCTACAACCTCTCTACAAAACATGATAATCATGTTGTGATTCATCCATCAAATCAATCACTTAGACACCATTATGGGAAGTAGAAGAATCATTTAGTCATCTTCAACATCAAAGGATATCATCAAGTAAGTATTCTTCAAATTGATTTAGGGTTATTCAAGTTTATTGATTAATTGATTTTGGATTATGCCTTCAATTCTACATGTGGTATCAAAGCATGGTTAAAAAATTTATGCCCTGAGTTAATTTTGATCGTATCTTTACAATTTTTCATATCACATGTTTGCAAATCTGAGAATCTTATCCTCATGAATTCCTTTTGGTAATTAATTTCGATTTTTTTGGGTAATAAACATAAAAGAATTTTCTGTGTTTATTTTCTTTTGGTTTCTGTGACAACCCAAAATTTCTCTTTTGTACAAGCCATTCAATTCAATCAAAGTCAGACTCGTTTCTGCTATCTTTTAGCCTTGGTTAGGGTCTGTTGAGCGTTCTAAGCTTTGTACAATCAAGATTGAGGCTTAAGGATGAGTTACCAAAGTCATAAAGTTGCATTTCGGGCCAAACACCCCTTTAGGAGGAGTGTACGGCCGTACACATGGGTGTACGGCCGTACACCCCCTCATGGTCATACACTCTCACCTATATAAGTGATACTTAGTCATTTTTCAACACTTTACACACTCCCAAGCCAGGATTTTCGGGTTCTCTCTCAACTATCATCAAATTTCTCATCTAGATCTTCAAAGATGTAAGTGTTTCCTACCTTGATCTGTTGCTACATTACTTTATCTAGTGATGAATCCATGTTTTCATTCCATTAATTTCATCTTTGGCTAGATCTTCATCTTTCACCAAGAACACACACTAGTTCTTGGTGGCTGTAAACCCTCATCAAGCTTCCAAATCGTAAGTATCCTTTCCATATGCATTGTATACGTTAGGAACTCTTGTTTAACACCCTAGAAAAGACCATTTTACAAGAAAAAAGGAGTGTACGGCCGTATACCCTTGCACGGACATACACACCTCAAAACACTCCAAAAAGCCCTCCAAAATGAGAACTTAGCTCATATTCTTGTTGAGAAATAGACCCACTAGCTTCCCCATGGTTCAAAAACCCTCTTATGCATGTTTTACCATGAGTGTACGACCGCACACTCCATGACCATACACCACTTGGCCGTACACTCCATGGTGTGGCCGTATACTCCTTTTAGTGAATCACATGTTATTATAACACTTTGTTTCAAGTGTTTCTTAGTTCCTAGGGTGGTTTCCTATCATAAATAGTTGTGATATACACTAATTTGATGCATATATGTGTTATTACATGATAAATAGGATCCGTTTGAGTTCCAGACTTCACTTGACCCTCAGCATCCCATATACGTTTTTAGAGGGGAATACAAGCCAAACATCATTTATTTCGTGAGATTATACAAAACGGATTTCAAAACAATTAGAACTGATTTAATTGACACAACCACAAAGTTTTCGTACTTTTATCAAATATTTAGATTTTTCATCCCTTTTGTATACTGCTGAGCATAAGGGAGGTTTTCAACACAAATCATAGAGGATTTCAATGTTTATCATGAATACACTATCAGACATATAAGCTATAATAGGTATGGCTTATGGAACAATTAACTTATCAATGCATAAACATAGATTCATTGTGATCAAACATATAAAGCATATAGAGTACGGTTTATGAGACATATATTCAGCTAGTTATATTCATGAATTCATTTATTTCTACATGTAATCGTTAGTATAGCATTTTATGAGTGAGAATTCTTCACGTACTTATCTAAGTACTAGCAAAAGTCCTGAGATTATAACCAAAGTCTCTTGGAAGAGGAACATGAGTTTGTGTATAGATCTATACAGGATTGACAATCCCGCACCATAACTGCTAGCTACAGTTAGGCCGGCAGGCCTGGGTGACAAAGTCATTTCGATTCTAACGCCTGAAGAACGTCGTTCAAGCAATTCAATGGTCAACTATAACAACTCATAAATTTGGTACTAAGAAAATACGATTAATGTATGATCGATAATAACCTTAATTAGTTTTATTATAAAGTAATAGAACTAGTATGCATATTAGAATTTTCAGAGCTTTCCAAACCTATTATATATACTGATGATAATCAAAGTTTTTCTTGTAAAAAAAGATTCTTATTCAATCATACAATGCACAATACATTCAATGAGATTCAACAACAAAATACATATGTTAGAAAAAAATGGATTTTCTTGGAAGCATAGATATACAATTATTGATTCATTAACCGAATTTTTCTCAAAAACATACTTATGAACTCACCAGCTTTATGCTGATATTATTTCAAAATTGCTTGTGTTCTCAGGAAATCAGTAGGCAGGTACCACCTGGAGTTTTGAGAAGACGGAGTGTATAGAGTCTCGTCTTTTTTTTTTTTCCTTTTGAACATACTTTTGATGTTTAGAAACAAGAATCAAAACAAATGTAAATACCTTTTCGTATATGTATTCAATGTAATGGTTATGTTTACTATGATTACTATGATACAATGGTTACGATACTATATCTGACGTTATCCACCCTCGAACGTTTCCGCCGTTCTGGTTTGGGGGTGTGACAGTTTCAAATCCTTTGAACGTTGTGAAAGGGGAAAAAAACCTATGCGGCAGTGGGTTTTGGCCTCAATGAACCGATCAAAATTATTTTTCCAAGATAAGTGTTATACCCAATCTTAGATTTGGAATTGTTTATTTCTTTGTATGGAACATAAACCTTTTTATACTATTATTAATATTGTGACAACCCAATATTTCAACACTATGTAATGACCTAAAAAGTCAAGTATTGTAACCACTTTTGATATAATGAAATTAACTTCGAAAATAAAATGTCCAAAAGTCTCTAATTGATTACCTACTATGTTAGATATCATTAAACCGTGATCATACGTAAAAAGAACGCCCAAATCTGACTTCGTATAAGGAAGTTATGATTTTTTCAAGTTCGGCATAGCGACAGATAGCTAAAAACTCGAAACAGAGATCGAGCGACTTTTGTCCAGAATGACCTAAATGAGAATCGAAGGTCTCGACAATGGTTTTTCAACAGTAAAAAGTCTGGCAAAAACAGACGTCGGATAATGAAGTTATGGATTTCTAACTAAATTTTCTTACCGCGACCTTTTAAAAATAAATAATAAAAATAATTTCAAAATTTGCCGACGGAGTCTAAACGAAAGTTGTAGAGCGTAGTCTCACCTACGTGTGGATATAAAGAACGTCGAAAACGGAGTTCCTATGAAAAAGATATGAATTTTGGAAGTTTATTAAATAATAAAATATAAATTTTAAATCAAAATTCGGTATTATCCGAAGGAGGAGTCACCGGGCCAATCCAAGTTACGCCCAGCGTACACTCGTACGCCCAACGTACTCGAGGACTAGGCCTCGGATCGTCCATGTCACCCCTATGCGAGGCTATGCCCTGTCCCATCCGAAGTTCCGAAGCAGTCGAGGATGCGGTCATGCATGACGCATGCGGATGCCCAGCATAACCGCGTACTCTCAGCGTACCGAGGCGGTTCCCAGCCCCTATAAAAGGGATGCGAGGGTTCCGAAGAAAGGGCCCGATTCCTCTCATCTTTCTTGCGTTTTTGCCTCGTTTTCTATGCACGTGATATCCCGAAGCCCCGGTTTCCTCGCTCAAGTCCCGAAGGTCGTTTGTGCTCCCGAGATTCCCAAGAATCCCGAGAAAATCTGCTTTCTCGAGTCGAAGTTCTGCTCGGTTTTCATCTCGCCTTCTTCGATCTTTCAAGTGAGTTCATACCCCTATAATCCACACTTTTAAATGTTTTATAAATGCTTTTATATGCTTTTAAGGGGGGGGGGGAATACAAGTAAAACACACGATTATTATCGTGTGTTATATAAAGTTTCATTATACACTTTTTATCAATGGAATCATATGTGATTTATAACTATTATAGGGAAACTTTCGTATGCAAAATATATCATGATAACATCTTGTCTTTTGAAATGAAAAATGTTGTTATATATATAAATCAAACACTCTGATTATACTGTATGTATATGTGTCCATTTTTGGCACTACAAAAGTTATACTTTTCATAACAAGTGAGCATTTCACTAGGGTTTACTACACAAACGAGACACACTTTTAGAAAACTATAATAGGTATAGTTTTACGAGAACATCACGAACTTTTACATACTAGAAACACTATTTCAAAGAGATACATTCATATACAAGAACACACGAACATTTTCATACGTAAATCTGTTTTATACTAAGTTTTGTGAGACATTAAACTTCACGTATGTTCGAGTACACATTTCAAGTCCTGTATTATATACCAGAATCCCTTGGAGGGGGAGCATGGTGTTTGTGTATAGATCTATACGGGATTGACGACCCCGCGCCCTGACTGTTAGCTACAGTACACCATTGAGGGTGACAAACATCAGAACATTCCAACGCCTGAAGAATGTTGTGTATAGGCGAATCCAGTCAATAGCATGGTTATAAAACTCACATGGAGTATTAAAAACACATTGATTTACGGGGTTTTTCAGACGTCTTCGCGACTTTACATGTACATAAATTAACTACTTTAGGCATGAAAAACATTATTGTGTTGCAGTTTTGGAACTTCTAAGCTGCCACCCACATACGGAAAAACATAAATTTTCTAGAAACAAACATTGGTCTTGATAGAAGGCTACATTTATACTAGTAGAAAATATGGGATTTTCTAGGAAGAAACAAACAAAAACAAACCATTTCATTTTAGTTCATACAAATATTTTCATTTAATACTTATGAAACTCACCAGCTTAAATGCTGATCTACTCTTTCAAAACCACTTGTATGTCCCAGCCTCCTAGGGATTCAGTAATAACAGGTAACAAACAACTTTTGAAGAAGGGATGCAGCGTCGCCAGCTTAAATTCATATTTTGGCATCATATTGTAATTGGCTTTGAACATGTACCTTTTAACAATGTAAACTTTCAACTATATATATGATGGTTATATTGCTTTCTTTACTATGTATTCAATTGTTACGGTACTACATGAAGTCATCTGCCCCCGAACGTTTCCACCGTTCCGGTTTGGGGGTGTGGCAGATTGGTATCAGAGCATTGTTTATAGTGAACTAAATATATCGAACCACATAAGATATACAATTATAAATGCTTAAGGGACTAATATTCTCTGACAAAACATTTTTTTTTGTTTTACGCCTAAGCCGCGTTTCGTTTAACTTAAACTGTTAGTTCATTTAAGTACAAATACATGCATACAACAACTTATTTTCATGATTATAACTATACAAGAAGTATTTAGACAAGTTGGACACTACGATTAAGACTCGATATATGTAATCAGATTTGGGCCAAATATAGCATGATCAACTATATTTATCCGAGATTGGACTAATGTATATCGAGGAATGCTCGTAGTGAGCAACAAGTCGAAACTTACCAAAACATCACAAGGATCAAACACACGAATTTAAATACTATAGGAGTATTTGTTACATAAAATAGCTTAAAATACATGTTTAGTCTTACATGTTCCAAATTTTATTCAATTCTTATAACCCTATTCTCGTACAGTCAAATGGATGGATTTCATCACCCCGACGACCCCTACTATCCCAACCATGGCAACAGGGGATGGATCGAAGAGGATCCCGAGGAGGACGAAGAACCCATAGAATTAGATGAAGAGGAGGACTCAAGTACCAACTCAGAGCCGAAAGTAATCAACCCACCACCCGCACAACCTCCCATCTTCGTGAGAAACTTTCAAGGACCGACTCCCATTTGGGGAAGTCACCTCCTCCATTGGAGCCAACAACAAAGTCTACGCCCTCCCTACGGCATGTGTCGAGACTTCTATGATGTTCGCAGCGGAGGTTCAGCCGATCGCGCACTCCCAGTCATGGTGGGCAAGCTAGCCAACCAGTCCTATCAATCCGGTGTTTAAGCTAGCCGGATTCGGGAAGTCAACGTGGAAGTTTAGGTTCACACTTCTGACATCCGTAGGCTGGACAGAGCTCAGGACAATGCCCAACTCCAAACCGAAGCATTCCAAGCACAAATGATTAAAGCCCTCTCCGAGATGAGGGAACAACAAGCCGCCTTCGATAGGCGTCTTATGGAATCAAAGCAATCGGATGCGGAGTCAAGCTCCAAGCGCAACCTACAATGCAAGTAGTGCTTGCCAAATCCCAAATTTTGTTATAAGTTAGGACCTCGGCTAAAAGTTTTATTTTTCTTAAACTTTGTAACCGGAGACCCTTATAGGGGTCAAATTTTCGTGATCGTTGTATCAACTATTATATTAATATAATTGGCACGCTATTATTACTACATTGAGTATTTCGTTCAATCCTTAAAATATTATGGAGAAACCATACGCTTGTTTCATATATTCGGATTTACGAATAACTTCCATTCTTCTATCTTTGAGACTCATACTATCATCTATTGTCGAACTATAGCGATTTAGTTCATGAGACACATTCATTTTCTATGCTATGGAATTCTTATCTTTATCTTCTCAACTTGTAGTTGAAGGATGCCTCCGCGTAGAAACCCGAGACGAAACAACAGTGGGGAAGCACCTATACCACCACCACCTCCACCTCCTCAATTTGATGCTGCCATGTTCCAAGCAGCAGTCACAGTAGCTGTGGCGGCTGCCATGTCAGAAATCAATACCCCTGTTACTACTGGTTCGGGAATTGGCACACTTCCTTCCAACCATGGCGAGAGTCATGGGCAACCCCGAGAGTGCACCTATAAAGACTTTACGAATGCCAAACCCCGGATGTTTAATTGAGCTGGGGTGTGATGATTTTGAGGCAGTGGATCGAAAGGACAGAATCAGTCTTTGAAATCTGCTACTGTCCCGAGCACAGCAAAGTCAAGTTTGCAACTTACATGCTTACTGATAGAGCTTTTAACTTGGTGGAATGGCCACGTTAAGGTACTTACTCTAATAGTGGCAAATTCAATAAGCTTGGAGAGCTTAAATATCATGCTGATGAGAGAGTACTGTCCATGAGGAGAGATTCAAAAACTCGAGCACGAACTCTGGACTCTTGGAATGATTGGTACCGACATAGCAACTTATACCAACAGATTCTGCGATCTGGCAATCCTTTGCCCAGATATGATTGCTCCTGAGAGCAAGAAAATAGAGAGATACATTTGGGGACTGTCGCCCCAAATTCAGCCAAGCGTGTTAGCTTCAAAACCTGACACTTTTAAAAGTGCCAAAGAGCTGGCACAATCTCTTGTTGATCACGGAAGTCATCAGAACTCAACAATTTCTGCACCAGAACCACAAAAGGGAAACAACAACAATAATAACAAGAAGAGAGGATGGAATAAGGGGAATGGTGGGTCTTCCCAAGAATCCTCGAAGAAACAACTAGTTATAGTGAATGCTGCTACTGTACCTACTACCGTTCCTATAAATCTCTACCCAACAAAACCTTATGTGGGTAACTTTCCAAAGTGCACCAAATGCACTTACCACCACCATGGACCTTGTCGGGAAATACAGTGCTCCAACTGCAACAGAAAGGGACACACTGTCTGTTTCTGCAAAGCCCCCGTAAAGCCGATCGCTCAAGTTCCCAACGCTGGTGTAGGCCAAGCTTGCTACGGTTATGGCGAGGTGGGCCACTACAAAAGAAACTGCCCGAAGGCAGTGAATATCGGCGGAGTGGGACGAGTTTTGGCTATAGGCCACGAAGAAGCCGTAGCTGATCCTACAGTAGTTGCTAGTACGTTTCTTCTCGATAATTCATATACATGCATACTATTCGATAGTGGAGCAGAGAGAAGCTTCGTGAACCAAAATTTTATTCACTTACTTAAACGTAAACCTAGCATGTTAGAAAAATCATTCACTATACAAATGGCAAACGGAAAAACGGAAAACACTAACTGCATATACATGAGTTGTACATTAACTTTAGACGGTCATTCTTTCCCAATCAACCTCATGCCGGTCCAAATTAAAAGTTTCGACGTCATAGTTGGCATGGATTGGTTAAGTCTTCTTCGTGCCGACATCATGTGCTTTGAAAAAGCAATTCGTCTTAATCTCCCTAACGATGAAACATTAGTGATTTACGGCGAAAAATCAAGTACAAACCTTCTCATCATTTCGTGCATCCAAGCTCGAAAGTGTTTGTGGAAAGATTATCATGCATTTCTTGCACACATCGTCGATACGAGTCAGGAAGTAAAGGACATTAAGAGCGTTCCAGAAGTACGTGACTTTCCCGATATCTTTCCAGAAGAACTACCGGGATTACCACCCCAACATGAAGTCGAGTTTAGAATCGACTTAGTTCCAGGGGCTACCCTAGTAGCAAAATCACCTTATCGTCTGGCACCAGCAGATATACAAGAACTTTCTAGTCAGCTTAACGAACTCCATCAAAAAGGATTCATTAGACCAAGCTTCTCACCTTGGGGAGCACCGGTCTTGTTTGTAAAGAAGAAAGATGGATCGTTCCATATGTGCATTGACTACAAAGAACTGAACAAGCTTACCGAAAAAAATTGATACTCTCTGCCCCACATTGACGACCTATTTGATCAACTTCAAGGAGCAAACTACTTCTCGAAGATAGATCTACGATCTGGATATCACCAATTACAAGTACTAGAGGAGGATATTCCCAAGACAGCCTTCCGAACTCGTTATGGACACTACGAATTTGTAGTGATGCCGTTCGGATTAACCAATGCACCAGTGGTATTCATGGACCTAATGTATAGGGTGTGCCGTCCTTACTTGGATCAGTTCGTCATCGTCTTCATCGATGATATACTTATCTACTCCCGAAGTAAGGAAGAGCATAGTCAACAACTACGAAAAGTCTTAGAAACATTACGATCGGAGAAGCTCTATGCGAAGTTCTCTAAATGCGAATTTTGGATTCGAAGAGTCGAATTTTTGGGCCACGTTGTTAGCGAAAAGGGGATACACGTGGACCCCTCCAAAATTAAGGCCATTGAGAACTGGTCGGCACCAAAGACGCCTACATAGATTCGTCAATTTCTAGGTCTCGCTGACTACTATCGCAGATTCATAAAGAGCTTCTCTAGCATTGCGAAACCACTTACTACATTAACCAAGAAAGGCGTGGCCTTTGACTGGGAAGCAAAACAAGAGAAGGCGTTCCAAACACTAAAATAGGCCTTGTGCACCACAGGCGTTCCAAACACTGAAATAGGCCTTGTGCACCGCACCGATACTATCCCTCCCCGAAAGGATAGAAGATTTCGTAGTGTATTGCGATGCATCAAATCAAGGACTTGGTTATGTTCTTATGCAAAAAGGGAAGGTTATTTCCTATGCCTCCCGTCAGCTTAAGATACACGAAGTAAACTATACAACACACGATCTTGAGTTAGGAGCAGTGGTATTTGCTCTGAAGATCTGGAGACACTATTTGTACGGAACAAAGAGTACTATTTTCACCGACCACAAGAGCCTTCAACACATTTTCGATCAGAAGGAGCTCAACATGCGACAACAACGATAGGTCGAGCTACTCAATAACTATGAATTCGAAATTTGTTATCATCCGGGCAAGGCCAATGTAGTAGCTGACGCCCTCAGTCGAAAAGAATACGCTGGTCGGAGAGTCAAATCTCTGACTATGACTATCCATTCCCACTTATCCACACAAATTAAGGAGGCTCAACTGGAAGTTTTGCAACCTAAAAATGTGACGGGTGAATCCCTGAGAGGAATGGAAAAGAATCTAGAAATCAAGGGTGGTGGAGCATATTATCTCATGGACCGTATCTGGACACCGAAACATGGTGGCTTCAGAGACGTGGTCATGACCGAAGCACACAACACAAGATATTTCATTCACCCAGGTTTAGATAAAATGTATCTGGATGTTAAGAAACTGTACTTGTGGCCTAACATGAAAGCAGAAATTGCTACCTTCATAAGTAAATGCCTTACTTGCGCTAAGGTTAAGGTCGAGTATCAAAAACCTTCAGGATTACTACAACAACCGGAGATACCAAAATGGAAATGGGAACGAATTACTATGGACTTCATAACCAAGTTGCCCAAGACAACGGGTGGACTCGATACCATATGGGTCATCGTCGACAGATTGACCAAATCCATGCATTTTCTACCAATCAAGGAGACCGACAAGATGGAAAGGCTTACAAGAACTTACATAAGGGAAATAGTACGACTGCATGGAGTTCCAATATCCATTATCACCGATAGAGATAGTAGATTCACTTCAAGGTTCTGGCAGTCACTACAAAGTTCCCTGGGGACTAGGCTGGACATGAGTACAACCTACCATCCACAAACAGACGGGCAAAGTGAGAGAACAATACAAACTTTTGAAGATATGCTGAGAGCCTGTGTGATTGACTTTGGAAAGGCATGAGATATCCATTTACCCCTTGTCGAATTTTCATACAACAATAGTTATCATACGAGCATAAAGGCTGCTCCATTTGAAGCCCTCTATGGCCGTAAGTGCAGGTCCCCTCTGTGCTAGGCTGAAGTTGGCGACACACAGTTAGCTAAAGGACGAGTTCCTAAAAGCAATCTCACCGGTCTGGAAATCATATGAGAAACGATAGAGAAGATTGTTCAGATTCGTGGATGGTTGAAAGCCTCTAGAAACCGACAGAAAAGCTACGCTGACAAAAGGAGTAAACCCTTGGAATTCCAGGTAGGAGACTGTGTTTTATTGAAGGTCTCACTGTGGAAAGGCTTAATACGTTTTGGAAAGCGTGGAAAGCTAAATCCAAGATACGTAGGGCCATTCTCGCCAGAATCGGCCCTGTAGCTTACATACTCAATCTACCACGTGAACTTAGTAACATACATCCAACCTTCCACGTCTCGAACTTGAAAAAGTGCCTGTCCGATGAGACTCTTGTTATTCCACTCGATGAGATCGACATCAACGAAAGCCTCAACTTCGTGGAAGAACTGGTAGAAATCATGGACCGAGAGGTCAAACAAACGAAACAAAGTCGCATACCCATCGTGAAGGTTCGCTGGAACGCCAAGCGAGGACCTGAATTCACATGGGAACGCGAAGATTAAATAAAACAAAAGTACCCACATCTTTTTCTCTGATTTCCAAGTATCTTTCTTACTTTAAATTTCGGGACGAAATTCCCTCTAACGGGGGGATGATGTGACGACCCGATATTTCAACACTATGTAATGACCTAAAAAGTCAAGTATCGTAACCACTTTTGATATAATGAAATTAACTTCGAAAATAAAATGTCCAAAAGTCTCTAATTGATTACCTACTATGTTAGATATCATTAAACCGTGATCATACGTAAAAAGAACGCCCAAATCTGACTTCGTATAAGGAAGTTATGATTTTTCCAAGTTCGGCATAGCGACAGACAGCTAAAAACTCGAAACAGAGATCGAGCGACTTTTGTCCAGAATGACCTAAATGAGAATCGAAGGTCTCGACAATGGTTTTTCAACAGTAAAAAGTCTGGCAAAAACAGACGTCGGATAATGAAGTTATGGATTTCTAACTAAATTTTCTTACCGCGACCTTTTAAAAATAAATAATAAAAATAATTTCAAAATTTGCCGACGGAGTCTAAACGAAAGTTGTAGAGCGTAGTCTCACCTACGTGTGGATATAAAGAACGTCGAAAACGGAGTTCCTATGAAAAAGATATGAATTTTGGAAGTTTATTAAATAATAAAAATATAAATTTTAAATCAAAATTCGGTATTATCCGAAGGAGGAGTCACCGGGCCAATCCGAGTTACGCCCAGCGTACTCGAGGACTAGGCCTCGGATCGTGCACGTCATCCCTATACGAGGCTATGCCCCGTCCCATCTGAAGTTCCGAAGCATTCGAGGATGCGGTCACGCATAACGCACGCGTACGCCCAGCGTATCGAGGCAGTTCCCAGCCCTTATAAAAGGGATGCGAGGGTTTCGAAGAAAGGGCCCAATTCAGCTCATCTTTCTTGCGTTTTTGCCTCGTTTTCCGTGCACATGATATCCCAAAGCCCCCGTTTCCTCGCTCAAGTCCCGAATGTCGTTTGTGCTCCCGAGATTCCCGAGAAAATCCGCTTTCTCGAGTCGAAGTTCTGCTCGGTTTTCATCTCGCCTTCTTCGATCTTTCAAGTGAGTTCATACCCCTATAATCCACACTTTTAAATGTTTTATAAATGCTTTTATATGCTTTTAAGGGGGAAATACAAGTAAAACACACGATTATTAGCGTGTGTTATATAAAGTTTCATTATACATTTTTTATCAATGGAATCATATATGATTTATAACTATTATATGGAAACTTTCGTATGCAAAATATATCACGATAACATCTTGACTTTTGAAATGAAAAATGTTGTTATATATATAAATCAAACACTCTGCTTATACTATATGTATATGTGTCCCTTTTTGGCACTACAAAAGTTATACTTTTCCTAACAAGTGAGCATTTCACTAGGGTTTACTACACAAACGAGACACACTTTTAGAAAACTATAATAGGTATAGTTTTACGAGAACATCACGAACTTTTACATACTAGAAACACTATTTCAAAGAGATACATTCATATACAAGAACACACGAACATTTTCATACGTAAATATGTTTTATACTGTGAGACATTAAACTTCACGTACGTTCGAGTACACATTTCAAGTCCTGTATTATATACCAGAATCCCTTGGAGGGGGAGCATGGTGTTTGTGTATAGATCTATACGGGATTGACGACCCCACGCCCTGACTGTTAGCTACAGTACACCATTTAGGGTGACAAACATCAGAACGTTCCAATGCCTGAAGAATGTTGTGTATAGGCGAATCCAGTCAATAGCATGGTTATAAAACTCACATGGAGTATTAAAAACACATTGATTTACGGGGTTTTTCAGATGTCTTGGCGACTTTACATGTACAAAAAGTAACTACTTTAGGCATGAAAAACATTATTGTGTTGCAGTTTTGGAACTTCTAAGCTGCCACCCACATATGGAAAAACATAAATTTTCTAGAAACAAACATTGGTCTTGATAGAAGGCTACATTTATACTAGTAGAAAATATGGGATTTTCTAGGAAGAAACAAACAAAAACAAACCATTTCATTTTAGTTCATACAAATATTTTCATAAAATACTTATGAAGCTCAACAGCTTAAATGCTGATCTACTCTTTCAAAACTACTTGTATGTCCCAGCCTCCCAGGGATTCAGTAATAACAGGTAACAAACAACTTTTGAAGAAGAGACGCAACGTCGCCAACTTAGATTCATATTTTGGCATCATATTGTAATTGGTTTTGAACATGTACCTTTTAATAATGTAAACTTTCAATTATATATATGATGGTTATGTTGCTTTCTTTACTATGTATTCAATTGTTACGGTACTACATGAAGTCATCCGCCCCTGAACGTTTCCGCTGTTCTGGTTTGGGGGTGTGACAAATATTTTCTTCTTTCAAAATACTTGATTCTTCTTCTATGATTAAACCCCATTAATTCAATTGCCAACTTCAACACTAACTTTTCCTTACAAAATTATATGCTTCGACATTACTGTGACAACCCGAAATTTTCAATCTTGTTCGGTCTAACACTTCTTTGAAAGTCAAACTCATTTCTGCTATCTTTTAGCACAATTAGGAGTTTATATGAGCGTTCTAAGCCTTGTACACTTAAGGGATAAGGGTCGGGGTTTATCTGTTGAAGCTATAGTACAAAGAACATGCCTATAACACCTTGATCAGGAGTTCACGGCCACCACAAGGGAGTTTACGGCCGTAAAATCCATGTGGGCCATAAACTTCCCCTATATGATGAAGGGTTGGCCATTTTGTTCTTTCCTTTCTTTCCCTTGGCTGGCATCCTCTCAACTATCATCCCGATCTTCATCCCCGATCTTCAAAACTCGTAAGTTTCTTGCCCTAACTAGTTGATATCTTACATGATCTAGTGATCTTACATAATTTCATCTGTGAAATCATTCCATTTTGTAGATCTTCAAGTTTCACCAAGAACACCAAGAACACACACTAGTGTTCTTGGCCAAAACCGACCATTCAAGCTCCTAGATCGCAAGTACTCCTGTTCTAACTCGTTGTACACTAGGTTTAACATGTTTAGAGCTTAGAAACATCAAGAATCAATGGATGAATGAGAGTTTACGGCCAAGGATCTCCCAAGGCCGTAAACTCCCTATAAGGGTGCAATGATGCCCTTTTCTGCTTCCTTATGCCTAAAAACTTAGTTTAGAACCGTACACCATTGAACTAGGGACTTCAGCATCGAAATGGTACTTCATACCATGAGTTTATGGCTGTAAACTCATGGGGAAGTTGTCCCTAGGACGTAAACACAAGTTAAGGCCAAATCTTGGACCTTAAACTCACCTAGCCTCTTGTTTAGCCTTGGAACACTTAACCACTTAAGACATCATAACTTTAAGCCTCAAATGGAGACCCTTTAGAGAGTTTAAGGCCAGGAGTAAACTCCCTTGGGCTGTAAAATCCATTAATTATGGTCCATGGACCATAAACTCAATAGCATTGTCTTGCACTCCTTTGTTGCAACCCAATAGCCTCCTAACACTTTGACCAAAGTGTTTTCCACACATTTAGGGTGTTTATACTTGTCTAATTAGTGTTATAATCACTAATTGTATATATGCATATGTATTTATATGTTATTAGGATCATTGTGTGTGTTCAAGTCTTCACTTGACACCTAGCACTTGCCCGACACTTCCATACGACCCACTCACTACAGGTGAGTCCATACCCCTTAATTAACCTTTTAAATGTTTTTAAATGTTTATAAATGCTTTTATGGGGGTGGGGGAATACAAGTTGAATCATGCTAGTTAGTACATCAATCACATGTGATTAATAACTAGCATACAAATGGATTTACTACACTTTTAGCTGTTTTACCAAACATATTACTTCAAATGATTTTCTCAACCATTTTTACATGTTAAAACTCTTTATCGAACTGTCTTACATACTGTATGTTTCTTTTCAAACTCCGTTACAAATGTGTTTCAAACAAAGGTTTTTCTTATACTTAAAACTGTCTTATCAAACAAACTACTTTCAAATCGTTTCATAAACTGACATCAAGTCATCATTTCTTAGTTATTAAACTTTTCAAAGGTTTTACAAAACTTCTTTTATACTTTTATATTGTCAAATGCATGCCTATATATGTATAGTTATATAAGTAATGTTTAAAGGACTTAGGACGGCTAGCTCGCTTTAATTCCCTTTCCTCGTTTGGATGTGGCCTTAGGTTATCGGTTATTCGTCCGAATGTCGTCTAAATATTAGTTACATATCATGTATACATATATAGACATAAAAGTTCCATTAGTCAGTTCAGTACCTTTGGGTAGCAAAGGCATACTTCGGTTATACACGTACATTACTAGTAACTATAATAGGTATAGTTAGGAGATACTACTTACTATTCCAAGTACAAGGAATCACACAAGAGTCAGTTCATTCATGAGTCTATACTAATACAATACATAGTATACGAACATATACAATTACAAAAATACAATTACAAGAATACTAATACATTACATACTATATGAAGAGATACTATTACATACAATTACAAGACATACAATTACAAGAGATACGATTACAGAGATACGTTTACATAGATACTATTACATAGATACTATTACATAGATACTATTACATACGTTACAGGACTTACCATTCCATGCCCAAGGCTGTTAGCTACAGTAGGGAAAATGTACATCGACGGGTGTCTACGGTTGTACTGTTCGACGAGTTTCCATGCCGTAAATATCCTAGTACAAAAGGATACAATTTCAGTTATTATATTATTTTACTTATTATCTTTACTTTGTGTCACATTCACATAATCGATGAGGTAGATTAGATTAGATTTGAATAATAATAGTTGTACAAGGGAAAAACCTTCACTTATGTAGAGGTTCGAACCTTCAAAATAGTCGGGTCTTGGTAGAAGACTACTTTCAAAACAATCGAGTCTTGGTAGAAGACTACATTTTATACTAGTAGGAAATATGAGATATTTTAGGGTTTTCAAACGTTTGCAATTACTTACAAACATTTTAAGACTTATACAAACTTTTCTCCAAACATTTACAAGTCTTTTCTTCATAGTTTTACAAATCAAAGACACATAAATATTTATGAATTCACCAGCTTTATTGCTGATACTCGCTTTCAAAATAATTTGTATTCTCAGGTCACAAATAGATAGGTACGACGACCAGGTTTTGTGAAGACAGAGTAGTCAAGACTCGTCTTTTATTTTGATTATTCATTATGATGTTTATTACTACGAAAGAATACACTTGTATTTAAAATTATACTATTAATTCAATGGATGATGTTGTTGCTTGTTTACAACTTTACATTGTTGTGATACATTACATGACGTCCTCCGCCCCAGAATGTTTCCGCCGTTCTCGGTTTTGAGGTGTGACAGATTGGTATCAGAGCATTGTTTATAGTGAATTAAGTATATCAACCCATAAAAGATATACTAACTATAAATACAATGGGATTAAAATACTCTGACCAGGAGTTTATACTTTTAAATAATAAAATATTTAACTATGTATACATGCCTGCATTCATACTAAAATCAGTGTCATAATGACAAGAACAAAAGTATTACGATTGTTGAATATCACAAGTAAGCTCGGGGATGTATGGTCAGTTCTGGGAATGGCATAGCCTGATCAACTATGCTGGTCTGAGGAGTGATTAGCAGGGGTCGAATTTCAATCAAACAATCATACAGATAAAGATGGTGAAACACAATCACATACACGATCACAAACAGACAGACATTAAAACAAACATATAGCAATAAACAGTCTGCATACAAAAGATCATACTCATATCCTTACACATATATGTCTGTATATTTCCCTACACAATCACATCCTTGAACACAGTTTCTAGTAGAGAGTGTAAAACAAACAAAATTTAATACACATACTTTTATGTATATCCCTACAACCATAATATGAAAAAAAAATATATTTTTTAACACCAGTTACACGAATAAGATCAAAAATATCTAAAGTTATATAATTATAATAAAGGATGGTTCAAGCTCTTTTTATAACAGCCTGGAACCTCCAAATCCATAGTGTCATAACCTGTGAAAAATTTGCAACAAAATCAAAAGGAAGAGTATCATATGTAATTATATTTATGTTACACATTTCATCAAGAACCCATTAGGACACCCCCTAAATCCACATATTTAGCATTAATGGTCACATATGAATCATAATCAGTAAATATGTAATGGGAATGGGGAAACAATGCATAATTGCCTCGACTAATTAAATTATGTTGATGACAGCAAATAAAAGAACCCCATTCCCAGTCAACCAACAGAAAACCAAAGAAAAGGTAAGGGGTAAAGTGGTCAAATGTAGACCAAACTGCACATCAAAAATAGTGTATTATGAAGCAGTAGATGATAAAGGCATGGTACTTCGAAAATGCACAATAAAGAAACCAAAGCAAAATGAAGGGGAAAATCGTAATAAAAAATTAAATGAAATGAAAATGATAAATTGATATATCTGGATCCTCTTTTGAAACCAAGAAACAGGGTCGTTAGAAATAACAAAAAAAATATTACATATAGTCTGGATATTCACAACCTTTAACATTAGGCTACTTACCTGCACACAAATCTTTTTTTGATGGTATCACGCTTTGAAGCTGCGCATGGTTCTAGCTATCGTTAGGGTGCTGGCTAACCGATCATTTGACTATAATATTTATATTCCCACTTACTTTATCCTGCAACCCCTGAAAGCAAGACTATACAATTTATAAAACCTTTAACTCAAACCCATATCTTCAAAGATGCTCAACTACAGCAAAAAATACATGTTCTAATTAAAAATCCATTATTAGGGTAAACAGAGAATCTCCATTACTCATTTAATTTGAATAAGTCGCAGATGGAAAAGTTAACACTGATGGGTTTTGAGCATTCTAACACTTCCTAAGTGTACATGCAACCCTAATAACCTTGAATCTATGTTTTCTCTATATACATGAAAATTTCTTTTCAAGGTTATTTCCTAACTAGCATGACATGGGGAATAAATGAAATATAAAACTAGTAGAAATACATACCTTGATGTTGCTTGGATTCCTTCAAGACTTTGTGAGCCTAGCACCCCAAATGTTGTGCCTCAAATGCTTCACACAACACCACAAAACTTGGAATAACTTGAGAGAATACTTCTAGCACTCAAAATCGGTTATGTCCTCTCTAGTAACACTAGGTCACGATTTTGCTAGACAAAGGGTTCCTTTGATAGTAGTGTCACAATTAGGGTTTCATTAAGAAGACCCATAATTGTCATGACTCTTCATTTCTCATGACCCATGGGTTTGTAACTCCCATGGACTATTCATGGAGCTCCAAATGGTTATATCCATAACCCATAAACCATGGATCATTATGTAACGCCCGTGTTTCTAGGCTTGCCATTTTAGCAATGTAATAGTCTAGGTTAACCATTGTAACCCCAATTTGAAATAATAAAAATGTATTATTTGTGAATTATGTGAATTATGTGATTTATGTGTTTATTTTCTTAATTATTATAATTTAATGAATTAAGAATAAAATAAGCGTCAAAATTTAAGTGTGAGATAAGCCCGATATCTTTTCATAAAGTTGTAGTGGTTGAAACAAGGATTCCGGAGATATAAGGAATGCCAAAATCCGAGTTATAACGAAGAAGTTATGACCTGTCGAAGTTTCGTGACAAAACCGGCACGACGTCGAGTGACGTAAAAATATGAATTTAAGATAGAGCGATATTTAGCCTTAGCGATCTAAACGAAAGTCGTAGATTTCGTTAAACCGAGAGCGTGCATAAAAGGAACGCCCAAATCTGACTTCGTATGAGGAAGTTATGATTTTTCTAAGTTTCGACTTAGCAGTATGCAACCCGAATACTCGATTTTAGATCGAGAGGTTTTTAGCCGAAACAATCTAAATGAGAATCGAAGATCTCGTTGTTAGTAGCGAAACGATGAAAAGTTAGGCGAGAACGGACGTCAAACGAAGAAGTTATGAATTTATAACGAAGTTTTTCTGTCCCGGCCTTCTAAAAATAAATAATAAAAATAAAAGTCAAAATTAGCCGACGGAGTCTAAATGAAAGTTGTAGAGTATGGTCTGACCTTCACATGGATATAAAGAACGTCGAAAACGGAGCTCGTATGCGAAAGTTACGCAATTTAGAAGTTCGACGAGTCAATTACGCCCCGCGTAATTGAGTACGCCCCGCGTACTCAGTCGGATGCAACTTGTCTGACCAATACTCGAGTGCCACCAGATCGACGCATGCAGTGACGTCAAAGTACGCCCCGCGTAACCGAGTACGCCCTGTGTAATTTGAGATTACGCCCCGCGTAATCCCAGACCCTCAGCCTATAAATAGAACTCGAAATCAGCCATTTTCTCTTGTTCAAACTCTTCCCTCTCTCTAAGTTTTGCCTCGATTTGCGTGCCAATCATATCCCGAAGCCCCGGTATTATTCCCGAGCCCCGAAGCAAGATCCGAAGCCCCGAGGATCCCGAAGAGCGTTATTCCCGAGCCGAAGCCCTACTCGCGAGGAGCCCGGTTTTTGTGAAGATCTTCCAGATCTACGGAGAGATACTACTTCTATAAGCCATAGTGCTGTCGGATCATCTTCTGATCAAGTGAGTGTATAGTCCCTTTTCAATACGCAATATTATGAAGTATTTAATCTAAAATACGTGCTACGTGTATATATTTTGTGGTTATATGTGTGAATATATATTCACTCTCTTCTATCTCATAGATCTGATATATTCTCTATGAAATACGTGTTATGTGTGTATGCCTCATCTGTTATGTGGAATATGTATTGATTAAAGCATGCTATACAGGTTTTTAAACAATGTATAAAAATGTATATTTTTATCTACTAATATGTTGGGTAGAACATGGGTAGATAATTGGTGTGAAATAAACAGATGAGAGGCCTCGGTGTTATTGGTGTTATTCTAGTCATTCAGCAGAGTATGGATGACGACCACGGACTATTCTAGACTGTCCTGTGGAACACTAGCAGGCTCATTACCTGTAGGTGTTGTGAACGACGTGTTCACCGGTGTACTCTATCCCCCACATGGTTGCCTTTAGGACACTTATTGTTGAGGAAGCCCCTCTGCAGTAATGTCCGTCCCGATGAAAATCCTGAAATAAGTTCCTTATAATAGACGTTATTTTTAGGAACGTAAGGTGAGGATAACGGGAATGGGTAATCGGGTTTATTGTTAATTGTTGTAATTAAATGTAATTATTGTGGGTTTGAAAACCCTATATGCTCACCAGGCTCCCAAGCCTGACCCACTCAGTTGATTTGTATTACAGGAAGTGGCGCAAGAGCTTAAGATGGGCGAATCATCAAGTTGTTTTGTTTACAAGTCTGTATATGTGTATATTTGTTGAACGACTTGTAATGTTATCGTTTATGCTTTATGATCTATATCGGAACATGACATCCCGACTTTTGATTATGAAATGAAATCATATTTCTATATGAAATGTTTTGATAAATATCTATTTTATCATGTTTTGTTTTTGGGAACAAAATCCGCATCTCTTTTAAAATCAAACGGATTTACTCTGAAAATGTTTTAAAAAGCATAAATGAAATCGGTCTTTTCTGGCCGAGATTTTGGGGATGTCACAGTTGGTATCAGAGCATTAGTTTAAGCGAACTAGGAAATTGTAGGATTTCTAGACTTAAACTTAGTATGCTAAGTGGAGATTGTGAGATGTGTGTCTGATAAATTTTAGACACGAGCACTAGTTTATTTTAGGAAAGTTGCCTAAAATGCTTTTATATGCTAAATGTTATATGTTGCCATATATGATATTATTTGTTCGGATCTACGGTTTGTTGCCAACCGGATCTGAAGGTTTATGTGTTTAGGATTCTAAGCGTATGTATACGATATTAGAACTAGCATGTAATCGTTTGGAGTAATAAGGTGAAATTACTCGGTGTGTAGATAAAAAATGGTGAGAACAAGAAGCGGAGTTGGAAATGCTGATGAAAACAGGAATCAACCGCCTGTAATTCAACAAGTACCTGTCGTAGCTGATGCACCTGAGCCGATAACAATGGCTGGTGTACAAATGATGATTCAAATGATGTTGGATCGTCAGATGGAAGAAACAAGACGCCTGCTTAGGCAGAATCGTGAAGAACCGTCAATTCAAGCGGAAGAGCCCGAGGAGAATGGAGGGCAGTCTAAAGGAGAAAACTTTAGTGGGATCATTGGTCAAGACGAACAACCAGTGGTTAGACACAATAACCAGTATGGAGGAAATGATGGTCGTGGGTGCAAGTATAAGGATTTCATGGCATCCAAACCACCATGTCTATCCGGAAGCCCGACGCCAGTGCAAGTTATGGACTGGGTCTCCGAAATGGAGACTATGTTTGAAAGTTGCGAATGCAGCAACAGGCAGAAGACCGCTCTTGCGATCCCTCTGCTAAAATTTGGGGTGTTGAGTTGGTGGAAGCTGTTAGCTGACTCTATGCCCAAGGGAGAAGCAAGAAAAATGTCTTGGGAAGACTTTGTGGAACAACTAAAACTGCAATACTGCTCCGAGTAGGACCTTCTGGAAATCAGTAATGAGTTTCAGAATCTGAAGAAAGGGAAATTGAGCGTTACTGAATACGCTGCAAGTTTCACAGAAAAGATGAAGTTTATCCCATATTTGGTGCCTACAGAACTCTCTAAGGTCAACAAGTTTGCCCTTGGACTACCAGCGGACTATGGTCCAATGGTTAAGCAAGCAACCACATTGAAAGCCGCCATCTGGGCTGCTAGAAATGTTGAGACCCAGATCAGGGAAAAGGGTCTGGAAAGGTCAGAGGTTGGCGAGAAAAGGAAAATCGATGGATTTTCAGGGTCCAGCAAGAAAAGTAAATTCTCGAAGTCTAGTTCGAGAGGAAGTGGAGGAAAGTTAGAGGCGAAATGGTGCGACAAGTGCAAGAAGAAGCATCATGGGATGTGTGGCGGGGAAACCACATGCTTCAAATGTGGAAAGCTAGGGCATTATGCCAATGACTACACCTTCACCAAAAATGTTTGTTATGGTTGTGGTGAGGAGGGGCACATCTCAAGGGATTGTCCGAAAAAGAAGGAAGCAGCAAGACCCAACATTCCGCCAAAGCCAAAGGCGAGAGCATTCCAGATGACACTGGAAGCTGCTAAAGATGAAGCTGATGTCGCTTCAGGTACCTTTCTCGTTAACCAATTGCCTGCCCAAATTTTATTTGATTCTGGAGCCAACTACTCCTTTATATCGCATGAATTTGGTAGAAAACTAGCTTTGCCTGTTGATAGACTAGATAATGCTTTATTAGTCGAAGTTGCTAGTGGCAAGTTTGTACCTGTTAGCCATCGTATGAAAAACATCTTAATTGATCTGAATGGAAATAAGTTCCACGAGGAATTATTGCCTATCGAACTTAACGGTTTCGACATCGTTTTGGGAATGGATTGGCTTAGCGCCAATGATGCTAAAATTTTATGCAAGAAGAAAATAGTGAAAGTGAATCCACCTGGGAAGGAATCGTTTATGGTGTACGGAGATAAACGCAGAGTAAACTCTGGAATCATTTCTCTAATGAAAGCCAGAAAATGTTTGACCAAGGGGTGTACATCATACTTAGCATTCGTGATCGACGCTAAGAAGGAAAAGAAGGTGATGCAAAATATTCCTGTTGTGTGTGATTATCCGGAAGTATTTCCCGAAGATCTTCCTGGATTACCGCCCGATCGACAAGTAGAATTTCGTATCGACTTGTTGCCCGGAACAACGCCAATTGCAAAAGCACCTTATCGATTAGCACCGATGGAGATGAAGGAGCTAATGATGCAACTTCAGGAGTTATTGGACAAAGGTTTCATAAGACCTAGTTCATCACCCTGGGGAGCTCCGGTGTTATTTGTGAAGAAGAAAGATGGAAGTATGAGAATGTGCATTGATTACCGAGAGCTGAATAAGGCAACAATAAAGAATAGATATCCATTGCCAAGGATTGATGACCTATTCGATCAACTACAAGGTTCAAGTTATTTTCCAAAGATCGACCTAAGGTCAGGATATCATCAATTAAAGGTAAGAGAGCAGGATATAGAGAAGACCGCATTCAGAACGCGATATGGACACTATGAGTTCTTGGTTATGTCGTTTGGACTAACCAATGCTCCAGCAGCATTCATGGATTTGATGAACAGAGTTTGTAATCCGATCCTTGATAAATCTGTGATAGTGTTCATAGATGACATTCTGATTTATTCAAAAAGCCAAGAGGAGCATGGCAGACACTTACGAGAAGTGTTAGAAGTCTTGAAGAAGGAGAAGTTGTATGCGAAATTCTCCAAATGTGATTTCTGGATTCGTGAAGTCCAATTTTTGGGTCACGTGGTCAACCAAGAAGGGATAATGGTTGATCCAGCGAAGATCGAAGCTGTGATGAAGTGGGAACAACCGAAAAGTCCCACGGAGATCCGAAGCTTTTTGGGATTAGTCGGATATTACCGAAGGTTTATCCAAGGCTTTTCTTCGATCGCTAGTCCATTAACAGCTTTGACCCACAAGGGAGCTACTTATGCTTGGAGCGATAAGCATAAAGAAGCATTCGAGAGACTAAAGAAGAAACTATGCGAGGCACCGATACTTTCTCTACCCGATGGGGTTGAAGACTTCGCTGTTTATAGCGATGCGTCTGGGGTTGGATTGGGTTGCGTTTTGACCCAAAGGGATAAGGTGATCGCATATGCGTCTCGACAGCTGAAAGAGCACGAAAAGAACTACCCGACTCATGATTTGGAGTTGGCAGCGGTAGTTTTCGCACTGAAAATATGGAGGCATTACCTCTATGGCACAAAGTGCAAACTTTTCACTGATCATAAGAGTCTCCAATATCTCTTTAGTCAGAAAGAATTGAATATGAGGCAACGACGCTGGTTGGAATTACTTAAGGACTATGACTGTGAGATACTTTACCACCCCGGTAAGGCCAATATTGTTGCTGATGCTCTCAGTCGGAAGGTCAATCTTGAAAAGAAAAGGCCAAGAGCGTTGAGAATTGAAGTTGTCTCGACTATTTTGGAAAGTATAAAGAAAGCTCAAAGCGAAGCTTCTGAGAAAAATGACCGAAAGGAGGAACGTTTGGGCAAAACGTTGGTGTTCGGTGTAAACAGTCACGGACTGAAGGTGTTCCAAGATCGGATTTGGATACCTAAGACAGGAGGAGTCAGAGATCTTCTGATGGAAGAAGCTCACAAAACCATGTACTCGATTCATCCCGGTAGCACAAAAATGTATAGGGACCTGAAACCCTATTATTGGTGGCCGACGATGAAGCTCGACATTGCGAAGTATGTGGCCGAGTGTGTAACCTGTGCAAGAGTCAAGGCACAACATCAGAAACCATACGAGAGTTTAGAACCATTACCTGTGCCTATGGGTAAGTGGGAAGACATTGCTATGGATTTTGTCACTAAACTACCCAGAACAAAAAGTGGTCACGACATGATTTGGGTGGTTGTTGATCGATTCACTAAGAGTGCGCATTTCATAGCAGCCAAGGAGAAATGGTCTATGGAAAAGCTTGCGAATTCTTACGTGAAGGAAATTGTGAGGCTTCACGGTGTTCCGTTAACAATTGTGTCGGATCGTGATAGTCGTTTCACCTCACGATTTTGGAAAAGTCTACAAGAGGAATTGGGTACCAAGTTGTGTTTAAGTACAGCTTACCATCCGCAGACTGATGGTCAGAGCGAACGGACGATACAAACACTGGAAGATATGCTGAGAGTGTGTACCTTGGAATTCCTAGGTAATTGGGATGAACATTTGCCTTTGGTAGAATTTTCCTATAATAATAGTTTTCACTCGAGCATAAAGATGGCACCTTATCAAGCATTGTATGGACAGAAGTGTCGTACGCCGTCTTGTTGGCTTGAGGCTGGGGAAAAGCAGTTTGTGGGGCCAGTGATAGTCCATCAAACTGCAGAAAAGTTGAAAATAATTAGGGAAAGAATGTTAGCAGCTCAGGACCGTCAAAAGAGCTATGCTGACAAAAAGCGAAGACCAATGACTTTTGAAGTTGGAGATTCAGTTTTACTTAAAGTCTCGCCGTGGAAGGGACTTATAAGATTTGGTAAAAGGGGAAAGTTAAGTCCAAGGTTTATTGGACCGTTTAAAGTTCTTCAGAGGATTGGGAACCAAGCTTACAAGCTCGAACTACCAGAAGAACTGAATGGAATTCATAACACTTTTCATGTGTGTTACTTGAGGAAGTTCATGGGAGAAGTTCCCGACATAATTCCACTTTCGGAGTTGAGGATCGATGAGAACAAAAGGTTGATTGAGGAACCGGAGGCAATCGTTGACCGAAAGACTAAGAAATTACGACGTAAGATGGTTGAGTTAGTGCTTGTCCAATGGAAACACACGAATGGGCCGAATCTCACCTGGGAGACGGAGAATGACATGATGAGTCGCTATCCGCATTTGTTTGCTGGTGTGTGATTCCGGGGACGGAATCATTCTAAGGTGGAGAGAATTGTAACGCCCGTGTTTCTAGGCTTGCCATTTTAGCAATGTAATAGTCTAGGTTAACCATTGTAACCCCAATTTGAAATAATAAAAATGTATTATTTGTGAATTATGTGAATTCTGTGATTTATGTGTTTATTTTCTTAATTATTATAATTTAATGAATTAAGAATAAAATAAGCGTCAAAATTTAAGTGTGAGATAAGCCCGATATCTTTGCATAAAGTTGTAGTGGTTGAAACAAGGATTCCGGAGAGATAAGGAATGCCAAAATCCGAGTTATAACGAAGAAGTTATGACCTGTCGAAGTTTCGTGACAAAACCGGCACGACGTCGAGTGACGTAAAAATATGAATTTAAGATAGAGCGATATTTAGCCTTAGCGATCTAAACGAAAGTCATAGATTTCGTTAAACCGAGAGCGTGCATAAAAGGAACGCGCAAATCTGACTTCGTATGAGGAAGTTATGATTTTTCTAAGTTTCGACTTAGCAGTATGCAGCCCGAATACTCGATTTTAGATCGAGCGGTTTTTAGCCGAAACAATCTAAATGAGAATCGAAGATCTCGTTGTTAGTAGCGAAACGATGAAAAGTTAGGCGAGAACGGACGTCAAACGAAGAAGTTATGAATTTATAACGAAGTTTTTCTGTCCCGGCCTTCTAAAAATAAATAATAAAAATAAAAGTCAAAATTAGCCGACGGAGTCTAAATGAAAGTTGTAGAGTATGGTCTGACCTTCGCATGGATATAAAGAACGTCGAAAACGGAGCTCGTATGCGAAAGTTACGCAATTTAGAAGTTCGACGAGTCAATTACGCCCCGCGTAATTGAGTACGCCCCGCGTACTCAGTCGGATGCAACTTGTCTGACCAATACTCGAGTGCCACCAGATCGACGCATGCAGTGACGTCAAAGTACGCCCCGCGTAACCGAGTACGCCCTGCGTAATTTGAGATTACGCCCCGCGTAATCCCAGACCCTCAGCCTATAAATAGAACTTGAAATCAGCCATTTTCTCTTGTTCAAACTCTTCCCTCTCTCTAAGTTTTGCCTCGATTTGCGTGCCAATCATATCCCGAAGCCCCGGTATTATTCCCGAGCCCCGAAGCAAGATCCGAAGCCCCGAGGATCCCGAAGAGCGTTATTCCCGAGCCGAAGCCCTACTCGCGAGGAGCCCGGTTTTTGTGAAGATCTTGCAGATCTACGGAGAGATACTACTTCTATAAGCCGTAGTGCTGTCGGATCATCTTCTGATCAAGTGAGTGTATAGTCCCTTTTCAATACGCAATATTATGAAGTATTTAATCTAAAATACATGCTACGTGTATATATTTTGTGGTTATATGTGTGAATGTATATTCACTCTCTTCTATCTCATAGATCTGATATATTCTCTATGAAATACGTGTTATGTGTGTATGCCTCATCTGTTATGTGGAATATGTATTGATTAAAGCATGCTATACAGGTTTTTAAACAATGTATAAAAATGTATATTTTTATCTACTAATATGTTGGGTAGAACATGGGTAGATAATTGGTGTGAAATAAACAGATGAGAGGCCTCGGTGTTATTGGTGTTATTCTAGTCATTCAGCAGAGTATGGATGACGACCATGGACTATTCTAGACTGTCCTGTGGAACACTAGCAGGCTCATTACCTGTAGGTGTTGTGAACGACGTGTTCACCGGTGTACTCTATCCCCCACATGGTTGCCTTTAGGACACTTATTGTTGAGGAAGCCCCTCTGCAGTAATGTCCGTCCCGATGAAAATCCTGAAATAAGTTCCTTATAATAGACGTTATTTTTAGGAACGTAAGGTGAGGATAATGGGAATGGGTAATCGGGTTTATTGTTAATTGTTGTAATTAAATATAATTATTGTGGGTTTGAAAACCCTATATGCTCACCAGGCTCCCAAGCCTGACCCACTCAGTTGATTTGTATTACAGGAAGTGGCGCAAGAGCTTAAGATGGGCGAATCATCAAGTTGTTTTGTTTACAAGTCTGTATATGTGTATATTTGTTGAACGACTTGTAATGTTATCGTTTATGCTTTATGATCTATATCGGAACATGACATCCCGACTTTTGATTATGAAATGAAATCATATTTCTATATGAAATGTTTTGATAAATATCTATTTTATCATGTTTTGTTTTTGGGAACAAATTCCGCATCTCTTTTAAAATCAAACGGATTTACTCTGAAAATGTTTTAAAAAGCATAAATGAAATCGGTCTTTTCTAGCCGAGATTTTGGGGATGTCACACATTAATCCACCATAAAAGAATTGATGATTGTCATAATCAACCCTATATATTTAATTAGTCTCACTTTGATCACCAAATTAATACTAGATTAATACTTGATCAATAGTAATTAAATAACACTATTACTAATATATTAGAACTTATAATATATTAATAATCATAAGTGCCATATTCTCTCATTTAGTCTATCCAAGTATTGCAATGCCATGCAACCCAAATGGACCATGCCGGGTCGGGTCAAGTACATACCAAATAAAGTTATGGACATAAACACTATACCCAACAGTCTCCCACTTGGATAAGTCTAATAACTATATTTGCAAATATGACTTCAAAATCCGACTAGCAATCGTAGCTCTTTCAAAGTCTCTCGGAACTGAGATGATGATGATACGCCATTTAAGATAAGTGATCATATAATCCTCTGTTCTCATGATATCAGCCGGACAAACACATGGAACATGGTCTTACTTATTGTCCAGCATTTGTTTCTCGATCTCCGATTTGTTTTGACATAGAACTAAATTGAACACATCAATTAGGTTCTGACCGGGCCCGGTACATAGGTCAAAACCAAATCATCGAGGGGCCCAGATATCGCTTCTATTTCTAGAAGTAACAGATAAACTTCGACTGATATGCTTGTACTAACTACTTGTTGAATTACTCACAAAGGCACGTTTTATAACATCGAGTTACCAATGCGTTTTCGTACAATCAATGAATAACCAACTCATAGTCAACAACTCATATCTCTAGGTTTGAAGATTTATATGATATTACCGTCTCACGATCACTCGAGATAAATTCCATGAAGTGATGCAAGTGAGCGTGGGTTGAATCCAATACTCAGCCCTTATGAGTACTCATGAATGTTGTAGCAACCAGTGCATTGTCTAAAGCACTATAGACAAATCATACAAGCCAAATTCATGACAGTCTTGAATCAATACTTACTTGCAAAGTTTGACCGACTGTGGATGGTTTGAATAATAACATGATTATTCTGGAAGTAAAAACATGCAAAATTGAAACATAGTAAACAATCAACACAAGATAGTAACTCCTTACTCATAAATAAATAACAACTTTTATTTGTCATCAAATGTCAATTACATTTTACAAGTTTCAGGAATCTAATTATTGAAACTAATATCATCCTTCAGCCCAGTGCGCCTTGGATGCTGTAAATGCTTAACCCTGCTCAGTCCCTTCTTGAGGGGATCTGTCGGGTTCTCTTCTGATGATACCCTCTTTGCCACGAAGAGTCCTTTTTCTATTCTATGTCTGATGAAATGGTATTTTCTGTCAATGTGCCTAGATCTCCCGTGATCTCTTGATTTTTTAGCCAAAGCAACCGCACTTTCACTGTCACAGAAAATTTCCATTGGCTCCTTTATAGCTGGTACAACTCCAAGGTCTCCAATGAAGTTCTTTAGCCATATCGCCTCTTTTGCTGCCTCGCTTGCTGCTATGTACTCTGATTTACAAGTTGAATCAACTACTGTCTCCTGCTTGGAACTTTTCAAAGTAATCGCTCCTCTATTTAGGATAAAGACCCAGCCTGACTGAGAGCGGAAATTATCCCTATCAGTTTGAAAGCTAGCATCACTATATCCTTCCACTCTCAAGTCATCACTGCCTCCGAGGGTAAGGATCCAGTCCTTAGTCCTCTGCAAATACTTGAGAATGTTCTTTACCGCTGTCCAGTGTGCCTTGCCAGGGTTCCCTTGATATCTACTGACCATGCTCAAAGCAAAGGCCACATCAGGGCGAGTACAAGTCATAGCATACATGATCGAGCCCACAGCAGAAGCATATGGTATCTGACTCATTTCTGCTATCTCAGCCTCTGTGCTCGGACTCTAAGTCTTACTTAGCTTGGCATTACTCTGGATTGGCAACTGTGACAACCCAAGTTGTTCCATTACATTTCCCCGTTACCGTTAATGGAATATTCCAGTTTATAAAAGTTCTGTTAATTAGAGGTCGTCAATTAAATAAACATTCCATTTGTTTATATTTAATATGCCATTGAGTCGTCATAAAAGGAAATAAAAACACATAACACACATTTCCATTTATTTGGAAAATGTTAAGTTTTATTATTACGACCACTAAATCGGGTGCGACCAAAAGCCCCGTCTAACGGCAGTATTGGGTAGAATTCCACTGAGCTCCAACTCCTACCCATATATAAAGGGGAGTAAAATCCATTTGGAGCTTTTCCACCCTCTCTCTCTCTAGACTCGTTTTTGCCCCGAATTTGCAACCAAACGCTTCCAAATTGTAAGTCCACTTACCTTAGCTTACTCTAAACATTATGATTCGTGTTTATAGCATAGAATTGGACTTGGAACATGTGTTTACGGCCAAGGAGCATGCTTGGGCCGTAAACACTTAATAAGTGGGTTTTTGAGCAATTTAACCCCTCCAAACCAACATTGGGACTTAGATACGACCTTATGGCTTGCAAATCCGGACTTAGAACACCTTAATCATGAATTTTGAGGAGCAAATAAGAGTTTATGGCCAAGGAATATGCTTGGGCCGTAAACCCCTCAAACATGGGGAGTAAACTCATTTTTACATGTTTAAAAGCCATATAACCCCAACAATAGCCTTGGAATAAATCCTAGAATCATCTAAAAATAGTTTGGGGACCTTAAACATGTCAAACACCCTCCATTTAGGAGTTTACGGCCAAAGCTTCCCAAGAAATAGTTCCAGGGCCATAAACTCATAAAAACATGTTAAAGGGTGCCCTAAATTCATACCAAGGCTTAAGACATAAATTAGGGGCTTGTCCTTTTGGGTTTAGATCAATTAAACTCAATAAAATGTAAGGGTAAAGGGAGTTTACGGCCCAGACATCTGTCAAGGCCGTAAACACCCCCAAACATGCCCAAATGTTAGTTTTTATTCCCCAAATGGCCTTAGACTAATTCTATAAAATGCTAGGAAGGTATTAGGGGCTTAAAACTTCACTTAACTCAAAGGATGAGAGTTTACGGCCGTAAACTCCCTTAGGAGTTGTCCCTAGGCCGTAAACTCCCTAAAGAAGCCCTTAGGAGCCTTAAACCCACTCATGCCTTTTTGGAATTATACTTAGAAAAATCCCACTAACAAGATTAAGCTTTGAAACACACTAGAACCCCTCACCATGAGTTTACGGCCGTAAACTCATGGTGAGATGTCCCTGGGCCGTAAACATAGTTTTGGGAGTTTACTCTCGGAGAGTAAACTCCATTCATAAGCCATACACATCTTTAGACGCTACCCGGGACACCCAAACACTTATCCAAAGTGTTTTCCGCTCCTTTGAGCACGTATACGTGTTTAATTAGTATTAAATATACTAATTGTATGTGAACATATGCTATCATATGTTAAATAGGTCATTGAGTGTGTTCGAGTCCTTACGTGACATCGAACGCCCAAACGGCACCTTCGTCGGACCTACTTACACGAGGTGAGTTCATACCCCTGAATGAACCTTTTCAATGTTTCTACATGTTTTATAGGGGGGGAATACAAGTTAAACATGCTAGTTATCATATCAATCCCATGTGATTGATAACCCGCATGCACAAGATTTTACCACACTGTACACTGTTTTACCGAGTAGGATACTATAACGACTTTCAAAAAGGTTTTCAAACTGTTTCAAACTCTTACTTATACTGTTTTATCAAAAATCATTTCAAACTGAATTTATAAAAGTTCCAAGGATTCTAAAGGTTTTCACACTGATTTGACCAAAGAATACAAAATGCGATTTTCCTAAATATAAAGGTTTTCCAAGGTTTTCGTCAAAGTTCTCTTTCACAATGTATGTTTTTACTTGATAGTTACTACTGCTCTGTTTTCATGTATTTTAAATTCCTACTCGATAACGCTTTCACTTCGTGAAGCGTTTATACATGTTATTGTCTCTATATCGCTTATACTTGAAGCCTCTTATACTTGATAGACACTTTTACTTCATCAGCTGTCGTTTCCACTTCGTGATACACTTACACTTGGTACACTTATACTTCACGATTCGATTATCCCACTATTTACACTTATACTTTACGACTCGGATATTCCACTGTACGCTTATACTTCACGACTTGGATATTTCACTGTACGCTTATACTTCACGATATGATTCCACTTGATACACACTCAAGCGTAGTTAGATGTATGTCTGTGCTTGTATAGATACATATAAGTAATGATTGAAGGACTTAGGAAGGCTTGTCCGCCCTATTTCCTTTTCTTCGTTGAGATGTGGTCTGGTGGGATCGGATGTCCATTTGGAGGTCGTTGACTCATTAGTTATATATTATGTACACAAGCATAGACATATGGGTTTACTTCAGTCAATTCAGTTATGAGTCTCTACCTCTAGTTCATCACTTACAATAGAAACCCACTATTTGGAAGTCTCTACCCACTATTTGGGATGCATCTTCAGGACACGGCCTTCTCCGTCGTCTAGTTGGTAACCAGAGTCTCCTGTAGGGAGAGCGGACATTGTGTGTATAGATCTATACAGGATTGACAACCCCGCACCCAAACTGCTAGCTACAGTCCCGGCCTACCAAGCCAACGGGTGACAAATGTCACATCTCATAGACGCTTGTAGGGCGTCTGGAACTCTAGTCAGTATGGTTACGAGTATCCCGGGTTACCTTATAATTCATGGCATTAAGGTAACGGTATTTCGCCAGCAATTTACACTGTATGCTGGTAATTCTTTTTCAGAGTCACACTGTTTTGACCTTACAAGACGTATCTCTCATTTGATACTGTCTGGGGTCTGTTTTCTCTGTTTTAGACCTTACTAGACGCATCATTCATTTGATGCTGTCTGGGGTCTGTATCCACTGTTTTCACTGTATTCACTGTTTTGACCTTACAAGACATATCTTTCATTTGATACTGTCTGGGGTTTGTTTTTCACCGTTTTAGACCTTACCAGCTATACCTTTCATTTGGTACCTTCTGGGGTCTGAGTCTCTACTTGTTAGACTGAACCAGGCGTGTCGTTCGTTCGATACTTTCCTGAAGTCTATGATTCCTTGCCTTAGTTAGCAGTCCTCACTGCTGAGGCATATGTTATTCCCTGATGTCGTTTGCTCCTTTCAATAATCAAATTCAATATTTTGATAATGATAGCAATTTAGGGAAAAACTACTTTTTACCACATAACACTGACCAGTCTTGGTAGAAGGCTGCTTTTATTAAAGAAAATATAGGATTTTCTAGAAAGGACTCTAATACACAGTAAACACTTAAACTACTACTTTATAAAGTTATTTGGATAAATTTCACTAAATACTTATGAACTCACCAGCATTTGTAAAAATGCTGATACTCGCTTTTCAAATAACTTGTATTCTCAGGTCAGCAATTAGACAGGTACACCCCCGGAGCTGTTGATGAAGATGGCTTAGTACCTCGCTGTACTTTATATATATTTGCTTGTATTACTTGATGTAATGTAATGTAACCATGTAAAATTATTTCTATTAATGCAATGTTTTTTTGTACTTTGATTACTATAATGCATGTGTTGTGATACTTGACATGACGTCATCCACTACAGAACGTTTCCGCCGTTCCGGTTTTGGGGTGTGACAGTAACTCTCCTTTCTTGGAATCTTGCATAATGAACCTCTTCAGTACCTTATCCACATAAGTACTTTGACTAAGTCCAATTAGTCTCTTACTCATATCTCTCAATATCCTTATCCCTAGGATATAGGCAGCTTCCCCAAGGTCCTTCATAGCAAACACTTCCCAAGCCAGGCCTTAACCTCCTGCAAAGTTGGGATGTCGTTTCCTATGAGAAGTATGTCATCCACATACAACACCAAGAAGCTAACTATGCTCCCACTAGCCCTGACATACACACAAGACTCATCCTCACTCCTAGAAAAGCCAAACTTTTTGACTTTCTCATCAAAGCAAAGATTTCACCTGCGAGATGCTTGTTTCAATCCATAAATGGATTTTTCAAGCTTACACACTCTATTAGGGTATTTTGGATCAACAAAACCCTCTGGCTGAGCCATGTAAACATCCTCAGCCAACTTCCCATTAAGGAAAGCGGTTTTGACATCCATTTGCCATATTTCATAGTCATGGAATGCAGCTATGGCTAACAACACTCTAATAGACTTATTCTTAGCTACTGGTGAGAAGGTCTCCTCATAGTCAACTCCCGGAGTTTGAGTAAAGCCCTTCGCAACCAGTCGCGCTTTATAAGTGTGTACTTTCCCATCCATGTCGGTCTTCTTCTTGAAGATCCATTTGCACCCAACTGTCTTACGGCCTGGTACATTGTCAACCAAGTTCCAAACTTGATTGTCATACATGAACTAGATTTCGCTGTCCATAGCCTCCTTCCATTTTGTAGACTTAGGGTCTGCCATGGCTTCCATATAATTATTAGGTTCATCCAAATCTATCAGTGTACTATCACTGATAAATGTATCACCTTCAGTGGTGATGTGATAACCATAATAAAATTCAGGTGTGTTCTTCACCCTAGTGGAACGTCTTGGAGGTACAGACTCATCTATCGGCTCAACAGGAGTTTCCTCCTCAGGTTGGCTGACAGAATTTGAGGTTCCTTCACCACTTGACTCCTGAAGCTCTTCAAGGTCAATTTGCCTCCCACTATCCCCTTGGCTTATGAATTCTCTCTCACGAGAGACTCCTCTTCTTGCTACTGATGAGTTTATAAAACTCTTTGATCGATTAGATCTTATAACAGATAAATCAAGAAAGTGAAAAACAGTAAGACAAAGCACAAGAATGAATCTGAATGTGTCGAATGATTCAATTGATTCAATCCTCAGCAGAGCTCGATGAAGAACTTCTGCTGTAGAGGATTTTAGGGTTACAAAAGATAAGAACAATGAACGATATTAAATTCTCTATCAAATCTTACGTTCTAGGATGCATGCAAGCATCTATAAATATAAAACCCTACAAAATAACTCACGGATGGACAGGCCCATACCTTAGATTAAATGGACTAACTATCAAGCCCAAGACGCAACACCTTCTGGACTTAACAATCTCCCCCTTTGCGTCAATTGGAGCGAGACTATCACTACTTCTTGCTGGGTCCAGCTGCAGGAACTTTCTTAGTGGTTTCAAACAGACGAGGGATGAGAGCGAGGATTTTCTGTCTGAAGCGAATGTACCACTGGATCATGTCATCGAAGTACTTCTTGTCATCTGCTGACTTTTGCTTGCAACGATGAATGATTCCCAAAACATGTTCCAGGCATGCGGTGGTGTAGAGATGTTTGTCTGCCAAAGCGAACATGCATTTTTGGCCTTCGTTCCTTGTAAACATGACAGAGTTTCGTTTCGGGTCAATCTTTCCCATCTGCATCATGTTCAGATCACTGGCTGAGCCAACATGAGAAATAGTGGGCTTTTTCTTGAAAATGCTAGCGATCTCCTGATCCATCTTGGCAACTTCCATTATGTAGCATACAAGCATCCTCTTGAAATGATCAATTATCTAACCATACTCTGCTTCATTTGTGAGGAGGATGTTGTGCAAAATTATCCAATCATGTGGATTCAAATTGGGAATATCAGTAAGCGAAATGACATGTTCTGTCTTAGCAGAACCCCTCAGCACCTTGAACCGAATGTTCGTGAAGTTCCCTTCTCGAAACGGCTTGAGGACCCGAACGTTGACAATCTTCTGAGCGCTCCAAGTTTGATACTGTGGTTGGGCAGCCCTCAGATAGAACTCGACCAGATCCCTATCAACCTTTGGATGAGGATGAGGGATAATAGCAACGTTATCAAAGGCATGGAAGATGGAGGCCTTTCGGGTCAGTGGCATGTCAAACTGTGAATCGACAGAGTTGATGCGATCCAGTGAAATCACCGGTTCGAGCCACAAAATGCTTGGAGTTTCAATCGCTTCCTTCAAAATCTTCTCAAAAGTCCACAGAGGAAAATGGGTTTTCCTACTCTCAAGAAGGTCATGAGCCTCTTTCATTTTTCTTTCAGTTGCCTCAGCCTCTCTGGAAACCCGAGCGCTCATATCAGCATCTGTAACAACAGCAAAATTCAGGTCAAAATTTAAACTTTTATAAAACCGTAATTGATTATACTAAGTGGTAAATATTGTAACAAGGTTTTCATACATATAAAGAACACAAAAATCCGAGTTATAACGAGGAAGTTATAACCATTCTAAAATTCCCGACAAAACCGGCAACACCGATTAAACGAAAAACACGAAGTTTCAATAAAATAGTTTTTAGCCTTAAGTATCTAAATGAAAGTTATAGATAACATCAAACCGTGAGCGTACATAAAAAGAACGTCCAAATCTGACTTCGTATGAGGAAGTTATGATTTTTCCAAGGTTCGGGTATAGCAGTAGACAGCTAAAAACTCGAAATAGAGCTCGAGATACTTTTGACCAAAACAACCTAAATGAGAATCGAAGGTCTCAACATTAGTAGCGCAACGGCGAAAAGTCTGACGAAAACGGACATCGGATGAAGAAGTTAAGGAATTTTAACGGACTTTTCGTGTCCCGGCCCGTTAAAAATAAATAATTAAAAATAAAGTCAAAATTTGCCAATGAAGTCTAAATGAGAGTTGTAGATCATATTTTTAGCTACGCGTGCATATAAAGAACGTCGAAAACGGAGCTCGTATGCGAAAGTTATGGATTTTACAAGTTCGGGGTCCAAAATCCGAGGCTGTCAGGCCCCACAACGTGGCACAAGCTTGCCGCGACCCGGCAAGTGACTGAGGGTGTCCAATCAATGGAAGAGGATAGGTTTGACTCCCCATGACATGGCCATACCTTGCCACAACGTGATGCCCCTATAAGTAGATTTCAAGGGCTCCGAGTTCCATTGTTCAGTTCCTTTCTTTCTCGCGCCGAAACTCTGCGTTTAAGCCCCCGAGACCCTCCCAAAGCCCCGGTTTTCACCTTCAAGTCCCGAAGGAAGGTTTTGTGTTCTCGAGATTCCCGAGATTCCCGAGAATCCCGATATTTTACCGCGTTTCCAACTCTTCCTGTCGAAGTTCTGCTCGATTATCCTCTCGACTACTTCAAATCAACCACTTCAATCAAGTGAGTTCATACCCCTACAACCACACTTTAAATGCTTTTTAAATGCTTTTGAAACACTTTTAAGGGGGGGGGGGATACAAGTAAACACACTACAAAAATCGTGTGAAACATCGATCTTTTTATATACTTTTCATACTGTTGTTTTAAACTATCTTATGAAGTTATTATCATGCAAAACACCTCACAACACAACTTTACCCTCTTGGGATACAATATGTTTTATAAATAGAAATAGGTTTTATTTATACGTTTGCATACTACATCATATCAAGAGTAACCATTTCAAATATAACATGATGCTTTTACAAGAAAACTCAACTCATCATCACGTTTTTGTAACACGGTAGAAAACGAAATCATTTCATACGAACGATTTTCATCATATTACTCGTGAACTTGTTGTTAGCAATCATGTGATGGCATATGGCTTTGTTTGTACCAAACGAAAGTCCTCACCTATAACCAGAGTCTCCTGGAGGGAGAGCGTGACAAGTGTGTATAGATCTATACGGGGCTGACAACTCCGCACCCTGACTGTTAGCTACAGTCCGTCATTTGGGGTGACAAACGTCAACATTAGGTACTGCGTCTAGTATGGTTATGAGGAACTCACAACACGCGGAAACAATGACTCATGCACGTAGTAATACTTAACTCAATCATGCTCGAGGGGTAATAACTATATTCTAGGGTATTATCGGCATGATCAAAACTCAGGTTAAAACACTTCCACAACTAGTTTTACTTAACAATAAGACTACACTTCATACTTACAAAACATTCGGGTCTTGGTAGAAGACTACACTTCATACGTACAGAACATTCGGGTCTTGGTAGAAGACTACATTTCATACTTATAGGAAAATAAGGGATTTTTCCTGGTTCAAATACATTCATTTTGTACAATAACGATTTACAACATCATTCTTTTGAGCATGTCAAAGTTTCTTATAGCTTACAGTCTTGGTCATTTGAGACTGCATTTCACTTTTAGGAAAATAAGGGATTTTCCTGGTTCAAATACATATAGTACATACAACAATCTTTCAAACTCATTTCATACATCTAATAGAAAATAAGGGATTTTCTGGAAAACATACAAGCACTTTCGAATGGCATACATTTTCTCAAAACACCACTTATGAACTCACCAACTTAAATGTTGACACTTTTTCTTTGAAATAACTTGTATTCTTAGGAAACCGCTAGACCAGGTAGCAACTACTTTTAAAGACTAACGCGCTGACGTTAGTAACATATTTTGCATCACCGTATTGTATTTGATGTCTTTTGCAAACATGTAACACCCACAATTATGTAAACTTTTCAAATATATTTATATATGGTGGTGTGTACTTTCCTTTCTATGAACTGTTATGATACTGAATATGACGTCCTCCGACCCCGAACGTTTCCGCAGTTCTGGTTTGGGGGTGTGACAGATTGGTATCAGAGCTTTGTTTATAGTGAACTAAGTATATCAAAACCATTTTTGATATACAACTATAAACACAACTGGGCAAAAACACTCTGAGTAAGAGTCATACTTTTAAAAATTAAATTTATTTAGTTTTTGTAAAGTAGGCATGCATTCATTTCATACTAATAACATGGTCAGTGTCATAATTAAAACAATATAGAAGTATTATAAATAAGTTGTGCAGTGCAAGTATGCCTTGGGACATGTAATCGGAACTGGGAAGAATATAGCCTGATCAACTATATTTGTCCAAGAGCTGACTAACGTATGCCAAGGAGTGTCTGCAATGGACAACAAATTTAAAACTTACCAAACTTATAAACTTTAGAATCAAACATAACATTTAGAATACTATAGGAATATTTTATGAATACGATAGTTTAACTTTGATGTCAACCTTATGTGCCTTAGTTCTAGACAATCCTTATCTCCCTATTCCCGTACAAACACAATGGCTGGATTTCCACCTAGCAGGAGACCCCTACTACCCATACCAGTAGACCCTTTCACTTTAACCATCGACTAACGAAACTCGATCGATTTATCACGACAAACCCGACACTAAACCCAATTGGTTTCAAGTTTCAAAACCCCGAGGTACTCATGTGAGGAGTACTATATCTTTACAACCTTCTCGTAGTATCCCCCAACAGATCATTTAGAAATACCACACATAGAACAAGTCAAATCCAAGCTTAGAAACTAGGAGTGAATTCAACCATGAACTTCAAAACGTAGCTGCCCTAATGCATCGAGTGAATAATCTAACATTTAGAAGAACATAAGTAAATAAACCCAAAACCACACGATCCCGATCGATCAAAGTGATAGGCGGAGTAATGAAGGTCCGCTGAAACACGCACGTTAGGATCTAGATTCATAAAGGAACAAGAGGAACCAATCGACCAGAAGCACTCACGCCTGCCCGCAAGAATTGGAGTCCCAGTCAAAATGTGAATTTCGGGACGAAATTTTCTCTAACGGGGGGATAATGTAACAACAGCAAAATTCAGGTCAAAATTTAAACTTTTATAAAACCGTAATTGATTATACTAAGTGGTAAATATTGTAACAAGGTTTTCATACATATAAAGAACACAAAAATCCGAGTTATAACGAGGAAGTTATAACCATTCTAAAATTCCCGACAAAACCGGCAACACCGATTAAACGAAAAACGCAAAGTTTCAATAAAATAGTTTTTAGCCTTAAGTATCTAAATGAAAGTTATAGATAACATCAAACCGTGAGCGTACATAAAAAGAACGTCCAAATCTGACTTCGTATGAGGAAGTTATGATTTTTCCAAGGTTCGGGTATAGCAGTAGACAGCTAAAAACTCGAAATAGAGCTCTAGATACTTTTGACCAAAACAACCTAAATGAGAATCGAAGGTCTCAACATTAGTAGCGCAACGGCGAAAAGTCTGACGAAAACGGACATCGGATGAAGAAGTTATGGAATTTTAACGGACTTTTCGTTTCCCGGCCCGTTAAAAATAAATAATTAAAAATAAAGTCAAAATTTGCCGATGAAGTCTAAACGAGAGTTGTAGATCATATTTTTAGCTACGCGTGCATATAAAGAACGTCGAAAACGGAGCTCGTATGCGAAAGTTATGGATTTTACAAGTTCGGGGTCCAAAATTCGAGGCTGTCAGGCCCCACGACGTGGCACAAGCTTGCCGCGACCCGGCAAGTGACTGAGGGCGTCGAATCAATGGAAGAGGATAGGTTTGACTCCCCACGACATGGCCATACCTTGCCACGACGTGATGCCCCTATAAGTAGATTTCAAGGGCTCCGAGTTCCATTGTTCAGTTCCTTTCTTTCTCGCGCCGAAACTCTGCGTTTAAGCCCCCGAGACCCTCCCAAAGCCCCGGTTTTCACCTTCAAGTCCCGAAGGAAGGTTTTGTGTTCTCGAGATTCCCGAGATTCCCGAGAATCCCGATATTTTCCCGCGTTTCCAACTCTTCCTGTCGAAGTTCTGCTCGATTCTCCTCTCGACTACTTCAAATCAACCACTTCAATCAAGTGAGTTCATACCCCTACAACCACACTTTAAATGCTTTTTAAATGCTTTTGAAACACTTTTAAGGGGGGGGGGGGGGGGAATACAAGTAAACACACAAAAAAAATCGTGTGAAACATCGATCTTTTTATATACTTTTCATACTGTTGTTTTAAACTATCTTATGAAGTTATTATCATGCAAAACACCTCACAACACAACTTTACCCTCTTGGGATACAATATGTTTTATAAATAGAAATAGGTTTTATTTATACGTTTGCATACTACATCATATCAAGAGTAACCATTTCAAATATAACATGATGCTTTTACAAGAAAACTCAACTCATCATCACGTTTTTGTAACACGGTAGAAAACGAAATCATTTCATACGAACGATTTTCATCATATTACTCGTGAACTTGTTGTTAGCAATCATGTGATGGCATATGGCTTTGTTTGTACCAAACGAAAGTCCTCACCTATAACCAGAGTCTCCTGGAGGGAGAGCGTGACAAGTGTGTATAGATCTATACGGGGCTGACAACTCCGCACCCTGACTGTTAGCTACAGTCCGTCATTTGGGGTGACAAACGTCAACATTAGGTACTACGTCTAGTATGGTTATGAGGAACTCACAACACGCGGAAACAATGACTCATGCACGTAGTAATACTTAACTCAATCATGCTCGAGGGGTAATAACTATATTCTAGGGTATTATCGGCATGATCAAAACTCAGGTTAAAACACTTCCACAACTAGTTTTACTTAACAATAAGACTACACTTCATACTTACAAAACATTCGGGTCTTGGTAGAAGACTACACTTCATACTTACAAAACATTCGGGTCTTGGTAGAAGACTACACTTCATACGTACAGAACATTCGGGTCTTGGTAGAAGACTACATTTCATACTTATAGGAAAATAAGGGATTTTTCCTGGTTCAAATACATTCATTTTGTACAATAACGATTTACAACATCATTCTTTTGAGCATGTCATAGTTTCTTATAGCTTACAGTCTTGGTCATTTGAGACTGCATTTAACTTTTAGGAAAATAAGGGATTTTCCTGGTTCAAATACATATAGTACATACAACAATCTTTCAAACTCATTTCATACATCTAATAGAAAATAAGGGATTTTCTGGAAAACATACAAGCACTTTCGAATGGCATACATTTTCTCAAAACACCACTTATGAACTCACCAACTTAAATGTTGACACTTTTTCTTTGAAATAACTTGTATTCTCAGGAAACCGCTAGACCAGGTAGCAACTACTTTTGAAGACTAACGCGCTGGCGTTAGTAACATATTTTGGATCACCGTATTGTATTTGATGTCTTTTGCAAACATGTAACACCCACAATTATGTAAACTTTTCAAATATATTTATATATGGTGGTGTGTACTTTCCTTTCTATGAACTGTTATGATACTGAATATGACGTCCTCCGCCCCCGAACGTTTCCGCCGTTCTGGTATGGGGGTGTGACAGCATCCTTATCGCGGCCTTTCTTCTTTAAGAGATCTACAATCGTCTCTTTGTCATCGTCACTATCTTCAGCAATTTGCTTCCCTTTGTCTTTGACACCCGAACCTGAGGCTTTACCTGTTGAAGGAGGTTCGGTTGTTTTTGTTGCTGTAGAAGTGGGAGGGGGTTGAGATACATCCTCTCCCCCTTGTTTCGGAATGGACACGAACTCAAGGAGCCCTTCGATTTTGCTCAGGAGAGAAAGGGTAGGAGCAAGCTTCTCTGCGATATCACGCCTTACTGAGTAATTCAGTATTGGATCATGTGCTTCAAGGATGTTGGAAAGGGCGTCATGGACATCTGAAACACATGATGAAGTCACCTCTCGTTCAGATCGAAGAGATTCAATCTCCTTTTGAGAATTGGAGAGTTGAAGATTCTTGACCTTGAGAGCAGTGGTCTTTTGAGCAAGAGCGTCCATGAGAGAGTTCTCAGCAGCTAGATCTTCATGTAGCTTAGCTAGGCGCTCCTCAATAGTCGCCATAAATGATGAGTGGTTATCACTGAGAGTCTGACGGAGACCGGCGAACGATTGCAGTTCAGAGGCTACCGAGGTAGCAATCTGGTTGACAAGAGAGTCAAGTCTTGGATGAGGCTTCAATAGCTTCAACTTTGGTAAGAGCGGGAGCAAGCGGCGAATATTTGAGGCATTCGATGATCGGGAACATAAAGGCATCGTAAACGTGTGGAGTGAGATCGATGATCAGACTTTGTTGAGGACGAATCGGCAGGATGTGGGAAGTGGCATGAACAGAAGATGAGTCCGCCATTGAAGTGAAGAAGTTGGGAGAGATGATGAACAGTAGAATAATCAAAGCTTTTCTTGCTCTCTGAATTTTGGATGCAGTAAAGAGGTAAATAATGGTCGAAGTTACCTTTTATACCGTGGTGAGAAGAGAGAGAAAAATCTGTTCCAAAGTCTTCAAGGGAAATACGAAGGGTTTTCATAGGTGATTGATGCGTGACAGTTGGTAGCCCCGATGATTACGCCGAAGAGAGAAAAAGCTGTCCCGTTCCACACGCCTTCCCAGCAGGTTCCGTTTGAAAAAAAAATGGTTCCACTTCGCACGCCTTCCAAAGCAATTTTTCTCCCGGCTGAGTCAGCAACTTATCCCGTTTGAGTGAGCATTATCTTAAAGTAGAATAACCACGTGTAACATTGAGAGCCATAACTCTTTTATAACTTCAAAAAATGGCTGGTAAGGAATGAAACCAGAATTTTGGAAAATCAAAAAGATTTTCGTGCTTAGTGTGTAAAAGAAAAAGAAATAAAGCAAAACATATGTGGGAATTTGTGATGTCAGTAAAGACACGAAACAATGGATCCCGGGCACGAATCTCTTCCTTCAAAGTCAAGAGAGACCTTAAAGTGTTTGTTTGGTTTCCCGTTGAATTACGATCAGACACTTATTGAGAAGTGTTGAAAGGCATCTTTTAATCAGGCTAATTTGGGTGGCTTTCGCTTCAGTTCAGAATTCCTAATCTTGACATAAGACAAAAATCGACTAAAGTACTTGTGAGACCAATGTAGTCTGTTGAACAAGTAGGTTTGAAAAGAATTTAAGTGGCAGTGTAAAAGACTTTATGTGAAATCTCAAAAAAAATAAAAACTGGATTCCAAGGGAAGAAATGTTATGGGATTTAAGAATTTCATAGGAATCATACAAAAAGAAATTAGAGATTTCACGTTACATTCCCATGGATAAATTCGTCAATTCTTCAGTGAAAGCTAGAGCAAAGTTAATTGTTCACCGTCAATGCATAGTAGGTATTGAATTGTGGGTTTCACTTAGCACGTAGTGGCACGAAGCTAAGATCATAAACACAGAAATTGTGTAACCATAAACTTCAGTGGTAATTTCTGAGAGTCTCAAGGGTCACGTGTATGGGATCGAAATATGATGGAGAAAAATATGTAGATGGTGTAAAGAGACCAAAGTACCTCTACTGTTAAAATAAGGACCAAGCAGAAACTCTTATCTCATGTGAGAAGAGAGTAAGGTAGCTCATGATTAGAATAAATATAAAAGCCTAATTGGGAAGACAAGGTTTGTATATACCAAGTCAGTAAGGCGATTATTCAGAATCAGGTGAGGCTTTGGACACATACAGCAGCATGCTTCTAGGGACACTTAACTAATAAAAGAATTTCCTCACAAATATCCACACAAAAAAAGATTACCGAACACAAATAAAAAAATGTTTTTGGAGTTTTTGATTTAAAAAAAAAACAATAAAAAGATTTTGGAATTTTTTTGATTTGAAGAAAGAAAAATAAAAAAAAATAGACACAAAAAATTTGGAACCGAACCCAAGCGTTCGGACTATTTCGGTTGCAAAAAAAAATGAATTTGAAAAGAAAAGGACTTTGAAAATAAGAGAGATGAAATTGAGAAAAGGATACAAGAGGTTTACAACCAAAGAAACTACCTTTGAGTAATAAGCGAAGATAAGAGAATAGGACCGAACCAGAGCGTTCGATTCATTTCGGCACACACATGAACCGAACCCGAACGTTCGGTTCACTTCGCTTCCAACTTTTAGTTTTGAGAAGTAGTTTTTGGTACCGACTCCGATTCCATCATTCCTAGCCCTTGTAGAATTTTATTGAAACTCGCTTCAGGAAGAGCTTTGGTGAAGATGTCAGCCAGTTGATTAGTGGTTCGAACAAAGTGAATTTCAACATTTCCATCTTCCACATGATCCTTGATAAAGTGATACCTCAGTGCTATATGCTTGGTCTTGGAGTGTTTCACTGGGTTATGATAGATCCTAATTGCACTTTCTGAATCGCAATATAGTGGGATCTTTTTCGTATTGAGTCCATAACCACGGAGCTGGCTTTGGATCCAAATCACTTGAGATGTACAGGGGGCAGCTGCAATGTACTCTGCTTCGGTTGTAGACAGAGAAACACAAGTCTGTTTCTTTGATTGCCAGCTAACCAACTTCCCATCTAGGAATTGGCAACCTCCTGTGGTGCTTTTCCTGTCTAAACCACATCCTCTAAGGTCTGCATCTGAGTAGGCTTGAACGAAGAAACCTGAGTTTGATTGATACCATAGACCGAGAGAGGTGGTTCGTTTTAGATACCGGAGTATATTTTTCACTGCTAGCATATGTGGTTCTTGAGGATTCGCCAGAAACCTAGCACAATAACATACATAAAACAATATATCAGGCCTGCTAGCTGTGAGATACATCAAGGAACCAATCATTTGGCGGTATAACGTTATATTGACTGGCGGTTTTTCCAAGGATGGTGTGAGATTGGTGCCGAATGCCATTGGAACTTTGACCTTTGAGTCTCCCATCATGCCGAATTTAGCAAGAAGAGTCTTGGTGTATGCTTCCTTGTTGATAAAGATGCCTTCGGGTCCCTGTCTAATGTTTAAACCAAGGAAAAAGTTAATCGGACCCATTGAGCTCATTTCAAATTTAGTCTCCATCAGCTTTCTGAATTCAGCTATTAACCTAGGATTCATTGAGCCAAAGATGATATCATCGACATAGATTTGAACAATCATAAGGTGGTTACCTTCCTTCTTACGAAAGAAGGTTGGGTCAATCGAACCTTGTTTGAATTTTGACATCTTTAAGAACTTAGTTAGCGTTTCATACCATGCCCTAGGCGCTTGTTTCAGACCGTAAACTGCCTTGTCCAAAATATAACAGTGATTTGGATACATTTCATTCACAAAACCAGGAGGTTGCTCCACGTAAACTGTTTCTTCAAGTTCTCGGTTCAGAAAGGCGCATTTTACATCCATTTGGTAGACCTCGAAGTTCTTGTGTGCAGCGTAGGCCAGAAATATTCGAACGGATTCCAGCCTTGCTACCGGAGCAAAAGTTTCTTCGTAATCAATTCCTTCTTCCTAGCAGTATTCTTTCACCACGAGACGAGCTTTATTTCGAATTACATTACCTTCCTTGTCCATTTTGTTTCTGAATACCCATTTGAGACCAACGACTGAGGCATCTTTAGGTGTTGGAATAAGACGCCAAACCTTGTTTCTTTCAAACTCATTGAGTTCATCTTGCATAGCTTAAACCCAGTCAGAATGATCAAGAGCAGTGTTTATTGTCTTCGATTCAACTTTGGATACGAAAGAATTATACATGCAGAACTCTACTTTGGAAAATAGAGATGATTGCTTTGCCTTCAGTTGAGATCGGGTCAGGACCTTTTCAGAGACATTACCCACTATCTGAGATACAGGATGATCTTTGGTCCATTTAATAAGAGGAGGATAATTTGGATCATAAGATGGATCCAATTCGGCGTTGACCATTTCTTCCAATTTAGATTGACTATCGTCATCGTAGAACATATCGGAATTCTCCCCCTCGACTGATGAATCTCTTTGATTTTCAGGTTGGTTCGTACCTTCGGGTGCAACAGAACTCTCAGGTGTAGCTGGACTTTCTGGTGCTACAAGACTTTCGGGTGCAGTTGAGCTTTCGGGTGCTACAGGACTTTTGGGTGTAGATGTGCTTTCGGGTGCTACAGGAATAGAATTCTCCCCCTGAAAGTGTGAGTTCGGTTGATTTGAAGAAAAAGGATTCTCCCCCTCAACTGAAGTGCCTTGCTGAGGAGGTTCGTTTGGAACTTGTTCTCCTTCACCCATTTGTTTGGCTGCATCTTCGACAATTTGCTTCAGATGATCGATTTTGTTGTCTACTGCCTTGGCTTCCGAGAGAGTAGCTTTCTCAGGTTCATCGAATAAGTCCATAAACTGATCGAACAAATTGGCAATCGTGACCGTGACTTGACTTGTTTGAGAGAAAATCTCTCCAATTGCTCCTTTAGTAGTCTTTAGCTTCTTGACGTAGCTATCATCGAATGTCACATAATATGTTTCTTCAATCTTTCTAGAACGCTTATTCAAAACCCTGTATGCTTTTGAAGTAAGAGAATATCCCAAAAAAATTCCTTCATCAGCTTTAACGTCAAACTTGTTATGATGTTCTTTGGAAATGAAGATGAAACATCGCGAACCGAACACATGGAAGAATTTTACGTTCGGCTTCCTGTTATTGATGATCTCATAAGGAGTAAGAGAGAAACGCTTGTTGAGATAAGACCTATTCTGCGTAAAACATGCTGCAGCAATAACATCAGCCCAGAAATATAAGGGAAGAAAAGCGAAACTTAGCATAGTTCGAGCCGCCTCACACAAGGATCGGTTTCGCCTTTCGACAATACCGTTCTGTTGAGGTGTGTAGGGGGATGAGAAGTTGTGACTTGTTCTTTTTTCTGCCAAAAAGTCTTCAAATTCTTTGTTCTTGAATTTCAATCCATTGTCGCTCCTAATGTTTCGAATGACTTTTCTCAGTTGCACTTCAACCTGCTTGATAAACATCTTTAGCTTAAGAGTAGCCTCAGATTTGTGCTTCAGAAAGAACACCCATGTAAAACGTGAGAAATCATCAACAATAACAAGAATATACTTGCTACCGCCAATGCTTTCGATTGATGATGGACCACACAAGTCGATGTGAAGCAACTCAAGTGGTTCAACAACTTTTGTGTTTATAATTGATGGGTGACTTTGACGACTTTGTTCCCCATTTCGCATGCAGCGCACAAGTGTTCTCGATCAAACTTGAGTAAAAGAAGACCCCAAACATGACCTCCGGTGACAAGCTTGTTGATGTCTTTGAAGTTGAGATGTGAGAGCCTTCGGTGCCACAACCAGCTTTCGTCAGAATGAGCTTTGGACAAAAGACATATAGCTGGATTCCCTTTGATTGGTTTGAGATTTAGAGGAAACATTTTGCCTTTTCGGTTTGATTTGAGGATGACCTTGTTGGATTTCTTCTCTATAAATTTTGAACCTTCATCGTCAAACGAAACTTTAAGACCTGTACCGCCCACCAGTTGAGATACACTGATGAGATTATGCTGTAACCCTTCAACGTACGCCACCTTTTGTATTGTGAAGTCTCCATTGTTTATCATCCCATATCCCTTTATAGTTCCATAGGAGTTGTTACCAAGCTTGACATTGCCACCATTGTGAAGAGATCGAAACTCCCTCAGCTCTTCCTTCCTTCCTGTCATGTGACGTGAGCAGCCACTGTCAATGTACCATTCTTCGTCGAACTGCTCGTCACTAATAACCTGCAAAAATTAAGCATATTTAGGAACCCGAAGTTTCTTGGGTCCACGTGAGCTTTTCACAGGAACAGGAATAGTAAGAGAAACATCAACAAGATATGTTCTTTTTATTAATGTTGTTTCATCTTTCCTCTTAATAGTAAACACTTTGATTTTGTTAGGGTTAGCTACAGTCGTTTTGGTTTCAGGTTTTGGTGTTTGGGCATTAGTCTGCTTTCGGTCTTCCTTGACTGAAGAAACCTTCGACTTTCCTTTTAAGTTCGATGATGATTTTGAACTTTGTGCAGGAACAAAATTAGGTTTAGAAGAGAATTGAGAATGAGAAGAATTAGAAAAAGAGAATTTAGAATGGGAATTTTTCATGACTTGAGGTTCTAAATGACCTTTTTGTTTGTGGTCATTAGATAGACCGAACCTGGATCTTCGGTAGCTGTTGCTTTCAGGACAGAACCTATCTTTTCGGTTGCTGTTGCTCTCGGGACCGAACCTGTCCTTCCGGTTGCTGTTGCTTTCAGGAGCGAACCTATCCTTTTGGTTGCTGTTGCTTTCAGGACCGAACCTATCCTTTCGGTTCTGTTCCTTATGTGGCCCGAAAGTCTTTTTCTCTGACTTTGAATTTTTATCAGGATAAGAGAAATGAGTGTTTGGAGAGCGCCAAAACTGCTTTCGCTCTGAGAGATTCTTTTTGTATCTTAGGTTTCTCTACTGCTTTTGATTTTTCACCTGTTTCGATTGTCTATGGATATTAGCTTTTTGTTTCAGCTTCTTGACAGCCGGTTCACTCTTCATAGATGAGGTTTCGCTTGTGGAGGTGACTTCTTCTACAGGTATTTCTTTTGTGCCACTTGTACTTGGCACGTCAAAGTTATCAGTCTTATTCAGCGGCTCTGGTACATATCTTCCTTTGGTTTTCCAGGACGTTCGCTCAGACAGACCAACTGTTTCATCTGCATTATCTATAGGAGCTGACCAGAAAAATTCATCACAACCATCTGCGTTATCTTCGTTAACAATGGCAGTGAGTTTGGCTGTTTGATGCTCGATTACTCCTGTGACCTTATATACTTGATTCGGTGTTGTTCTCACCTTTTGGTACACAATAGCCTTTTCTTCAAGGGCCGGGGACTTATTTTTGGACAAACGAGCAAATTCCACAGAGTTTTCAGAAATCAGATTTTTGTGGTTTTCGTGTTCACTCTTGACAAACTCTGAACAGTCGACTTCATCCACTACATAAAATTCACTCATATCATCATCCTCATTAAGTTCAGAAGCATTTTCAACATCAATTTTATTTTCTGAACTTAAATTGGCACTCAATGAGTCGAATTTTTGTATGGTTTCGGTCCTGAGTTTCAGCTTATTGTTTTCATCCAAAAGATTTTTAAGAATGTCCTTATGGTCTTTGGACTTTATAAAAGATTCAATTTTGTCCAGACCATACATATAAGTAAGATTCACATCATCAGAAGATACAACACTTTCACAGTTGTATGCTTCAGCATCGATTTCATCTTCCTTAAACTCAAGGAAGGGTAAAATCATGCGATGTATCTTCTGCCCTATTTCACAATTAAGATGTAGTTGAGTAATGTTAGCATAAAGTCTTTTAGCAATCAAGCAAAAAACATTCCTGTTTTTTTTTTTTTAACAATTTCAAATTGTCTCTTTGCAAATAAATGTTTTCATCCTTAGACTAAATTAGCTCCGACTCCTTCTGCTCAATCCACATCCTTCGCTCCTCACTCTTGGATGACACCCTGCTTATTTGGTCAGTTAGGTTAGAATTTGTGACCCGTGTTTGAGTTAAACAACTATCTAGATTTGAGATTCTTGAATTTAAGTTATTTAATTCCTTTTCATATGATTTATGTGGAATTTTGAACGAAATAAAAAGAGATTGTACCTTCTTGATTAGTTCATCAAGTTCACTGATCTGCACACCGAGAGGTTTTGTTGTGAAGCATAAGTCCTCTCGCTCCTTAGTGTCTTCATTTCCACCATCAGTATTGTATCCCCTCATGTGAGATACGTCAGTCACCATCAGACACTTTCCACTGCTTTCATCACCTCTTGCGACATAAGCCTTTCCATGAGATGGCTTTCTTACCTCATCCTCTTCTGAGTCGGTCGACCACTCCTGTACGCCACCGAACTCGTCATCCTCTGCCGAACCCTGTACAATAAGAGCATTCATAGAGGGATTAGTAGCAGCTTTCATCCTCTTAATTTCCTCCAACTTTTTCATAAGGATTGCCTCTTCATCTTTCTCTGTCGTTTTCTTCAAAACACAATCTTTGGCATAATGATTCTTTCCTCCACAGTAATAACAGCTGGCACCAGAATCCGCTTCAACCTTCGCCTCTTTCTTTGGTTCTTTAGTCTTCGGCTCCTCCCTTACTTTTTCAGAATTGTAGCTTCCCTGCCAATTTCTGTTTTTATTGGTAGGAAACTTCTTCTTGATGAACCTTTTGGGATTGGACACCATCATAACATAATCTTCTGAAGTTAGATCGTAGTCCTCCAGGTTCAGATCTTCGGCTTCTACTGCATTCTTACTTTTAGACAGGAGGGCCAAGGACCCCAAGTTTGAGACTACACTCTTCTCTTGCATCACTATCTTTTCTTGGGATTTCAGAATTCCCACCAGTTTCGCCAGCGAATATGACTTGAACTGCTCGTGAGCTTTAACTGTAGACACTACAGCTCTCCATTCGGATCTTAAGCCATTTAGAAAAGTGACCTTCTGTTCAATCAGCTTCCTTTCGATATCATGTTTGATCATCTTGCTGAGAAGATGATTGAAGCGATCAAACGTCTGTGTAACAGACTATCAGGATTTTGCTTGAACTCTCCAAACTTAGACAAAAGCAAGGTCTGAATTGAGTTCTCCAAATCTTCATCTGTGGAATACAACTCTCGCAGCTGATCCCAGATTTCCTTAGCAGTACTGCAGGAACTCACCAACCTAAATGTGTCAGACTAAAGAGCGAATCGAATCAGTCTCAATGCTTTGATGTTGCACTGAAAGTTCTCCTTTTCGTCTTGAGCAACGTCTTTCACATCTTTTAACAGATCATTATACTCTTTCTGAGTTTTAATAATCCTGGATGTTCCTGAATGAGCAAATGGTCCAGACACAATGGCTTCCCATATTAGATACCCATTATCTTCAGATCCAATGACGTAGTCTTCAAAATGATGCGCCCAAACCTCGTAATCTTGAGTGTAAAGAATTGGAATCTTTGTTGTAGATCTAATACTGTTTGAGATGTTGATAGGATTAGATTGAGAATCGTCCATGCTTGATCGTTTCACCTGTTGCAAGATCAGACTTGTAATATGTAATATTAGGGCAAAACGAATAAATAATGAGATACGTCAATTATGGTGTGACGGCTCAATAAATATCAGTTAATGCGGAATAAACCCTAATCACTTCTTTCACAGAAGAGATGTGTATGAATTAGACAGCCTCCTGCTCTGATACCAATTGATGAGTTTATAAAACTCTTTGATCGATTAGATCTTATAACAGATAGATCAAGAAAGTGAAAAACAGTAAGACAAAGCACAAGAATGAATATGAATGTGTCGAATGATTCAATTGATTAAATCCTCAGCAGAGCTCGATGAAGAACTTCCGCTGTAGAGGATTTTAGGGTTACAAAAGATAAGAACAATGAACGCTATTAAATTCTCTATCAAATCTTACATTCTAGGATGCATGCAAGCATCTATAAATATAAAACCCTACAAAATGACTCACGGATGGACAGGCCCATACCGGAGATTAAATGGACTAACTATCGAGCCCAAGAGGCAACACCTTCTGGACCTAACAGCTACAAAGACCACATTATCATTGGGTCTGTAGAAGAGGTAACCAAAGGATCTCTATGGGTAGCCGATGAAAACACACCTCTCGCTTCGGGGCTCAAGCTTGTCATGAGTCTAACGCCTCACAAAAGCTTCACAACCCCAAATATTGATGTGGTCCAAATTGGGCACTTTCCCAGTCCACATCTCGTGAGGTGTTTTGACAACCTTTTTAGTAGGTACTAGATTAAGGATATGGGCGGCAGTCTCTAAGGCATACCCCCAAAAAGAGATTGGTAACGAAGCTCGACTCATCATGGAACGAACCATATCCAATAGGGTTCGATTGCGCCTCTCAGCTACACCATTCAACTGTGGTGTCCTGGGAGGTGCCAATTGTGAGACAATCCCACATTCCTTAAGATAGTCAAGGAACTCAATGCTAAGATACTCTCCTCCCTGATCGGATCGGAGCATCTTGATGTTCCTGCCTAATTGATTCTCAACTTCCTGCTTAAACTCTTTGAACTTTTCAAAGGTTTCTGACTTATGCTTGATTAAGTAAATATATCCATATCTACTGTAATCATCAGTAAAAGTCACATAATAACGATTAGCATCCCTTGTAGCAACTCTGAAGGGCCCACACACATCCGTGTGTACAAGGTCCAACAAACCTTCACCCCTATCACAAGTACCTGTGAAGGGTGACTTTGTCATTTTTCCAAGTAAACAAGATCCGCAACTATCATCTGAGTTGAGGTCAAATGATTCCAAGACTCCAGCCATTTGGAGTTGGCCTATGCGCTTCTTGTTAACATGTCCAAGACGACAATGCCACAAGGATGCTTTATCCAAGCTATCAGAAGAATCAATATACCACACATTATTTCCTAAATTGTCTACAACATTCACAGCTTCATATACACCATCACAAGGTATTGCTTTAAATTAAAATACATCATTGTAATAAACATTAATAGCACCATTTTTATTATAAAATGAAAATGTAAAACCTTGTTTGTACAAGCCATGAAAAGAAATAATATTTCTCGCCATTTCGGGCGAGTAACAACACTTATTCAAATCTAACATTAACCCATTATTAAGCAATAAAGAATAAAGTCCTATCTTGGTAACATGTGATGCTTTCTTGTTGCCCATAACTAAGTTTATCTTCCCGTGCTCCACCTGCTCACTTCTTCTTAGTGCCTGAAAATCAGTACAAATGTGAATACCACACCCTGTATCAAGCACCCAATAATTAGCATTAGATGAGTTGTTAGACAATATTGTGTAAATACCTGCATGGGTGGGTTTAACTTTCCCATCCTTTACATCTTGCAGATATTTGGCGCAGCTTCGCTTGAAGTGTCCCTTATCCTGGCAACAGAAGCACTGTGCTTCCTTTGGGTTTAAAGAAGGAGTAATGGGACCTTTCTTTGTCCCACTCGAAGAGGAACCATCAAGAGTCTTACCCTTGGTAACCTTCGAACGGCTTTTCCTCTTCTTACCCTTCCCTTGCCCAATTGCAAGAACAGGGGCTGTTAAAGGAGTAGAAGTAGCAACCGCTTTACCCTTAAGGCCATTTTCAGCTGTACTTAAGAGTCCTTGAAGTTTGCTAAGTGTGACTTCCTCCTTGTTCATATGATAAGTCATACGAAACTGATCTTAACTTGGAGGTAAGGAATGGAGAATGATGTCAATCACCAATTCCTCAGGGAAGTCAACATTGAGCTTTAGCAACTGGTCAACGAACCTCTGCATCTTCTACAAGTGACCGGTGATGGGTTCACCATCCTTCATCCTTGCGGTTATCATGGAGGAAATGATTTCATACCTCTCTTGACACGCACTCTGATGGTACCTTTCCATCAGATCTAGGTGCATCTCATAGAGGTAGACATCTTCATAAGATTTTTAGAGTTCCGGAGTCATTGTGGCCATCATGATGCAGGACACCTTGGTGGCATCCTTCTCATGTGCAATGAACTCCGCAAGCTCTTCTGGAGTAGCAGTGGCTTCATTAACAACTTTAAGCTCCCTATCAAGGACATATTCTTTGTCCTCATAGCGGGTAATCATCCTGATGTTTCTGATCCACTCATTAAAGTTGGATCCATCAAAGATGACCTTACCACACAAGTTCATTAGGGAAAAGGAGCCTGTCGGGTTTGAGCCAACATCGTTATTAGAAGACATCTGGAATAAAAGGAAGATAAGTTTCATTAGATTAAGAGTCCTTAATAAGTCACCCAAATGAAATATAAAGGCTAGGATCCAACAAACTAATTATAGGTGGAAGAGGGATGCCGTAATCCACACTATAAAATATTTGAAGGTAGGTAAATGACGATTTACCAATTTCCACCATAAGAACGAAATATTTTATTATTAGGTTTTATTGGTTTTGAAACTCCTAGATCTTTTGAGATACATTGAACTTTTCAATGGCATGTTTGAATCTCGAATGTGCCCTCTCAAGTTTGTGACTGGGATGCCGAGGATCACAAACAAGGTGTGAATAACCATACAAATTGACTTGGTACCCTTAACAATATTACCTAATCGATGTGCCGGTTAACCACACACGCTCCACCGATTTATAATAAAGTCAAGTTACCCTTTGCCACTCTTACTAGTCCATGTTAGTGTGCCGGTTAACAACACACGCTCCAGTAACGACTTGGTAAGGTACAAAGTGTAATTTTATGGACTAGCACCAATTTCACATTTTCCTAAAGTAACTAAGATTGGGAATTTATAATGTATAGTTACTTTATAATTCATTATACTTTTAATGAAAATTTAAAGTCGTATCCTACTCGTTCGGCTAACGACCCTCCACCGATCAAGGAAGCGGTGGGTGAGAGTGTCCCATTAAGTCACCATTTTATAAGCAACAACCTTATACCCCCCTTATAGACCGGCTTCGTGAATGATGCCTACTAACGGTAAGAATGACATATTCTTATACATATCTATATAATAAAATTATAATAATAGTATAAGTGTTGATTTTTAAACTTTTTAAAAATCTAAGGTTTAATTTGGAATTAAAGTATTAAAGTGTAAGACTTTTCAAATTCCAAAACTTGAGGGAAAGAATCGAAACTATTCCAAGTCTCTTCAATTTGTAACTTATGAGTTTTAATGGTTCATAAAAACAAGAGGGGAATCATGCGTGCCGTTGGCGCTGTGTTATTTTTTTTCTCTTGTCAGCAAAAACCTCCTCTGTCAACAGAAGGTTCTAGAACTGTGGCAAAATGTTTGAATTTTATTATTACCATGAGTGCCAGTTGGATAAAAACATGGTTGAATTGAAACGACTTTTTTCCATCTTTATGAGGTTTTAAAGGATGTGTAGAGATTTCATAAACATGATGAGAATTGGAATAAACAAACCCATGTATACACAAAGTAGAGAAAATCATGGCTTTACAACTGGACGCGTGTTATTCCAAAGCCACTCATGTGCACATCCCTCCACCAATGATGAAACCTGAACCAAATATTATTATTATTATTATTATTATTATTATTATTATTATTATTATTTTATTCTCTTATTATTATTATTATAGCATAAATATTTTACCTTTTCCTAAACTTGTGAATGATAATCATTGAGCCAATCAACCTCAGCAACAGAGAGTAGGGTTAAGTAAACTAATTTAGTCTACATGATGTAAATTGTAATTATTAACAAAAGGTAATGATAAGTTTATTTTACTTAAAATCAAATTTTAAAGGGCAAAATAGACATTATCAACACACACCTGTATAGGAACAAAAGTAAGCTTCTCAAATCCAATGTATGTAATTCCTCCAAAACGATTAGGAGTGTCAACCTCTTTGACAAATAGAAGATTCTGCAATCACAATTCACATATCATACCAAAAACATCAATCAATATCATATATGTTAAAAGACCAAATTGTCCCTCATTACAACACAAAGTGAAAAATGAAAATACTTCAATTCGAATACCAAAAGCATGATCCTCATAATAACCTGGTTCATTGCTGATAATCATGCCTTTAAGTGTCCAGTTCCTAATTCATTCAACATAAAAATAAAAAATATATATTAGTTAAATGGATTCTTGCATTTAATTACTTCATGTAGAAAAAAGAAAAAAAGGACTCTGTCTATTAAAAATAGCAACATACTTCCATTGATTTGTTTAGGTTTAATCTCATAAAAGACCTTATACTTTATGCTTTTTCAGGATTAAACCTTGAATTTTTTTTTGATGGAAAAAAACCTTGTATTTTTTCATTTTTTCCAATCTGGCCCTTTGTCATTTTTCTCTAGAAAAGTTGAAAATGCGAAGGTTTTTTCAGGAAAAACTAAAAAAGTTGAGGATTTATTTGAATACATTTAGAGGGTTGAGGGTTTTTTCAGAAAAAAAGGAAAAAATATAAGGTCTTTTTCATGAAAAAAAATAAAAATGAGGTTTAATCCGCAAAAACACAAAATATAAAGATCAGATTAACCCGTTTGTTTATTACAAAATTCTACTTGCATTTCCTCCTATTATTGCACTTGAAAAATCTACTCAATATAAATTAAATACAAAGCAACTATTACTGCTATAATTAGGTAGATAGACTTTAGGGTTAGTCTCAAAAAAGACCTTATATTTTGTGTTTTTTCCAGATTAAAGCTCAAATTTATTTTTTTCCTAAAAATTAACTTTTATTTTTCTCATTTTTACCAAAAAAGCCCTCAACTTTGTATTTTTTTTTCCGAAATAGTATGAATTTCAATTAGAAAGTGAAAGAAGAAAAAATTGGGAATTTTACTTGTTGTTCTCGTTTGAGCTGGATTAAGAATCTTCTCAATCAGTGGCTCCTCCGATGAACAACATAGACCCAACACATCGAAATAGCTTTTCTCCAATCCTTTTTTGAATCTTCCTTCATCTCTCTGTATATATCAAATATGACCAATCGAGTATTCCAAATCGAGGAGGAATGGAAGATTTTTCTGTAAACCAATGACTACAAAAGTGTTACTGTCTTTTTTAGGATAATTGATTTCAACCAATAATAATGGAATATTTGCATAAATAGGACAACATTACCATCAGTATAAACCCTACTCTTGGAGGGGCGCCGGGACGACAGATAGCTTTTCTGATGGTAGATTTTGATTCCAGCCAAAAATTAAGTTTCCCATTTGCGTGTTGGAGAATTAGTCAATTAGAAAAACCCAAGCTGAGGAACATAAATCGGTGGTGGAACATAAATAAGTGTCAGTCATATAGTCTCATTCATTCAGTCTAGAAAATAAACATACCTCATGTATACACAACACAAACATGATTACACATTCAACCACTTTACCCATACATAATTAATGGAAAAAAGAAAAGAATATGATAGTGCATAGTGCATAGTGCATAGTAAAAAAGCAAGACCTGCATTGATTTCATTCATTTCTCTACGCAAAGAAGGATCAGGTATAATGTCCACCATCAATATGTGCTTTATGTCGTACCCGTATTCTCCAATAACCTAATAAAAATGATCCCACGAAATCATATATCATTTAAAAAAATAGAAAACCTAATACAAGATATGAATTTACCTTTTCGAGTTTCTGCAATACGGTTTTTGCGACTTCATCTTTCTTGCCAACTCTAGGAAAACGAACCCTAGGTCTAGCTTCTTATGATCTAAATCACAATATACAACCTACCAATTCATATGATAGTTACATGATAATCTA